>NC_139023.1:86602034-86981687 GCF_964662115.1 Mustela nivalis | reverse complement strand
AAAATAAGCTTTTGTGTTTGTGTTTATGTTGTCTTTTAAAAATATTAACAATTAACTTAGTTTTAATTAATTATCTGCCAAAAAGTTTATTTCCTAATGAGTTTTTGTTATGTTGTTGCTTTTGTTTGTTTTGTTTTGGGTTCTGTTTAGGTTGTGGTTTTTGTGGCCAGATGATACCCTGAAGAATAAGAGGTGTAGGAACAAGTGTGGTTGTCTCGGTGGCTGCAGATTCTTTGGTGGCACAGTAACTGGCCTAGATTTCTTCAAACTTGAAGAGTTGACACCTTCCAGTAGTTCTGCATTTTCAAGCACGAGTGCAGAGTCTGATATGTATTATGGACAGTCTTTGCTACAGCCTGGAGAATGGATTATTACTAAAGAAATTCCCAAAATTGTAGATGGTAATGTGTTATTTTGTTACTTGTGCTAATCTTTTTTTAATCTTTATCCTTTATGCCATTTTTGAGAGAAATTCAGTGTTAGTGTGTTCAACTCAGTTTTTTGAGCAGTCTTGTAGGTAGGTTCAGTATAATCTTCCTTTGTTTTGTAGGTGATTTAACTAAGCCTGAGAAGACTAGTGAGTTTTTACAGTTACCTAAGGCAAAAGTAGGTCTACTCTTCAGACCTATTGTTGACATTGGTGATTTTCCTAGAGAAGCTTGTTCTGAGTATTTCTTTATATATATTCTTATTTTCTGTGACCTCAGCTTCCAGAGATTTACTTAAGAATAGCTGTGCTTCAAGGTAACAGTTGTTTTACCAGTTTACTTATATAGGAAAACTTATCAATAGTAATATTTATACCGTTGGCCCTCATATTACCAACTCTTCTGCAGGATATTCTTATCATTACTAAAACTGATCATGTCAAAAAGAGAAATGTGGCCTTTCCTTAGACCCTGTAGGATAACTTGGCAGATACACAGGTGTGTTGTAAGCAGTAAATGGTGGCTTTAAGTATACTAGATTTAGATTTATCTAGTATCTTATCTCTGAAGACTTCAGAAGTGAATTTTCCTTTGGGTTTTTTAGTTGTATGTTCCTACAATTAAGTGCAGTATTTACTGCTTAAGTTGTCATATGCTGTCAAGAAGTGAAATATGGAAACGTCTTGCTATTTTACTAGTATCAGCCTTTTCCCCTTGATCTATTCAAAAACATTTACAGCACTGCCTTTTGTCAGTAGACCAAAAGGAGGGAAGAAGTAGTTTTGGTTTTCCATGTATAAGGAGCTCTTAAAAGAAAGAGCTGGACTATATATGTCAATTTCTTGCTTTAATGATTTCTCACTAAATATTAATACATAAGTATATACATCTTATTTAAGGTTATTTGACTTAAGCAGTTTTGCCTAGAATAAAAGCAGATTATCCTATAGAATCTGCAAACATCAAAGGTTCTTGACATTTAAAGGATAGGAAAGATGCTAAATAAAATTTATCATTTTTCTTAAAAATATTACTTTCTTACATTCGATTAATATTTGCTTTTAAGGGTTTTCACAGACATTGTCTCATTTAATCTTCAAGTTGCTGTGTGAGTTCTATATTTTCCTTGCTTCTAGTGAAGAAAGTGAGTCTCATCACTGAGATGGAGTTGCACAAAATCAGATGGCTAAGCAGAAACTAGAATCAGGGCCATCAAAGCCACTTCAGTGTTCTTTCTACCGCACTACAGCTGGCACTAATTATAAACACTGCTTGATATTCTGATCTGCAGATCAAAGTTTAACCATCACAAAGGGAAGAAAGAAAATCTACAGGGAAGTTACAGATGGTATAAGAAAGGAAAGAGAGCAAATTCCCTAACCAAACAAAAGCAAAGCTCGTTATAATTCTTACAATGTATAGTAGTGATTATATTGCCTGTTGATTCTTTCAGAAGTGAGCTCTAATTCACGAATCATTATGAGTTTGGTATAGAATTAACCCCTGTGTAAGTATCTGACTTCTGATTGTTGAGGTTTCTAGGAGCCAAGTTTAGATATGCAGTGTTAGAATAGAATTGAGGAGGGCTTATGGTAGAACGCAGGAGTTCCTTGGAAGGTCAGTGACCACTAGTTTCCTGTCATCTGGAAGAGAATGAAACCCATTTTTCTTTTGACATTTATTGTTCTGATTTTTCAATTTATGGTAGTAGAAGTGAATAATACTACTTATATTGTAAGTTCTTAAGTCTTCTTACCCCTTAACTAGAACTAGAACTAGTTCTAGAACTGCATTCTGCTGGGAGAGGTGTTTTTTCCTACTAACAGCTTCCTCTTTTCTTGGGTAATACAGGAATGGCTAGAGGAGAATAGAAACTGGGCAGGAGTTGTTTTTTGTTTTGTTTTGTTTGTTTTTTAATCTAAGCAATTTAGTAGGGACTCCACTTTCATTCCTTCTACCCCCAATTTACATAACATGTCACAGGGCTGAGGAAATGTTCCATATTAAAGAACACATGACAACTGAATGCAATAATATATGATCCTAGGTTAATCTTGTACTGGAAGGGGCAGAGGTGCTTTCAAGGACATTTTTGGGTCAATTAAAAAATTGGAGAGCACATGATAGATTAGATAACAGTATTGTATACATACTAAATTTCCAAGTTGATAATTATATAGAGATTATATATATATATGTTATTCTTCAGAAATAAACACTTAACTCTCTAAGGTAAAATGTCACTATGTCTACAAATTACTCTCAATTCAAAAAGTTGTATGTATATATTTTACATATTAGAACAGATGTGACAAAATGGTTAAAATAGGTAATTCTGAGTAAAAGATATATGGTGGCTTTGTATTCTTTAAAGTTTTCTGTAAGTATGAAAATTTTCAAATAAAGTTTAAAAAAATTCACTGTCTATGGAATTTGGATCCATACTTACTATAATATCTTTTTATAGTGTTGAGCATAATGCTATGTGAAATTGGATATTTGTGCTTTTAAAAAACTGATTATATTTATAAAACTAGGGAATTGGATTAAGTGCTCTTATTTTCATAAATTGTTTTTGAAATTATTATGTTCATGTAACCTACTTTTTTGTTTGTTTATTCAGGTAATGTCAATGGCATGAAGAGGAAAGAATGGGAAAACAAATCAGTGGGAATAGAAGTAGAAAGAAAAACTCAGCACCTTAGTCTTCAAGTACCATTACGATCTCATAGTTCATCCTCTTCCTCAGAGGAGAATAGTAGTTCTAGTGCTGCACAGCCCTTATTGGCTGGAGAAAAGGAAAGTCCCTCTTCTGTTGTTGATGACCATTTGGTTCAAAAAGAATTCTTGCATAATGCAAAAAGAGATGATGGCCATGTAAGGTCAGTATTCAATTATATTCAGAAACTAGATTAGATTAGGAATTATAATAAGATTGTAGTTACTTAAAATTTTGGTAAGAAAAACTTTTTTTCCTCTCCACTCACTTACTGTAGAAAATTCTTTTCTCCTCCTGAACATATTTTTAAATATTCATTTGCTTTTGTCTTGCTAATTACAAAATTTTCATGTGTGTGTGTGTGTGTGTGTGTGTGTGTGTGTGTGTGTATATATATATATATCTCATTCCAGAAATAGGAAAATACAGAAAAATGTAATGAAAATAAATATTTGTCATCATCCAGATACAAAAATTTTAGATTTTCCTCCAACTTCCTTTGCTGTTCCTTCTTATTCCCTATTTCCATGTCCTCCATTTCTTCTTTTCTTCCTCTTTCAGATGGCCATTTGTTAGATGTTCTGGATGCTTAAGACTCTGTTCTTTACCTTTATCTCCACTCATTCTATATTGTTTCCCTAGATAGTTTCAGTGATGATTTGGCTTCAGTTATGATCTGTAGCCAACATCTTCTAAATCTAAAACTCTAGCCAAAACTTTGTGCCTCTAGGCCCAGCTACCTTTTTGATATTTCTATTTGTATGTTTCATGGGGACCTCAAACTCAGCCTATAAAAATTGACCTTGTGCCAGTCATGCTCAACTTGTTCTGCCTCAGTAAATGGCACTAGCACCAGTTTCTAAAGGTGATGATAGTGGGGCTATCTCTAGCTCTTTCCTCTCCTTCAGTCCCTCTCAGTTATTCAAAGGGGCCCCTGATATATTGTGTTAGACAAACTTTTAAAAGATGTTAAAAAAAAAAAAAGGTATAAATGCATTAGTGTCCACAAATCATGGATAGAAGATTACACTTTGGGTTTAAGTTTTTATTATGTTGTAAACTGCCTCGATTTATTTGAAACTACATGAGGTATGAACACTTGTTGTGCTGTTTTGCTACTTTGTATAGATAATTCATTGTAAAATTTTAGATTTTCCTTTATTTGCAAAATAAATGATTAAATTACTATAAAGATTTTATAAGTACTTCTATTGATACTTATACGATGTACAGTAAATGGTAATAGCTTTGCTTTCCATTTTAGCATTCCTACAGAAATTCCAGGAAACAGCCCCGTGTCTCCTAATACTCAGGAAAAGTCAGTAGGTCAATCTCCTTTGAGATCTCCCTTGAAACGACAAGCTTCTGTATGTTCCACTCGACTTGGGAGTACCAAGAGCCTTACTGCTGCTTTTTATGGGGACAAGCAGCCTGTTACAGTTGGAGTCCAGTTTAGTAGTGATGTCTCCCGAAGTGATGAGAATGTATTAGACTCACCAAAACAGAGAAGAAGTTTTGGTTCATTTCCATACACACCATCGGCAGACTCCAATTCATTTCACCAATATCGGTCAATGGATTCCAGCATGTCAATGGCTGATAGTGAAGCCTACTTTTCTGCAGCTGAGGAATTTGAGCCCATTAGCAGTGATGAAGGCCCTGGAACTTATCCAGGTAGAAAAAAGAAGAAAAAGCAAACACAGCAGATTGACTACAGTAGGGGTTCCATATATCACAGTGTTGAGGGACCACTTACTGGCCATGGAGAGACCATTCAGGATCCCCGAACTCTGCCATTCAAAACTCATCCTTCCCAGGCTTCATTTGTTTCTGCATTAGGTGGAGAAGATGATGTTATAGAACATCCGTATGTTGTAGAGGTTGAGAAAACAGTAGAGAGTGAACAGATTACTTCTCAACAACCTGTGATGAATTGTTATCAGACTTATCTTACTCAGTTCCAGGTAATTAATTGGTCAGTGAAGCACCCTACTAACAAAAGAACCTCCAAGTCATCATTGCATCGTCCCCTTGATCTGGATACTCCAACCAGTGAAGAAAGCTCATCGTCATTTGAACAGCTTTCTGTTCCAACTTTTAAGGTATAAACTAAATCATTAGTTTCCACTGTTAGGTTTACTTAGCTAAATCAGTTTTTAAGATGTTTCTAAAATTTTTCTCTGAGTCATTTTAACTACCTTATTGAAAGAAAGAATTTCTGAAGTCATTGCTTCATGTGTGACAATAAATCTCAGGGTTATTGATGAGTATTATAAACTTAAACATCTCAAATTGAGGAGTAGTTTCAGACTTGATTGTCACAATGTTAATCAGTTAATATATAGTCTCTGTCTACATTATGTTCTAAGATTAAGATCAAGTCTGAATTCAAATTTCTATGTGTCTTAAAAATAGAATTTTGAAATTGTTTTTAATAGCTGGTGTTCTTTTTACTTAATCTGTAACTGCTACTGTGCAAATCCAATTCCATGCACTTGACATTTGAGATTTTGTAGTTTAGCAGGAATTGGTTATTTTCCGTTTCTATAATGAATTCTGTAGTGGCATTTTAAAGGAAAACTAAAAATACATTAACAAACTAGTGATAATAGCCGATATGAAAACTATTTTTATGAAATTATACATTTATAAGAGAATTTTTTATGATTTTAAAGAACAAAATTAAGCAGATAAAATTTTTTTTTTAATTTTTAATTTTTCATAAACATATATTTTTATCTCCAGGGGTACAGGTCTGTGAATCGCCAGGTTTACACACTTCACAGCACTCACCAAAGCACATACCCTCCCCAATGTCCATAACCTCACCCCCCTTAAGCAGATAAAATCTGATAGAACTGAATAACTGTGTAGGAATCTTATGTGGTATATACTTACATAGTTAATTTACATATTATTAATTCAGTATTTATTATGAACTGCTGTGTGCCAGGCATTTGATATGCAGTGATGAGGAAAATGGTTATAGGACTTAGAGTTTAGGTGTGGGAGACAGACAGTTAATAGATAAAACAGGTAAGTATATGATTACAAGTTGAGAAGAGTCTTACGAAGATAATCCAAAGATGCTAGAAAGGAGAATAATGGGGGGGTGGAGCTACCTATATTGTATTGACATGAAAGATCTAACTGAGGAGGTAATATCTAAACTGAAAGTATGAGAAGGAACTGATGATGGGAAGACCTGGGCACAGACAGGAGCCTTGCTAAAATTCTCAAGTGGGAGAGAAGTCAGTGCACATAAGTAAGTTAGCAGGGAGACTGCTCTTTTTGAGGCTAGAGACCTAAACAAGGTACAGATCATTAAGAACTTATAGACCATGGTATCAGTTCTTACAATTTCATTGAAATTTCATTAGGAAACCCGTGAGAGCTTTAAGGAAATGTGCTCTCATGTACTTTGGATACTGAGTAGAAGAATTGAACTGTCATGAAGTGGGAAGGGTGGGGTGATCACTTAGGAAACTGTTGGCAGCAGACTGTGTAAGAGGTGACAGGACTAGACTTAAGTACTGCTGGAAATGTGATAGATGGAGCTGGAAAAAAAAAAAACATATATGCATTTGAGCAATATGTGTTGAAGGAAGAAGAAACATTAGTGACCGTTACAAAGTTTTGTGTGTGTGTGTGTGTGTGTGTGTGTGTGTATTTTTTAAGATTTTATTTATTTGAGATAGAGGCAGAAAGAACATGAGCAGCGGTTGCAGAGAAGGACAGGCAGACTCCCTGCTGACAGGTAGCCTATCTCAGAGCTCCATCCCAGGACCCTGAGATCATGACCTGAGCCAAAGGCAGACTTTTAACCAACTGAGCCACCCAGTACCCCCAAAGTTTTGGTTTTAAAGTTGTGCCTCTTGCCCAATATAAATTGTCCATTAAGATAGCAAAATGTTCTCTTTATTCCATGTGAAAGTATGTAGGTATATGAATTTTCCAGTATAAAACTCAGTGGTACTTCCAATACAGAATTGTACCTAAGAAGTTAGAATTATTTTAGTGTTTTCAGTAAATCTTTCTAGTTTGATTAGGCAATCAAATCATTGAAATAAATAAGTCAGGGAAGGGTTTCATATCTTTAGATAAATCAAAATAGATTATAGGTTGTAAGAAAGTAATTTTTCTCTATTAAATCTGAATAACTGTCTAACATATAAAAGGATTCAGTTTGGTTTGAATAATCAAATGTATTATTTTATTTGTTTTCTTTTATGGACATACAATATGTTAGTTTTTCCTATAATTTAATGTTTCTCTGAGAGTCTTCCCTACTTAAAAATTGATTGTCCCAGGAGAACATTCTAAAATTAGTTTAAGAAAAGCTCAGTTTGTTGAGGAATTCAGGAGGAAAAAGATTTGAAGCACTTACTTTTGAGCTTTAGTTGTATAGTCTTTTACCCTCATTGTCAACCCTACCCTGTCATTTATCTGAATAGTCAGAAAATGAAATTGCCAATTCATATTTTATATGATATTTCTCAATTTGTCTGTTAAGTATTTTTTTAAGATTTGTTTATTAGAGATAGGGAGAGAGAGAATGAGCAGGTGGAGGGTAGAGAGAGAGGGAGAGAGAATACCTACACATGGCTCAGTCTCACAATCTTGAGATCATGACTTGAGCTGAAACCCACTGAGCCACCCAGGTGCTTCTATATGTTAAGTATTTTTGTTGTACATATCAGAATCATATTAACAAGGTAATTTGGATATTCACAAATGCCAGTTGATAGCATAAAATTAGAGATCAAATAACATTAAGATTCTAGACTGTGAGTAATATTTTATATTATTTTAGGTTATCAAACAGGGGCTCACAGCTAATTCTTTACTAGACAGAGGAATGCAACTTTCAGGATCAACTTCAAAGTAAGTAGAAGTTACATACTTTTGAAGTTTAAAGTCAGTCTTTATTGATTATTAGATATGTAGAGTTTATTCTGAGAAATAGCCATTCTTTACTTGGCTATAAACTTTATTATTTATTTATGTTTAATTTTTCTCTTTTAATTTAATTATTTGACCCATGGTTTATTTAGAAATGCAATGCTTAATTTCCATATACTTGAGAATTTTAAAAGATATCATTTTCTTTTTAATTTCTAATTTCATTTTGTAATCACATAGTATGGTTTTTGTGATTTTGATCTTTACATTTGTTGAGACTTGTTGTACCCCAGCTTGTGGTCTGTATTGGTAAGTGTTCCACAAACGGTAGAAAGGAAAGTGTTTTCTGCAGTTATTGGATGGAGTAGTGTCCTACACATGGCAGGGTTGGTGGATGGTGTTATCAAATCTTCTATAAGCTTACTGGTTTGTTCACCATTTTTATCAGTTTCTGGGAAAGTAAAGTTTAATTAAAGTTGTTAGTTTATTTCTGCCTTCAGTTCTATCAGTTTTTTAAAAAAAATTTAAAGATTTTTTTTTTTATTTATTCATTTGAGAGAGAGAGAGAGCATGATCAGGGGAAGGGTCAAGAGGGAGAGGGGGAAGCAGACTCAACCATTGAGCAGGGAGCCCAATGTGGGGCTTGATCCTGGGGCCCCAGAATCAGAGACCTGAGCTGAAGGCAGTCGGTTAACCAACGGAGCCACCCAGGCACCCCATCAGTTTTTTCTTAATGTATTTTGAAATTCTTAGTAATTTTTACACACTGATATGTCTGCTTATATCATTTTATCATTACCTAAATTTCCTCTTTAGCGCATATAATAATTCTTTTAAATCCATTTTGATATTAATCCAGCCATCTCAGCTTTCTCAGGCTGAGTGATACATATGTATTCATGGAGTATCTTTTTCCATTATTACTATTTTTTTTTTTTTAACTTTCAACCTGCCTATAGTATTTACACTTTAAGTATATTTAGGTTTTTCCTTGGCATATCAAAATTGGGAACTAATAAGAATTCAGTATTGTAATTAGTTGTAATTAGTAAATAGTTGGCCCTGCATTTTATTTTATTTCATCTTTTTTACAGCTTCTCATTTTAATTTATTCATTCTTATAAGTAACATTTCATTGGCCATCATATGGAGGAATTGTCCAGGGCCTTGAGAAAATGAAAGAAAAATAAGATTAGTTCTGAAAATTTTATTTTTTAAGATTTTATTTGTTTATTTGACAGAGAGAGAGTGGGAAAGCACACAAGTGGGGGAAGGGAGGTGGCAGGCAGAGGGAGAAGGAGAGGGAGAAGCAGGCTCCCCACTGAGCAGGAAGCCTGAAGTAGGACTCAATCCCAGAACCCTGGGATCATGACCTGAGCCGAAGGCAGACACTCTGGAACATTTTTAAAAAATGAATTAATTACCATAAATAATTCAGTTCTGTTGTCTGTCATGGCTTTGCCAACATTTATTAGCAGCCACTAGCATTTCTGTTGGACCTAATATGCAAGCCATAACTTGGCATATCAAAATTGGGAACTAATAAGAATTCAGTATTGTAATTTTCATAATTTGGAAAAGCCCCATCAAGTAAATATATTGACCTTTTTCTTCTTACTTGATGTATTAACCATCTTTGATCAGTTTGCATATTTGCATCTCACCTATCTCTGCCAAGCATTTGGGATTATTAAGCATTCTGATTCCATGAAAATTTTAGTTGAAGTAAATGTGTATTTGAGTGATTATTCATCTTAAGGAAACTCTAACTTCTGTTCTTTTTCATGGTCTTTTTAATACATATTTTTTTATTAAATTGTATAGTACACCATATACCCCTCTGGAAAAGAAAACTGTTGATAACACAGATGATGAAACATTGACAGAAGAGTGGACCCTGGATCAGCCAGTCTCTCAGACCAGGACCACAGCCATAGTTGAAGTGAAAGGGACTGTTGATGTTGTTCTGACTCCCCTGGTAGCCGAAGCTTTAGACAGGTATTAATTTTGTTGAAGAATATAACTTTTAAGTAATGTTTTAGTAAATGATTAAGTATATGTGATATAATTATCATATGTGATATATATTCATGAAGAAGAATATTGATGATGGCTGTTTTGGTTGCACAAAGATGAAAATAGGTTTAAAAATAATAGATTTCTCAGTCCTGCAAGGAGCTTATAATCTACTGAGGGAGACAAAACTACCATGAATGGACTCTAGAATGGAACATAACAGAACAGTTTAGATAAACTAGGCCATAGTATTAAGTGATATTTAGGTTTTTCCTGTACTATTTTTCTTCCCTCAGGTACATTGAAGCAATGGTTCATTGTGCTAGTACCCGCCATCCAGCTGCAATTGTAGATGATCTCCATGCCAAAGTCCTCAGGGAAGCTGTCCAAAATAGCAAGACTACCTTCTCAGAAAATGTAAGAACTTTTTATTCAATGAGTTTAGCAAGTTGAGAACTCTTCATGTATATATGATATCTGAACTTGAAAAAAAATGGAATATATTAAAATTTTATTAGCCATTTAAATTGGAACACATGGACACTTCTAAAAAGTCCTTATATGTTTGCTATTGGCTTCTTAAGAGATAATGTATATAACTATACTGTGGATTAAATAGCAATAAAATATTTATTAAATTTGTAGCTTTATTTTTTTCTTTTATTTCGGAAGTAGCTTAATTAATTGTAAGCCTTTCCTAAAGAACTTTGGTCCTGAGTGAATGAGCATTCTTCAGGCTGGTACATTCAGTTTCTAAGACAGCAAAGCTACATATAATTTGGCTTTTCTCTGTGATTAGATCATTTATATCTTAATATTTTTGAGATTATTTTATCATGGTACCATGAGAGACTATGGACTCCAGGCAGGAATCAAGCTGAGGGTTTTAGGAAGGTAGGGGGTGAGGAGATGGGTGAGCTCAGTGATGAGTATTAAGGAGGGCACGGATTGCATTGAGGACAGATTGTTACATGCAAACAATGAATCTTGGAATGCTACATCAAAAACTAGTGATGTACTGTGCAGTACTAATGATGTGCTGTACTAATATAACATAATAAAAAGATTATTAAAAAATGCGTATGATTTTAGGTTGGAAAATAAAGTGGCAGGCAAAACAGATGCCCACTAAAACAGAAAAAAAAGTATTTTTGAGATTATTTTTGTTCAGCTCAGTGACTCAAGTCATCATCTCCTGTAGGTGATAGTCTACTTATGCAGTAGCTCTAGCTTTGGAGCCAGTTTCTTAGCAGTCATATCCTGATGCTCTTCTGGTGATTCTCCATCTGCCTTTCAAATTTATTTGGGTCATATTTAGGCAAGAGACCAGAGGTAAGGTAAAATGAGGCTGATTATTTTTAATGATCCAACTGTTCAAAACATTGGCATTTCCGAGGATAGAGGAGTATACATCAGTTTGAAAATATTCCCAGTCAACAAGGAGGAGCCAATTATCAAATCCAAAATCTATTATCAAATAAATACATTTTAGTGATTCTAAAATAATACTTATTGCCATTTTTTTTCTGTTTCTCTCTACATTGGTTTCACTTTATTTTATATAACTTCTCTCAGCCCTGAAACTGCCAGTATTTTTCTTAGCTATTCGAAGTTTGGACTTAACGAGTATGGGTGCTAGCTGGGATGGCAGCCGGCACATAGATGTGCAGAAGGGAGCACAGTGAATAAGCAAGTTGCTTTTGTGGACGTTGTGGAAATTATGAAAGTTCTATGAAATAACAATTCTACTTTAATCTCTTTAGCTATCTTCCAAACAAGATGTTAGAGGAATAAAAACTGAACATGCTACCATAGGAACGACTAATCAAGGACAAGCACAGACAAGTCTTATAATGAAGCAAGATAATGTAACAATTAAAGGTCTTCAGGCTAATGTTAGCATACCAAAGGTAACCATTTAATATTTTAAAAAATTTTCCTGAAAGAGGAGAACATTTTGCTTGTTTTTGTCCTCTGAATTTACTAAACTGAATGGCGGTAGAATGGATTATCAGATCAAAAATATGTATCTTATTCCTTTAATGATCTAATATAAAAATTAATAATACAAATAGTTTACGTAAATGGAATATTGGGTGTTATTTACTAAAACATTACATATCCATCCAGTAACAATTGAATTATGATTACTCAATGAGTCTCTGTTTATAAGCTTTATCTTCATTACTCTCAGACACATAGATATACCATTCCTAACAGTAGTTTTTCATTTTCCTGTATATCTTATGTTTAAGTGATAATATTTCACTTTGTATCTCTGAAATTTATGACATTTTGTGTGTTAGGTAAACTTATGTTTGTTACAAGCCTCAGTGGAAGAATCTCCAAGTACAGCTCCTAGTAAAAGTGTGACTCATGTTTCTCTAGTAGCATTGTGTTTTGACAGAATTGCTACACAAGTTCGTATGAACAGGTGAGAAAGATTTTATTGAGCCATAATTTTCTTGTTGGTTATAAAAGTAAGCCATAACCATTTAAATACATTTCTGAAAATTCTCATGTTTAAACTCAAAATTGGTATTGGAATTTCAGGTATTACTATAGATAACAAAAGTTATTTTTAAAAGTTTTTACTGTTTTTACTCATACTGTTTTTCAGTAAACACTGAAAAATTTATTAATAAAGGCTTAATTACAACAGTGCAGTTTTTTAAAATAGCTGCTTATTAAATGTTTTTACTGAACTATATTATTTAAATGTTAACCATCATACTTTTTTAAATTTTTATTAAGAGGTGTAGTTGAAGAGACTTCAAATAATACAGAACCTGGTAGAACATCAAATTTTGATAGATATGTCCATGCCACTAAGATGCAGCCTCAGTCATCTGGATCTCTCAGATCAAATGCCGGAGCAGAAAAAGGCAAAGAAATTGCAGCCAAGTTAAATATTCATCGAGTTCATGGGCAACTTAGAGGTCTTGATACAACAGGTAGGATCTATAACAAATATTTTTTCTTTGACATGTAAAAATGTAAGAGGATAATGCAAAAGGAAACATGATTTTTTTCAAATATTGCTACAATTTGAGTATTTTTATAGAAAGGTATTTCTGCATATATTGAGCACATGGTATTTAGCTGTTTATTTACCATGTTCTATGAGAATGAAAGTTAAACTTTGGTAGGAAAGTAAGTGGTATGGTCCCAATTAGGAACTGCTTGTATCTCTTGTTTTCTTCATGGTATCAGCTTGTTCATTAAAGAAGAGAGAGTATGAATCTTTATTGTCTTTCTTACTTTTTAAAATCATTCTGTTGGCACAACTTCGTTAAAAAGAATTAATTGCAGTATCGAAAGCAGATAGTCAAGTTTGTAAAATACAGTAACAATTAGAATGATAGATCTGGCTATGCCTTTTAAATAAAGTCCCTGGTGAGGTGAAAAAGAAAACCAAAGATGTCACGTACCCTTTTAATATTTTTGATGTAATTCAGTGCATTTAGAAGCTTAAATGATCTCAGACAGTCAAAGATTCAATCTAGAAAACATGGAGTTAGTTAGTCTTTTAGAGACGATTGCTATGCTAAAATCTACATGTGGGACAGATGACGAATCCTGAATGTACAAATGATTACCTTGACTTTGCTCATTGTATTCTGTAGGCTCTGAAGTTTCCATGATTCTTGTCTGTATTCTGGGTCTGCATAACTGTTGTGGCTTTCTCAGATCTTCTTTCAGTATCCTTGTGTTTGAGAGCAAAGTTTGACTGAGGATTCCAAATAAAGAGACTTTTCTTGGCTACCTGAGATCTATCATCCTAAAGCTGGTACAAAATACAGTGGCTGGTATACAAAAAGACTTTTATCAGCTCTGTAATGTACACTGATAACCAGTTTGCAATTGCACAAAAGTGCAAGAAGTAACTAAATAGAATTTTGAAAGGTACACTGAACATTGTATAAAAATGCAAGGAAAATGTAGTTGTCTTTGCTTACATGTTCAGAAGATATTTGTGAAAGGATTCTCAATAATCTGATGACATTTGTTACCTATAGGAAGAGGAAGTATGTCCTTGTGTCAGAGGCTTTTCATTGTATACCTTTTCACTCATTTTGTATCTTTGATCTCTGAAAGTGTATTACTTAATCAGAAAATTTATATACCACATCTTCTTGATCCATTCATCTGTTGATGGACATCTAGGTTCTTTCCATAGTTTGGCTATTGTGGAAATTTAACTTTAATCCTCACCTTATTTCATAATAAGAATAAGTTTACGGAATTAAAGGCAGATATAAAAAATAAATAATGAGAAAAGCATAGAAAAATTTAACTGAATATTTACTCTCTGATCAGAAAGTTTTTCTAACCATAAATGTGAAATATAGTATTTTCATATGATGGAGTATTATGTAGCTTAAAATAGTATATTTGAAGAATTTTTATGCCATTAGGAAATTATCTTGGTTTACTGTTATTTGAAATACCAGAATCAAAGCTGGTTTGTTTGTAAAATAATCTCTAAAAAGCTAGAAGGAAATTTAATTTGATTGTAAACAAGTTATCTCTGGGTGCTAAATTTACATTTTTTTTCATCTTTTTTTTTTCTTTTCTGTATTTATTAGCAGTAATCAGAGAAAGAAATGAAAAAAAGTAAATAGAACATAAGCCTTTGCCAGACATACAGGATGTTAGTTTCCATATCATATTATAAGTGGTGAAATTATGGCAATGTCTGTTATGAATTATAATTACATAAAGTGTGTTAGCCTAAAGCAGTCCTTTAGTAAAAGCTATAATTTCCCTATTTTCTAATGTTTTTGTTGTAGCTGGGTAATTAATTAGAATGATTTTTTTTTGTAAGATGATGAGAAAGTATTTAAAAATAATTTACCATGAAGCTGAATTATTCAGGAGCTTTTTTTACTTTAGATTTTTAGAGTACCTATAATCTTTCAGAAATGAACTCATTCTGCCTCTGAGCAATTATTTCTTAAATATGGAATCTTTTTTCCTCCCTTTTATTTCAGTGTGATTCTGGCGCTTTTTAAATTGTAGGACATTAGACATTATTTCAGAAGTTGATTACTTCATTTATCTTTCTTTTTGACAGTATTAAGATACATTTTTAAGAAAGACACTGTCCCTCATTTTTTTTTTAATCTCCCTGCGGTCTCAAGCAGATTCAAACTGAATGGGACTACAGTTAGTTCTGCCCAAGAAGGACACAAAGTTTGGAATCAGACCATCCCGGATTATGTTTTCTATGAGGGGCTGTTTTTCCCTAGAACATAGTTTCCTAGCAGCTTGAGTAGCCTGGAGCTGGCTTTCCAAATTGTTGCTATTTATGCCTTTGACAATGTCATCAACAGACCAATTTACAGTGTCCTGGTTGTTATGGTTCTCCTACAATGGAGAGGTAGCATCATTGGGAAACAAGCTTACATTTCTTCTTTTCAGCATCTGGTCATCGTTTTTAGCTTTCCTCAGCTCCATATTCAATGCCACCTCATTTCTGTACTGTCTTTCCCCTTGTTCTTGAATCTGTTAAGGCAGGCAGCTGGTAAATTAGCATTCTCGTTGGTGGACATGGTTATGAGACAAAGGGAGAAAGCTACACGACCGGCTCAGGCTTCCACAGGAGGCAGTCTGGGATGCGCAGGCTATGTATGAGTCAGCTGCCCTCAAAACGTCCACCACGGATCACCCCAAAGACGGTGTCTAAATGTTTTTTAAAACAATGCAAACCTGTCTTTAAAGATGCTCATTTTGCTCTCTTTTGGTAATAGATATTGGTACCTGTGCCATCACTGCTATTCCTTTTGAGAAGTCCAAAGTTTTATTTACTCTTGAAGAGTTGGATGAGTTTACTTTTGTGGATGAAACTGATCAGCAAGCTGTTCCAGATGTAACTCGAATAGGTCCCAGCCAAGAAAAATGGGGTTGGATAATGTTTGAATGTGGACTTGAAAATTTAACCATAAAAGGTAAACATTTTTTCTTCCATTTCTGCTTAAGTGAGGGACAGATTGGTCCCACATTGCTAAAATGTTTTGAACAACTGTGACTTTGAATAACCCGAATCTGCATATTTAAGCATAAAGTTGGGACCTGGGATTATTTACCAGGGTGGGTGCCCCATCCCAATTCTGTAAGTGGGACTTCCCCTTCAGTGTGTGATTCAAATCTAACAGAGCATGTAGGCATACAAAACATTACTGCCTGAACAAAAATATCTGTGGTTAAGAAAAAAAAATTTTTTGAATAAAATATAGAGCCACCTAGCTTTTGACAGTTTGCATCTTTGGAAACTGAATTTTTTTATTAGGAGAGTTTGGAATGATGAAAATACTGTAAATCCTTTATCCAGTGACAGACTGACTTACAGTTATGTAACTCACAGTTATATACAATTTTCTTCTTCATTATTGAGTAATATATAAAAAAAGGAAGGCTGAGTTGTATGTAAGGCTGAGTTATAAGTTATATGTAAACTTTTAGGTTTAGTCATATATATAATAGTAATCAAGTATGCCTACAGTTCTTTACCTGATAATCCAGTCTTACATGACCTTTATAGATAAGGGCAAAGTTTTGATGAGAAAAAAAAGATCTTTATGAATTTTTAATTTTTAAAAAAATTTTAAAAAGATTTTACTTATTTGTTTATTAGCGAGCACAAGCAGTGGGGAGAGGCAGAGGGAGAGGGGGAAGCAGACTCCCCACTGAGTAGGGAGCCCGACTCGGGACTCAATCCTAGGACTCCAGGATTATGACCTGAGCTGAAGGCAGAAACTTAACCTACTGAACCATCCAGACACCCCTGTGAATTTTTATTTTTATTTTTTTATCTTTATGGGTACTGTAGAGTACAGCATTGAGATACCCACTGTTTTTTTAATTTTGTTTTTTAAAGATTTAATTTATTTATTTGACAGAGACACAGAGAGGGAACAAAAGCAGAGGGGAGTGGTAGAGGAAGAAGCAGGCTTCCCACTGAGCAGGGAGCCTTATGAGAAGCTAGATACCAGGACCCTGGGATCATGACCTGAGTCAAAGGCAGACTCTTAACAACTGAGCCACCGAGGTGCCCCTACCCACTGCTTTTAATGAATACGTTCCTTCTCTCTTACAGGAGGAAGACAGTCTGGTGCTGTTTTATATAATACTTTTGGAATTATGGGTAAAGCTAGTGTCACAGAAAGAGGTGGAGTGCTGACATCCAATAATTCTTCTGATTCTCCAACTGGCAGTGGCTATAATACTGATGTCTCTGATGATAATCTTCCTTGTGATCGAATAAGCCCTTCTTCAGACCTAAATGGAAATTCTGTTTCAGATGAACAAGTTGGTGAATTTTTAATCATAGTAGTGCTTTGAAAAAAATAACAAAGCTACTCATTTCAAAGTTAATTTCTGGAGTATATTTGCTTCTTTCAGTATTTGGAATTTTTGCTTAAATTGTAGTCAATATATTTTGGTGATTATACTACTAGAACATAATTTCTGAAGCATAGGTACTGTACCATAGATATATTTTTATCCATCATAGTACCTTGTTTAATGCCTTGCTCATATTGGGCACTTAATAATATTTGTTGAATTAATGAATTAATAGAATTTCAGAAAAGTAGGCATCGCTTTGATGTTGTCTTAAGGATTTTAGCAGAATTCACTTAAATACTTAGTTTTGTCACTGGTAGTATTTCATGTAAGTTCTAAATATTTTTAGTATCCACCCATTTTAGCTAGAGTCCTGAAGAATATCTTATATATAACTCATTTATTATATTTAATATGGTAGAATGTCATGATTATTAATAATAGAAATAATAAAAATATTCAAAATTCTAGATTACAGAAGAGTTGTACCACTAACCGATGGGTACAGATTTTTTCCTCTTTGAAGTTTCTTTGTCTCTAATAGTATTGTAAGGATACTGACCTAGACTTGTGAAGATTGAAGGAGATAATATATATGAAAGGCTTAACTCAGTGTCTAGTACATAGTAAGAACTTGGTAAATGTTGTTTTTAAACACATATGTACATACACTTCTGATCATTTGGAAATTAGACCAATTGAAGAGGGAAAAAAAACACCTTTTGATTAAGAATTGTTATAGATATCCACCATTCATTGGCATAATCATCTCTGAAACCCAGGTTTCTGGTAGTTTATTTTTTGAAATATTTATTTTGATTTGATGCATAATTTAGGAGTCTTTTTTTTTTTTTTAATTTATTTGATTGACATAGATCACAAAAAGGCAGAGAGTCAAGGAGAGAAAGAGGAGGAGGAATGCTCCCCGCCAAGCAGAGAGCCCAATGCAGGGCTCGATCCCAAGACCCTGGGATCATGACCAGAGCCGAAAGCAGAAGCTTTAACCCACTGAGCCACTCAAGCGCCCATAGTTAGGAGTCTAATCACAGTTTTCTTGTGATGTCTTTGGATGTATTTGAGTGGTGGTCAGGGATTAAGCACTTTTTTTTTTTTTAAAGATTTTATTTATTTATTTGACAGAGAGAGATCACAGGTAGGTAGAGAGGCTGGTGCAGAGAGAGAGAGAGAGAGGGAAGCAGGCTCCCTGCCGAGCAGAGAGCCCGATGTGGGACTTGATCCCAGGACCCTGAGATCATGACCCGAGCCGAAGGCAGCGGCCCAACCCACTGAGCCACCCAGGCGCCCCAGGGATTAAGCACTTTAAGGAAATTTAAAAATATAATAGCTTCTCACTGGACAAAGGAGTTGGGAAGAACCCAGCTCTTGTTTCCTTCTCCTTCTATCCCACTGAAATATTTGACAGAAACTCAGCTGTCATCCTTGATTTCTGTGATCCTCCTCTCTTTGCTGAATATCCCTAAATTTTGTAACATTGCTTTCTTTGGGTTCTCTGACTTTTCTTGGTCCATGTCCTCACTCAGTTCTTTGTGCTTCAGTGTGGGTATTCTTCCCATGTCGTTCTTGGCTACCTTTTTTTTCCCTTTTTTTTTTTTTTTTTTGGAATTCTATATGTCCACTCCCTGATTTACTTCATTTTCTAGTTCTGCTCCATAATTTGATGATGCTAACTCTCCCATTGGTTAGCTATCTTCATTTACACATGCCATAGTTACCAAAAATTCAGTCAACCTAAATCCAACTTATCCAACTTTATTATTGTTTTGCTTCACATACTATTATAATTAGTTACTTATTATCTATAAGCTGCCTTCTTTTTTAAAAATTTTCAGTTCCTGAAAACTGTCTTCTTTATCTTTTATAAACCTTAGTGCCTAGCTCACAACCTTATCTGAAACCCACAGGACAGATATATTTGAGAACTAAGATTTTTTTTCCTTTAACAGAAAGGTAATATGGTATGTGTTTTATATGTCACACAAACTCCTAATGGAATCTGAGACAGCACTCCGTCTTGAAATATTTAAATACTTTTGCAGCACAACATTCATAAAAATTCCAAGTGGGATAAATAGCCTCTTACCAAATTCAGATCAGGTTTTGATGCCACATTTACACAAAAATATTTTGATTTCTCAGTATAAGATTTAGAGCTGCAGATAAGGAATGTGGACTTATATTTAGCATCTGCTAACTTTAAAATAACTATTGCCTACAATTCACATTGTTTTGTGAACTATTGCCTATAGTTCACATTGTTTTAGGATTCAGAGCTGTTTTGTGGATATTCATTCTTTAATCATCCCATGAGGAAATGCCAGTCTTTTATCTTGACCAGTAATAACTAAAAGTGAATTAGAGAACTATGAAGAGACATAACAAGTGGTAGACTTTTTTGTTTATTTCTTTAACATTATGCTTACCTCCCTGCATTCTAAAGAGTGAAAAAAAAAAAAAGTAGAAAGCCAGCCGAGTGCTGCAGGGCCCGGCAGGAAGGTGGCATGGAGCGGAACCCTCAGGGGCAGCTCCTCTCATAGGAACAACTGGACAGGCCACACTGGGATGCCTCGTCTGGGGAGCCCTGTGGACTACTTGACTCAGGATTTTGTCTCTGATGGAACACCTGTATATACCTATTTCAGACACTTATCCTCATCACCTTTGAAGAGGGTTAAGGCAGCTTTACGATTTCTGACGGGAGCCTTAGAGATGATTTACAAATGAGACAGAGAAGTTATCTAAAAGGTGAATTCTATAGCCCCAACCATCTTAAACCCCTTTATTAAAAAGTATTTGTGAGTGGTTTAGTCATATTTAAAATCTTGTAAGACCCTCTGACTTTCAGCCCCTATCATCTCTTGTATTAGTCTTTCTGCAAGTTAACCCTACAGAAGGGTGCTGTGCATTGCCCCACCTGTCTGGTCAAAGCTCCCTCCCTTCCTGGACCCCTGTTCCCTTTTGTCTGCCTGCCCAACTGCTCCTCATCCTTTGGCCTCAGCTGAAACCTCACTGCTGTGGGAAGCCCTTTGTGACCTTTCTGGGTAGAGGCATATATCCTCTGTGCTTGTCTCTGCTGCATCTTGCACATTTCTTTGTTAAAGGCTCAGTAATCACACCAGATAGATTTAGAATGTGAGCCTCTTGAAGGTACGGATAAAATCTTATTCATCTTTGTATTTTCATTACCTAGAAGGGTCCCTGGCACATGGTGTCTTCTCAATAAATATTTATTGAATGATTAAATGAAGGAAGGAATGAAGATAGATAGTACATTAGTATAAAATCTATGGAGATAGGTTTAAAAAAAAAAAAAAGCCAGGTATTTAGCCTGAAGAAGGAGCCTCCAAATTTGTGCATTCCATAGTGTGTACCCAACAGATTCACAGAGAATTATATTTGAAGCTGAATTTGTAGAGCTTCCAGTGAGCTATAAGGAAGAAGTCTTTGCCACCTAGGCAGAGGCTTTCCTTTAGTCACCTACAGGTGAAGAGCTGTATTAAGTCCCTTTCAACTTTAAGATGCTCAATTCCTTCATGCTCAGCTCTACCATTTTCTATTCTTTGGCTTGGACCAGTTTCCTGAGGGCCCATGATGGAGACACAATCAGCATGTAGAGCACAGTTCCCTCTTCAGTAACCTGCTACAGGCTTCCTCTGTTGGAATGGTCCAAAAGTTTAACGAGTGAAATTTTCATATTATCCCATATTCATTTAATAATGAAGAGCCATATGAAGCTAGTACTTGTAGTTTTCAAGGCTGTAACACATAAATGTGTCTTTTTGACTCTGTAATTCTCTTTTCATAGAAGTTTGATCCAAGGGAAACAAAAAATCTTTACTATAGCCTTGTCGCCAAATGTTTTGCTTCTGTCATTCAAGTGAAGCATTTGGAGCCTGTTGGGGATTTCAGTGATCTCTTCCTGTCTCCAAAAGGGTCTCAAAGATATGATCCTCTCCATCCACCAGCATTTTTGGTTCAGAAACTGCAAAAAAAAAAAAAAAAAGTGGTGATTATACATTTTAAAAAATTACTACTTCTTAACACTGATTCAGATTGCTGTATAGAAGATAAATAGGACTATTTTATTATAGAGTATTTATTTGAACATGGACTATACTAGTATTTTTGTGGAATTTGTTTTTGGAAATTTGAAATATGTTGTTAAAATGGAATGGAAAACAGATTGTTGTAGGAAGTAGAAGACACTGATTTTATCATTCATTCTCCTTAATAGTTGTATGAATTTTGACAAGTCACAAAACCTCTTTCTCTCACTTTTTTCATCTGGAAAAAAAAAAATACTTAAACATCCCTAAACAAATGTAATTGAATGAAGTGATAAAGAGAAGCATTCGGCTCTGGATCTTTTATTTACGGCTTACTGCAGTGCAGTGGTTTTTCAGTCTTTGCTCCGTAGAGCTTCAAAGTTCTATAGGTATTTCTCAGAATCAGGGTTAGGCTGAGCAAGGTTTATGTTACCTGTTTTATATAAAGGTGTCACCTGTAGAGCTTGATTCGATGGGAAGATCTTGTGCTTTAAACATTTAGTTGGGCACTAGTGGTTTTAAGCAGCTATACATTAGAAGTTTTTGGTTTTTTATTTTATGTAGGATGAAGGAGTTGAATCTGATGATTTGAAAAAAGATCTACCTCTGATGCCTCCACCTCCAGATTCATGTAGCATGAAGTTGACCATCAAGGAAATTTGGTTTAGTTTTGCAGCTCCCACCAATGTGAGATCTCCTACACATGCATTTTCTAGGTAAAAAGTTTTAAACATGTAGTACTATTCCTTGATTTGTTTTCATTTTAAATAACCTACAATTCTGTTTCAGTTATTTTTAAGTTATTTTTCTGATCTGTATAGCATTAGGGTTGCCACCTTCTTACCATCTTTCTTACCTTATGTTTTCTGTAGACATTATTCTTATCTTGTTTGACCCTTTTTCTTTCATAGGGCTTTAGTTTTACTATTATATGTCATGCCACCATGAACTTCTTCCTGTCACGTCTAATAGGTTTTAATATGTTTCCTTCTTTTCTGTTATCTTTTCTTCACATTTTCTACTTACATGTTTATGATTTATCTGATAGCCAAAATGAAAAATAATTTTGCCTAAGTAAAATGGCTACTAAGTATAGTAAGTATGGAAGATTGTTTGAAATATCAGTCTTGACAGTTGTTTTTATAATTTTTTTTTTTTTTAATTTTCAAAGGCAGCTGAATCTTTTAAGCACTGCAACTCCAGCTGTTGGTGCATGGCTTGTTCCCATTGATCAACTCAAATCATCCTTAAACAAATTAGAAACTGAGGGTACCTTGAGAATTTGTGCTGTTATGGGATGCATAATGACAGAAGCATTAGAGGTATGTCTGTCAACAGTACAAGGTATCCGATACGGTTTATTAGAGAACATGATCTCTAATTATTCATCATTGTTGGAAAACAACAGACCTGGAAGTTCTTGATTACTGGATGTCTTCTATTTGCAGTATCTTTGATACATCACTCTGTATCTGTTGTTTTTGCTTTGTTTCAGAATAAAAGTGTACATTTTCCCTTAAGAAGTAAATACAACAGACTTACAAAAGTTGCCCGTTTTCTCCAAGAAAATCCTTCATGTTTACTGTGCAACATACTACATCACTACCTGCACCAGGCAAATTACTCCATCATTGATGATGCTACAATGGTGAGTTACTGAAACCATATGTTAGCTTTAAAGAAGCCTCTACTCTTGGGGTGCCTGAGTGGCCCAGTCAGTTAGTATCCTGCTCTTAGTTTTTGCTCAGGTCAAGATCTCAGGGTTGTGAGATCAAGCCCTGTGTTGGGCTCCATGTAGAGTCTGTCTCTCTCTAACATAAATAAATATATCTTAAAAAAAAAAAAAAAGAAGAAGAAGAAGAAGAAGCTTCTGTCCTTTTGAAGAGCCATTCATTGGCCCATAGTTTGAGATGCAGCTGGGAAGTCCAAAGGGGAAATATGGTTAAAAATACGGGCTTACAGACAGCAATGGGCTGAGATGAATGATCTGGGAAGTGCCAACATGAAGGTGTTGGAAGCTGTGGTTATGGATGAGCCTTCTAGAAATGATAGTATGTTGAGTGAGAAGCTGGTCAAGAAAGGATATCTGAAGTACACCAAAATTAAAGGGGGGGGGGGACATGAAAGAAAGGTGGAAAGAGCTACAAAGAATGCTGAGGAGGGAAAGGAAGAGGT
Organism: Mustela nivalis; assembly: GCF_964662115.1. Classification (NCBI taxonomy): domain Eukaryota; kingdom Metazoa; phylum Chordata; class Mammalia; order Carnivora; family Mustelidae; genus Mustela; species Mustela nivalis. The sequence goes on along the minus strand of NC_139023.1, from coordinate 86,958,036 downwards.
AGAAAAATCAAGAAAAAATGTCTTAGAAGCCAGAAGTATAAAGAATTTCAAGCAAGAATCACCAGCCTGAAATTCACAGAAATGTTTAATAAAAGAAGGGCTAGTTAATGGTTATGGGGAGAGTATTTAATAACACAAAATGAATATAATATATGTCTGCCTCTAGAAAAGCACTATAGAAGGTAACACCTCTTCATTTGGGGTTTAGAACTTGAGATCTCTCATCTCACCAACCTTTTGGTCAATAGAAAATGCACAAAAGGTTTGCCAAATTAGGATCAATATGTAATAGCCAGTCAAACTTCTGATAACCTCCAATGAGAGAGAATCTCTAGTAAATGGTAGATTTGAAAAAGGTACTTGGACCTGAGACTACTATAATGCTTTTTACTCCTACCCTGTGAAATGAAGACTGGAGGTCCACAGTGCAAGGCTAACTTGCCTGTCTAGTCACAGGCAAAGAGACCTTGAAACAGAATGGCAGGCATTTCCCATGGATGGATGGTCTGCCGAGATAAAACTTTTAATGTAAGAGGAAAATACACAATATGGCTTTCATTACGTGAGTCTAAGAATGAAAGGACAGGCAAAGAGATCTGATGTTCCTCAGAAAGTAAATGAGGTGATTTCTGTTGTTCAATAAATAGCTCTCTTCAATTAGAGCAATTTCTCTTAACACAGGGAATTATAAGAAAGGGGTTGGAGGGGATTTGGATATTTTACTCTTAGGCTAAGGTGTCAGTTGGAAGAATAACCAAATTTTCTTTCTTATAATCATTACCATGTGGGATAAGTATATTCTAAATTATGTAGTTGTTACTGATAATATATTTAACTTTCAAAAAAGTTACAAATCCATCTGTGTCCAGCATTCAACCATAGTGATTTATTTTTTCTAATGTTAAAATAGTGGTGGTTACCTAATCTTTGAAGGGAGTAATTTCATTTCCTCTTTGTTTAATGAATATCCTGGATAGCTCAAAATACATTTGATTTCCTCAATAGAACAATAAAGGTAAAATGGATTTAGTACTTCTTAAGGAGAATTCCAATTTTTTACCCCATGTTTAGCCTCTTAGTCACCTGGTACTGCATTGTTTATGACAGAAAGACGCACTATTGTGTTTAGAAATTGAGTTCTATTGTCAGCTTAAAATACTCTGTTTTGCGGACAAATTATAACACATAGATTCTAGTTTCTTCATCTCTAAATGGGGGTTATGAGATTTAAATGAATAAATGTATGCAAAGCACTTAAGTGGTAACATTATTTCATCATTGTTTTTATAGAGTGATGGACTTCCTGCTTTGGTAACTTTAAAGAAAGGTTTAGTTGCACTGGCAAGACAGTGGATGAAGTTTATTGTGGTGACACCAGCCTTTAAAGGAGTTAGTTTACACAGACCAGCTCAGCCACTGAAACCTCAATCAGCTGTGGACCACGAACATGAAGAGGGGCTTGGGCTAGACAATGGAGGTGGTCTTCAAAGTGACACCAGTGCTGATGGAGCAGAATTTGAATTTGATGCAGGTAATTTTTAAATATTTTAGTCAAATATTATACCTTGGTAACATATGTATGTGATAATTTTGATCGTTTGTGTCCCAAATTTGAAAATGTTATGGCTTAAGTATACAAGTATGATTTGTATTAGTCCAAAGGAATGATAATAATGTTGGAATCTTTATACTGACTTTTGGTTTTTACATTTAATTTCATGAAATATGATAGATTTCTTTAATCTATCCCATACAATAACAGACATCTTTGCATAGCTGGAATATTTGAGTGAAGCATGTTAACTTCCTTTTGAAATTCACATTTGAAAAAAAAAATTCATATTTATATTTGTTCATCATCTTTCCTATACCACTTAAAGAAGTCTTTGAATTTTACCTGGTGCCTGGTTGATTCTGCATTTATGTAGTATTTTAGAGTCATGCATTCAGCCTATAAATCTGTCAGCATCATGACTATGCCAGAATACAGGTAGATGTGCATTTTAGAAATGTATGTGCACACTTTAATGCTTTTTCAGAGGAAAATTTTTGTTATCACAGCATGTAATATTAAAAAATACTGAATTATGATATTTTGGAAGAGTTGAAAGTACCATGAAAAAGGACAGTAGCCTTAAAACTAGAGGTCTCAGAACACTGATATATAATACATTAACCAGCTTTTTAAATTGTCTTTAAAAAAAAAAAAAACTTTATACTCAACGGGAATAATCTATGAGGAAGGTTGCCTGGGTAGCTCATTTGGTTAAGCATCCGACTCTTGATTTTGGCTCAGGTCCTGATCTCAGTGTCGTAATACCAAACCTCATCTTGGCTCCCTTCTAATTAACCATCTGCACATTCCTTTGTTAATCTGAAATTTCTATACTTTTAGGTTAGTTGGTTTTTTCTCTCTAAACCCTTTGGCTGAGGTGTGGAGGGACTAAATTCAAGCTATTTGTTTCTTTCTTGAGACTGAGTGAGAAGATTGGGGTTGGGAGAGTAAAAGAAAGAAAAAAATAATATAGCAGATTCCACAATTAATTTCAAGGAAATTTAATTAATTTAATTTGTTTACTCAAGGAATATGTAAAGTTGAGTGTAATTTACCACCAGGAACACTCGTATTAATATTTCAAGAAAATGATAATCTATAGCCCACTTATTCTTTTTTACTGTTTCAGCCACAGTCAGTGAACACACAATGCTATTAGAAGGAACAGCCAACCGTCCTCCACCTGGTGGCTCTGGACCTGTTACTGGAGCTGAGATAATGAGGAAACTTTCTAAGACTCATACCCATAGTGACTCTGCATTAAAAATAAAGGTACATTTTTGTTGTTTCTGGTTAAAGTAGACTTCCAGGGAAGACCTAAATTTCTGATATCTCAAATTCAAAGATTAAGTATTTAAATTTAAATATTCAAATAGTATTTTATATTGAATATTTTATATTCAAGAATTAATAATTTAATAATTGAGTAATGATAAATATTTTTATAGTTGAACATGATTAGCGACATAATAGTTTGAATTGAATTATTTTATGACTTTAATTACGCTGTTTTAAGAAACTTATCCAGTGCTTGGTAAGACATGTATATAGCAAGGTGGTTAACTACCACCTTGGGAGCCAGACAGCCTTGGTTTCATTCTGCCTCTGACACTTAGTTGTTCTGTGACTGAACAAATTTTTAACTATACTGTGTGTCAGTTTCCCTATCTGTAAGATGGAGATTACAATAGTAACTTTTTCTAGAATATGGATGCCAAGAAATAACTGTTAATACGTGAGAAATGCTTAAACAATACCTGGCACGTAATAAGCATGTAAGTTATTTGTTGTTGTCATGGGTTATTTATGTTTTGTTAGTTTCCTTTTCTGAGCAATGAAAAGGACAGACCATATTTTAACTTTCTTTGAAAGTTTCAGTGTAGACTTACATTAATGCTCAGAACCCATAAGGTAAATGACTAACAGTTTTGCCATATTAAAATATAAAATTTCTACACAAAAAAATAATTATTATAAACAAAATAGAAAGACACATGACAAAGGGCTAATTTCCACATATATAAAGATCTTTTTTCTAATCACTAACACAAATAGAAAATTAGTTAATGGGGAGTTCACAGAGAAATACACAAATATGAACATGTATCCTCTTAAAATTAAAGAAATGTAAGTTAAAATATGAGATTTTCATTTCCACCGATCAGATTGAAAACACTAACACATTTGAATAGTGTATGTTGGTGAAGATAAGGGAAAGCAGACACTCTTCTACAGTACTGGTGGGAGTGTAAATTGTCACAAACTCTTCGAAGACCAATTTGGCAATCTGTATCAAAATTTAAAATGTAATATTCTTTCACCCAGTATGTTCATGCCCAGGAATTCATTCTAAAGAAATGAATGCTCATAAATGCCCAAAGACACATGTGCAATAATGTTCTTTACAACACTGTTTATAATAAGAAAATAATGGAACCAATATAAATGACTATTTGAGGGCCAGTAATCTAGTGTCCCCTCGCACAGAGATGCATACCGTGAAGACCTCAGAAAGATGAAGTTGATCTCTAAGTGGATATGGAATGGTCACTGAAATGCCTAAAGTAAAAGCAAAATATAGGACAATATGTATTCTCTGTCTTAAACAAGGATAAATATGTACATGTGCTTATATAGTTATAAATTATTTAAAGAGAGTAGATGAGAAACAAGAGTACTTCTAGGAGAAGGAATCTAGTAGACTGGAGCTCAAGGGATACAATTTATTAGATTGTCTTTGTGCTTTTAAAGTTTTTATTCTGTTTAAGGTATTGCTCTTTTAATTAAAACATTCAGCAATTGTTCAATATACACTTTTTAAAAGTTTGAATTATTAGGCTTATTCTATTTCTATAGTGTAGTTCAAAGTTAGGATACTTTTAAATTCTCAACTTCTTAATCAGTCTCAGATTTTTTTTCCCATTTGATGGTTTTTCCTAGCCCACAAACGTTCCTTTGTTTATGAATGATAGAAGTCCTCCAAAAAATTGAACTACAACTCTTTGTTTCAGATCTCTTCTTTTCAGAATCTTTCTGTCTGTATAGTCTTTTCTTGTATGATTTTAAACTGATCTGAAATTCTAACCTTAGATGTGTCAGAACAGATGGAGATGGGCAATTCTGCAATTTTTAAATTTTCCTCAGAGAATAGCTGGAAATGGTTTTTGGCATATTAGAACTGTACAGAGAGGGGCATCTGGGTGTCTCAGTGGGTTAAAGCCTCTGCCTTCCACTCAGGTCATGATCCCAGGGTCCTAGGATCAAGCCCCACATCAGGCTCTCTGCTCAGCAGGGAGCCTGCTTCCCCCCCACCCTGCCTGCTTCTCTACCTACTTGTGATCTCTGTCTGTCAAACAAATAAATGAAATATTTAAACAAACAAATAAATAAATAAATGAAATATTAAAAAAAAATAGAAAGAAAAAGAACTCTACAAAGAATCTCTTACAGATTTTCATTATCAGGGTACCAATAAGAGTAGTATAGTATTAAGAATTTTGGGATCGATATCTTGCCACCAGACACACTCTTCAGATTTCAAAGGGAATTAATAATTCATTGTTAAAATAAGTGAATGATAATAAAGACTATCCTTTGTTTTGTACTGTAAAGTTTTTTTTTTAATTTTTATTTTTTATAAACATATATTTTTATCCCCCGGGGTACAGGTATGTGAATCACCAGGTTTACACACTTCACAGCACTCACCATAGCACATACCCTCCCCAATGTCCATAACCCCACTCCCCTTCCCCCAACCCCCCTCCCCCCAGCAACCCTAGTTTGTTTTGTGAGATTAAGAGTCACTTATGGTTTGTCTCCCTGTACTGTAAAGTTTTAAAACACTTCTTTGTATATTTGAGATTCACCACAATCCTAGTAGGCACAATCTGTTTTGGTATTAATGTGAATAGTAACTAGCAGTAATAACAGTACTAGTTGTGGTAGTTATTAGCAGTAGTTTTTATAAGCATAAGAAAGAGCCCTATGTTGTTCCTGTTGTAGGGTATTCACCCATATCATTCTTTGAGCTATACCAGTGGGGACACTGCCACAGATTCTCCTGTGCATGTTGGCCGTACTGGGATGCCAGTGAAGGAGAGTCCAAGGAAGGAGAGCCTACTCAGCTACCTGACTGGAAGCTTCCCAAGCTTGCACAATCTCCTAGAAGGGACTCCTCAAAGAAGTAGTGCAGCTGTAAAAAGCAGCTCCCTAACGAGAACAGGTACATCTTTGGTTTTGACAATTATAAGTTTACTTCTATTTGAGAATTAATAAACAAAAAAACAGAACACAAGTTTATTTTGCTTTATTCTTTGGTTGCATACCTAATCTGTATTTTATACCTCATCTTTGAAAAAGTATTTTGGGAAACTGTTCTCTTTGTAACTTGTTGGTGTCTTCATACTTTTAGTTTGCATTTCTAAATTGTAGCTTTGGATATTACTATCAACCTATTCATGTTATGGTATGATGTGTAAACCATCCAACAGTGAATTTCTTCTTGTTATATTAAAAATAAGTTATTTATTGGTGCCTCAATATCCAAATACGAACATCATGCACTGAGTTTGAAAACATCTGCAAACAACAATTTAGTCTGACTTTTAAAAAATAATTACATAAATCACATTTTCTGCTTATTACCTAAGAAATACTATACTCAATAAAATTTTATTTTCAGGAAATACAATGGCCACTGATATGTTATCTGAACATCCCTTGCTATCTGAGCCATCATCTGTGAGTTTCTATAATTGGATGTCAAATGCTGTGGGTAATCGTGGAAGTGTGGTACAAGAATCTCCTGTTACAAAATCCGCACACAATAGTCTTCCATCAGGTATTGAGTTATCATGTTATTTTGCTTAACTGTCTAAGGGACATATGTTAATTTTAACAAAATTCTGTTTTTCACAGAATGGTCTAAACATCTCAGATGTTTAATACTGTTTAGTTGAAATTTGCCCATTTATGAAATACCTTTGGTAATACTGAATTGAGAGAATTGTAAGCAGTCACTTGGTGTTCTTATGGAAAGACAAATATGTCAAATGTGAGATCGTATGTAATTTAAAGAGTTTAAAATGTCCAGTTAATGTGGCTGACTTAATTTTCAAAATACCAAAAGGAGATTAATGAAAAAATGTGAAGAATATGGCATAATGTGCCTATAATATAGAAAATATGTTAGTTTATACAGATTCTGCTGAGATATAATAGCTTTCTTTTACTCTTATAGTTACTTAAATAATTAAGCCTAAAGGTGTATTAAGAAGAATAAAATAAGATTTTGCCTTTGAGGAGGCAATGAGGACAGTTTATTAATTTAAAATAATGCATATAAACAGCAAGAACACTGGCAGGGAATTCACCAAGAAATGTTAGTGGCTATCTGCAGAAACAAGTGGTGCCACCCTTCATTTTCTGTTTTTTCTTTTTAGGGGTATTTTTCCAAATTTATTAGATACATATAGTCTTTTTTTTTTTTTTTTTTTTTTTTTTAGATACATATGTTCTTTAAAGAGAATTTTTTTAAAGAATATGTGTAGTAGACTTTGATCCTAGGTACTGAAGGCAGCTGAAATTAGCCCAGGTGATAACTATTTGCATCACTAGCAAATTCTATTCATATAGAAAATGTGATATTATGAAATGTGTTTATAAGTGACTACTCACTCAGTCCTTTGTTTGGCTGGTATGTGGATCACTCTTGAATCTGGTACTGATTCTAATTATGACTGCATTCTAATTCTTATCATTGGCTCTTAGTTGAAGAAGGTAGAAGGAGAGTGTTTCTGCCAGCTCCCAGAACTGTTCTAGCCCTAGTTTCACTACTGCAGTTTAAATTTTGAGAAAACCAGAAAAGAACATTTCATCTTTATCACAGATCCTTTGCCTGGGGGAGTTAGAGGATAAAGGGAATACAGAGGGAAGAAATAGTGCCATTTTATTTTTGTTCTGCCTCAGAAAACATAATTGGGAAGAAATTTATATGTAGGACTCTGTGACATCTGTGAATTTTGCCCTGCTGCTGTCTATAACTCTGCTCCTCAGTGCAAAGCTGATGAGATAACAAATGCTTTTGAAAGATCTTCTGGTCAAAAAATTCTCTATTTGAATTGACTGGCTTTAATACAGACTCTATGAGGATGACTGATATTTTCTGAAATTTTAGTTTAAATTCATTTTTATTATTAAATCATGTCTTTAAAATGACCAAAAAGTGGTGTGTTTCTTACCTTCATTCCATTTAAATGGTCTGGTAATACTGCTGTAATATGGGCTTCATAAGTTTACTTTGCTGTGCCCTTTTATGTTTTTATTTCCTCATAATTCAAATTTTACTCTTGAACATTTACTCTGTTAGGTGTTGCACCCAATCTTCCTACAATACCCTCAGCCTCAGATTTCAATACCGTCTTATCTAGTGACCAGAATACTTTGGATGGAACACATTCTCAGCATAGCACTAGTCAGGATGATGTGGCAGGTGTAGAAGAAGCCAACCAAGGGTTTCCTGCTGTGCAGCTTGCTGATGCACAGGTGAGCCAGTCTGTTTGTCTGCAATTATATTAACTTCTCATTAGGTAATTCTTGACAACTGGAACCATCCAGTCATATCCACCTTGGAATTCTGGTGAAAATCTTTTTTCTGTGCTTGTCTGTCTAAAGTCTTCAGGCAAAAATGGAGGAGCCTTTTAAAAGTACATGGGTTAATTACAAATGCAAATTTAGCATCTACAGATAGATACATGCATTAAACAGAAGAGTAGTATATAATTAGTTGTCCCATATAGTAACATTTTTGTTATATGGAGATACTATATGTTATATGGAGATACTATAGGTGTTATATAGAGACACTATAGGTGAAAAGATAAGTTATTGAAATAGTTCACATAAGTGGTAAATGAAGCTTTTAACTTAGATGGTTGTGGCTTTGATAAGGTAAAAATGGCAAAATATGGAGGTCTTATTCAATTGATTAAATGTAGGAGTGGAGAGCAAAATCCTTTGAATTGTATATTTTAGTCTGAGTGATCACAAGGCAAGTGAGTGAGCGGGACCATGGGTATTAAGAGATGTTATTTTTTCAGGATGAGAGAGACTCCACCGTATTTGCATACTTAGGAGAAATTAGGAAGGTCCCGATCAGAAAAAAGAAAAAAAAGAAGGGTAAACTGATAGAGCAGAATTTAGAGAGGGATGAAGAGTGTTGGAATTTAGAGTCACTCACAGAGAAAGAGGTTTTAGACAGAAAAAATTACTTTTTTCCTCTGAGAAACTAAGAAGACAATAAGGACAGTTCACAGTTATAGAGATAAGTTTGCAGATTGATAGCTTCAATTTTCTCTTATAGTAGAAGGTAATTTATGTTAAGAAATGTGTCAGGCACTTTTAGATTTTCTTGAGATTTACTTCTCTAGTACATTGGAGTAGCTTTTAGGGACTTCATTTTTTTATTAAAAATAAATAATATAATAAAATAATAAATTAAAAACTAATTAAAAATAAAATAATTTATTTTATTTAAAAATAAATAAAATAAATAACCTTTTATTGTTGTTTTGGCCTATAGATTACATTAATTATAGTTGTTAGCATTCAACACATATTTTTAGAGATAATTATATTGTTTTATATATAAGATTTTAAAATCTTTGAATTGTATATTTTAGTCTGAGTGATCACAAGGCAAGTGAGTGAGCGGGACCATGGGTATTAAGAGATGTTATTTTTTCAGGATGAGAGAGACTCCACCGTAATATTCCTGCTAGAAACAGGAATATTAAATAATTCAGTAAAATGCTCTGTAAGGTGATTTAGATATGTGTACAGGTTGGCATGAATAGGAAAGAGAGCTTACCATAGACTCCCTAAAAGGATTGCCAGATGTGCTGAGGGCCTCGTCAAGAGTTTAGGTTAGTGTTAGGGTACCAGTGAATGTAATTATATAATTTCCTTTCATTGTTCTAGCAGCTCAGATATAGGAGTATAAAAAGATTGATTCAAAGCAGATGTAGCAAGAGAAATAAGTGATAGGAAGTTGCTAAAATGACATTTAAGCCAAGATGGGGTGGGGGAAGAAGTCACATAACTTTGGAACTGAAGTGTTGGTTGAGTTATCTCCATGGTTATAGAAGTCATTCAACATGATAAATTGGGATTTAAAAGAAAAAGAAGAAAGTAAGTTAAAAATCAAAGTTTCTAATAGGTATGGAGGATTAACAAGATGGTGGATAAATAAATGACAAACATTTAAAAAGTGGAGGATGGTTTGGACCTTGAAGAGGGAAAAGTTTTTCCCATTAGAATGAAAGGGGTAAAAACCAAGAAAGAATATCCCAAGCAAGTACAAGAGGGAGAGGGAATTTCTCCCTAAGGTTCTACTCTAGTGTATAATTGTTGGAGTTTTCTGTTATAGGCCATTTGACCTTCATAAGAGTAGCCTGTCTTCCCAAGCACAAACAAATGAGATGACCTAGAGATAATTGAACATGTAGACTTAGGTCTTAATACATAAATGGCACCTATCCATTTTAATAGTATCATTTAACTTTCAGAAAAAGATCACTGAGATGTACAGTGAAAGGATTATAAGAGGTCCAATGGCAATACTGGATAGCACCTATATTTTGGATGTAGAAGGAAGAAAAGGAACTATACTGCAAAGAATAAGCAGAGTGATTATAGTGATCAACTGCTGAACACATATTAGTTGCTTCTCTTTGGGTTACCTCTTCATGACTACAAAAATCAGTTAATAAGAGTGTAACCAGAGTGATCTATTTCCATAAGCTTGTATTCTACTTACAATGTAAAGGAAGGTTTTGGGGGTTTTTTTTGTCAGAAAATAAATGTTAAATGATACTATTTAAAGTGATACTATTTAAATATGATACTATTTAAAAAGAGGTCAGATGGTCATAACATTACATATGAAATATTTTTAATATTAACATAGGAAGGTGATAAATCATTCTAATATACCAGATTTTTATGGAAACACAGTATATATTCATACCTTTTTTATTTTTTTTTAAAGATTTTATTTATTTATTTGACTGACAGATCACAAGTAGACAGAGAAGCAGGCAGAGGGAGAGGAAGAAGCAGGCTCCCTGTTGAACAGAGAGCCCGATGCGGGGCTGGATCCCAGGACCCTGAGATCATGACCTGAGCCGAAGGCAGCAGCTTAACCCACTGAGCCACCAGGCGCCCCTATTCATACCTTTTTTATTTTTTATTTATTTATTTATTTGGGACAGAGGGAGAGAGAGCGAGCGAGCACAGGCAGACAGAGAAGCAGGCAGAGGCAGAGGGAGAAGCAGGCTCCCTGCCAAGCAAGGAGCCCGATGCGGGACTCGATCCCGGATGCTGGGATCATGACCTGAGCTGAAGGCAGCCGCCTAACCAACTGAGCCACTCAGGCGTCCCTCATACCTTTTTTAAAAGCAAGACATAGAATGATTTAAATTAGTTCACAATTTTATTCTCCTTGTCCTTTCAGACACTTGGGCAGGAGGGAGGAATCTTTGTTCTTATGATTAATTTGAGGATGAGTTGCATGTAATGGGGGTTGAAAAATACTGTTAAGTTTTAAGTACAATTAGAGTTATATTTATTACACAAGTACTTTTTTTTTGTCACAGTACAATACTGATATATGATATATGTATTAAGGTAGGGTAAGAAAAAAGGTGCAGTAAATGATGAATTATAAATTAAGCTAATTAATGAATGTGTTATGTCTTTTAGGTTGTTTTCAAACCTCTTCTCAGTCATACAGGGATTCAGTCACAGGATGCAATGCCACTCTGCTACCGAATGTACTTCGGAGAACACCTTTCATTTTCAGGGACTTTGGACTGCCTTAGAGCAGATATTGTGGATTCGGATACAGCCAAAGAGAGAAAAGGCAAAAGAGCAAGAAGGTGTCTTGTGTTATTATTCTTTTTGTGTAGAATGTTGTATACAGGTTATAACATCTTTTTTAAACTTTTTTTCCTCTAATGCTAATGAGAGTAATTTTAATATCTAAAGTACATTTGTTACATATATCCTCAGAATTTGTTTACTGTTGCAGTAGCTGAATTTTTAGGATCTTATGCATTGTAATTTTACATATTTTACTTAAAATTATTCCTAACTTCCATTCTGAGTCAACTTGCAGTATTTCCTGTTAGAAACAGGGTAGAAGTCATATTGAGAGTATGGCCATGAGAAACAAATACACAGGAATACTAAATGTAGCATGGTGAAAGTTAAGAACCATCTTTTATCGTCATTATTATCAGGGATAGTTCTTTAGTTTCGTTACTGTTTGAATAGGAGATATTATGCCCATAATAATATTTGATTAATCTTTTTTTGAACATTAAATTTTACTTTGCATGGGTCTTGCTGATGTAGCTAGGAATAGTAGAATATGGATATAGGTGGCAATTATGACAAAAAGGTTTTTGCGACATTCTTGATTTCATCCAATTTAGGTTTTTGCAGGTGGTAAATTAAAAGTAAAATGCACATGTATCACACATATAACTAAGTGAAATATGTTTTCCATTTGAAATATTCTATTTAAAATTTTAAATAATTTGACAAAGTAAGTTTAAACATTTTTATGGCAATTATTAATAAAAAATATAGCTTTCTCAAATTTTATTTCAGGTCTAGATATTCGAGGATTTTCTAATGACACGGGAACATGGAAATTACCTTGTCTTTTCTGTTAAATATAAAACAGTCACTGCTTTTCAGGTAGTGTCGCACCATAAATGATGGCAATCCGAAGCACCACAAATTGACCTTAATGATTATCAAGAGTAGTGGGGGAAAATTACCTTTGTTTTGTGATCTGGAAAAAATGTTTGTTAAAACATTAAACATTCTATTACTACTTATTATAAATGTGTAGGGAAATGAAAAATATAGTAAAACTAATATACTTAGTACATTATAATTTAAAACATTAAAAACACTGAGAATTAAAGTGTCCTACTTCACTCTAAAATTCTCATCAAAGGATAGTTTGAATAGCCCTTGCCATCTTATTATATAACTTGCAATGCAAAAAGAGCATCCTTTATGTACCTTGGCATAATGCTATACTCCATTCTAAGTACTGCTGAGTTTCCAACACTTTTTCCTTTGTACTTTTAATGTAATAAAATAACATTATGAGTTCCTTCTACTATGAAATTTTTTGCCAGCATCACTTCTCTGGGATATTGTCATCCTTTTTTTTTTTTAAACGGCCACTTTCCTCTTTATGCCAGTAAGTTTGCCTTCACTGAGTTCCTCTAGCTGTATATCTATAGTTTCTAGAACAGTAGAAGTATCAACATTTCCGCAGTTTCTTCTATAACTCCATTTACTTTTATTTTAATTTCACCACTGGCATTATCATTTTTTTTGTTTTGTTACTGCATTTTTATCTTTGCTGTCCAGGTCCCTTTTGATTATCAATTTTTTTAAATGTCATGTGGATTTATCATGAGGAGGCAACACAATTACAACTTTACAGTCTGTGCTTGAAATGAATAACAAATGTACATTGACCAATCACTGACATACGTAATGTGATTGATTAATGATCATGGTTCCATCTGTTATTTACATAGTGATTTGTGGACTGAAGAGCTAGCAGCTAGTTTGTACTTGATGCAGTTATTTGCAATACATTTTAGTTTAAGATTTAAACCGTGTTATTAGGAAACTGGTGTTATGTAACTGAAATCCATTCACATTGGAATCATCAAATTCAGACTCCAAAACATTAATACAAACTTATACTCCCTAATTACAGTTAAAAGCTCTGTGCTAAACTTGTATTTCTATTTGCAATAGCTGATTTTCTTATATATATATATATACATATATATATATATACACACATACATATGCACAGTATATGTGTCATCAGTAGATATAATTAATTTATATATAATTAGATTATATGTATTTAATAATTATAGTTAACAGCCTACTTATTGGCTTACTAAATGCTATATAATATAATATTGTCTACCACAGACTAGAACTTCATCTGACCATACTTTATGTTCTCAGAGAGGTTCTTTGAGTGACTTTGAACTTACTGCATTTGATCTAGCTGAACTTAACATTCCTTTTCTTTTTCTACTACTACATCAGTTCTGAGTACTCTACATTCTTATTACTGGTCCATGATTAGCTTTGATTTCTCAGATCTCCTATTTTTCCACCTTAAACTCTATTTGGAGATTTCTGTCACAGTACACTTTCCTGGTCATCAATTTCAGGTTTTTTCCCCCAACATTTGGAATGTTATTCATTCTGCTAGTTACTATACATTATTATTGGGTAATAATATGTGTAAACATACATATTTTCTTGTGTAAACCTACATATCCCATCCTGTAAAGCCAGGATATTAAAATATTTAGCATAGGTTCTGGCATGTAGAAGTTCCTATTAACATTAGTTTCCTCATATCTTTGCTGTCCCTAGACAAGATAATTGAACATAATAGGGACTTAATAAATATTTTTAAAATTTAACTTTGACTCTGTGGTGCCCACGCCAGCTCTTTATCTGTCTGGCAACTTTTGTCATAAGTGACTGCTTCATTATATACCACTGTTTTTTCCTCCTTTTACTTGAATCTTCTCTCTTTGAGTCTTTCTTACTTCCTTCATGTTTTCAATTCTTGTTTTTGTGATTGTGGATTATTTTAATTTCTTTTGAGCCTTCTTTCTCCTGTCCATTCTACTTATCAAAATCCAGTCTTTCCTTCTTTAACTACAGGCTTAACAATGATTGTAGTCTTACTATGAGTTTGTACATTTTCATGGATTATACTCCAAAGTAAGGTTTTTCTTAAAACAATATTCATTAAAGAATTATTATTCTCTATAAAATCTTTAAGTTAAATTGCATCAAAGCTTCTGTTTCTTTTTTCTATTAGAAAAATTTGACCTACGTGACTATACATTCATATTGTACATGGAAGAAGAAGGAAAAAATAATATTTTTTTTCAATTTTGGTGGCCTGTAGTTTGTTGTTCTTGGCAGCTGGTTTACAGAAATCTGTGACAGTTTGGCTTTTAAGTATCACAATTGCCTGTAATATTCCTATATGAAAATTTTCAGATAAGCAGGAGGATTTGCCCAAATAATTCTCATAGTTTTTAATGTGCATTTTTCAGTTTTTCCAGTGTATTCCTCCCCACTTTCATTTTGGCAAAGTAAGCTAGTAGGGTTTCATTTTAATAGCAAATTAATTTATATAAATGTAGTGAGATTAAATTTATAAACAGATGGGGAGAGGATGTTTAAGGGAGGCACCCTAATTAACCGATAATTAACTTTAAATTCCATTGGAGTATACTACCATATTGGCTAGGAAAAATGTTTAATTACTTCACTGAAATAATTAATATAAATCTGATCTTAACTAGTCAGTTATGGAATAAGATCAAGAGGGAAGTTTTAAGGCCTAGATTCCAACATATAAAAGGTTGGCCTCATGAGCAAATTCTAGTTGATCTCTTGCTTAAAATTATTTAAATGTTTTATAACATGTTTTACCTTAGAGGTAAACAAACTAATAAACTAATAAAGATTGTGCATCTCTGGGGAAAAGGAAATTAAGTCTTGACATTTTTTTCTTTTCTCCTCATTTTTAGGCAAGGTCATGTGAATCTTCCTCCACTTGAGTTCAAACCAGCATTAATGTTGGAAACCTTTAGCATCAGCGCTGTTGTAATGGAAAAGTCAGTGTGCACCCCTCAGAACTCTACCAGTGCTCTTTCTTTTCATGATCTCAACAAACGGTATTATAATACCTTTCACTGTAACTTTACTATTTCTTGTCAGTCAATAAGCCAGCATGTAGATATGGCTTTGGTTCGTCTTATTCATCAATTTAGTACAATGATAGATGACATCAAAGCAACTCAGACTGACATTAAGCTTAACAGATATACAGCTGGATCGGCTTCCCCAACACCTACCTTCAAAACCAGAAAACATCGGGATTTTCGCTCGTCTGACTTCAGCCGCAGTTCTAGAGGAAGTCTGAATGGTGGCAATAGAGTAAACAATGCAAAGAACAAACGGACCAACAATGAAAATAACAAAAAGGAATCTCGAAACAAAAATTCTTTAGGAAGATCTGAAAGAAGAACTTCAAAAGTGTCTAGGAAGGGTTCAAAAGATGTGGTGGACCATATGACTATTCACATGGATGACTCTGATTCAATTACAGTGTCAGAACAAAGTGAGCCTTCAGCTGAGTGCTGGCAGAATATGTATAAATTACTTAATTTCTATTCACTTATCTCTGATCCAACAGGAATATTGGAAAAGTCTTCAGAAACATTTGGACCAGCAGGTAATGGATATCTTTATATTTGAAAAATGTCTTTTTAGAACAGCAGTAATACTAAAATAGACAGGTTGTTGATCGTGTTTTCTTAATGTTATAAGTAGATAATTGAAATGCCAAGAAAATTGTCAGTCATCCATGGAGAGAAGATAGTAATGGCAGTCAGATAATGCGCAACCCCATTTCCTGTCCTTCCATACACAGTTGATCTTAAAGATTCAGGCATACCTGCTTTCAAATATCTATTATTTTACTGTCAGTATGATCATGGGAAAATGTTGAAAAATTTTAAAAATCATTTTGGTGAGTGAGAGGGCTGGTTTGGAATATGAAGAAATGTAAGATGGTGTTTGGGGTGTTCTTCGCTTTTACATTCCATGTTTTGTTTCCTTTTAAAGGAGTTCGGAGCCCTACAGAGCCGACATGTAAAGTTGTGTTTGAGAATGAACAAGACAGTAATAGTTTGACTAAGACACAGAGGAAACGTAGCTTGGTGACTTCTGAACCTCAGCATGTTACTCTAATAGTGTTTGGGATTGGCATGGTGAACCGCACACACCTGGAGGCGGACATTGGGGGGCTAACAATGGAATCAGAACTCAAGAGGATCCATGGTAGCTTTACACTTAAGGAAAAAATGAAAGGTAGGATGATGTTCTAACACTGTAGTTCTACTTTTCTGAAAAAAGCCTATGCCACGTCTCTAAAATTCCTACTTGGCAGTTTTTCTTCAAAAAATGAACTTTCCCATTAATATGGATCAGGAATGCTGCTTTATATAGTTTCTTTTCCCATTTTTTAAAATTTTCCATGTTTTCTATACCAAGTATTACTTCTGAGATTTAAAGTGCTATTAGGCTATTTAATACATGAATGGCATATTAAACTATATTTTTCATTACTCCAATTTGACATATAAGATGTATATATAAATATATGATGCATAGAAATAAAAAATTTTTAAGTAGTTCAGAAATAATTTAAGTTTTATTATAAATAAAACTTTTGAATTATCTTTTATCAATGAATGTATTGTGGATAAAATGCAACTTTAATACAAAGTACAATAATTTATTTCCAGGTTTCACATAATTCTTTTTTCTTACTTTTAAGATGTTTTACATCAAAAGATGACTGAGACGTGTGCCACTGCTCATATTGGTGGGGTTAATATTGTGCTGCTTGAAGGGATTACACCAAATATACAGTAAGTGTGTCAATTTTTATTACTTTCTTAAAACTGTTTATTACAGTTTTACAGAAAACTTAAAATTCATTGGATGAATCCCATACATACTGAGTTTTGAGATGTGTATACATTATGTTACCAGATACTATAGTTCTGTCATTAAGAACATCACCAAATGAAATGTTTTCAGAAAAACTTTTTCCCTTTCTACAATTGGTTTACCCCTGCACCCCTCAAAAAAATTGACTCCAGGAACACTGTAAGATCGTATAACAAAAAATGATTATAATGCAAACTTCAGTTAAACATACAACATGCAAAAGCTTACATAATTCAAATAGTTAAAAATTTTAGTCAAAGAATACAGACTGCCTCTTGATTTTAGGTTAAGTAATCATTACTCAAATTCATGCTGGGCTTTACTAGATCTTGCCATTTTTCATTTAAATAATTTAATAATAAGGCCTATGAGATTCTTAAAATAATATAGGTAGTCTTTAATAGTGAGTATACCATACCTTATCACTTTTCTTTTGATTTTTTGCTCTTAACCTTTTCTTTTTAAGTCCTCCTCTTAGATCTATTCTGGATTGAATTTAACCATTGGCTTTTGTTCATATGCTTGGGAGCATATATCTTAATTCCTAACTTCCTTTCATTGGAGCAGCTTTGATAATTTAGGTCTGATTTTGAGAATATGCTGTTTCTTAATGTTATAACTAGTTAATGTTCTGTCATCTTATAGTGAATCTGTCATACTAAATACTGACTAAATAGAAGATTTTGTTCACCTGCATAAAAATTAAGTATTAATCATGTATGGGCTAGTGACAGTTCTATTCATATTTTAAACATGGGTGATGTGATAACTGTCTTAGAGAACATTTCCTTGAAATTGTTCATTGAGGCTTGTGGTGTGGTTTGGAACTGTAAACCTAGATCCAAAGAGTTTATTTCATAATAGCTGCCTCCATGGTCCAGATCACATTTCCTAAGCAGTCTGGAAAGACGAGGAAATTATAGTAGTTATGACAGACAAGATATTTTCTGATAATTCAGTGTGGGAGTAGGGGGATTATGATGCAGTAATTGCAGTCCTGACAAGGACCTTTTGTGAGCCAGGAGCCTCACATAGATTTAATCCTAATCCGAATCCTGTGAACTGGGGTGGTTTTATCCCACTTTACAGAGCAATAAATTGAGATTTGGAAAGATAAAAGCGTGTGTCTAAAATACTTAAAATCCTACAGTCAGAATTGTTGTCTGAACCTGTGCTTCTGCTAAAACTCACTGCACACCTTCAGTTCCATGGTTCCATCGCTGGCTCTAAATTGAAAGTACCATGGCTACTTTAACTTTTGCAGCAAGTAAAACAAATTTCTCTAGTTGTCTCAGGTGTCATATTTCCTCTTTCCTCTTGAACCGTTTATCTCTATTATCTGTTATCTCTTAAGGGCTTCAAATAGTCTCTAGACTTGCAAAACATAATATTTATAAAACAGATTTTTAAAAAGTATTATATAGTTATATTTCTTGCCTTTGGGAAAAAAAAAGTAAAGCTCCCTTAACTTTTTTTGTGGAAAAATAAAAGTTATTAATTATTCAGTGCCAAAGTCTAGTAGTGTTAAGATGTTCTGGATTTATTCTTTGGTTTTTCATTTCTGATTTCAGTTAAAAGGAAATGAATCTAAAAAAAAAAATGAGAAGTTTCTTTGAGGGAAAATTTTAAAAGTGGAAAATAAGAAAAGCATTCCAAATGATTGATCATACTGTACTAATTTATGTATGAATGTTTATTTGCTTTCTTTTTGTTTTCCTGCTTTCTCTTGAATCTTCATCTGTAGACTGGAGGATTTTCCTACATCTCCTACCAGCACAGCCAAACAAGAGTTTCTGTATGTCATATTATTTTTCCCCCCCATGGGCATTGTGATTAACATAGTATTAAATAGTTTTAAAGAAATATTTAGATTATCTGCATGGCTGTGAATGTATGTAGTTGTTATTTTGTAGCTCTAATGTAGATCCTTTTATAGATTAAAGTTTACTGACATTCAAGGAACACACAGTGGTAAGGGCTACCTTTTGATAATTCACACTTTGTTTTGTTGAAAGATTTTAACACTAGTTATGTGTTGCTTGTACTTTTTTAAAGACACCTCACTGTTAAGATTTATATTATCATAAATCCCTCTTAACATCTGATGTGATAATAGAAACTAAAAAGTTTCACTTGTGTATGAGTTTTCACTAATTACAAAAATAATTATTAACAACTTAATATACGAAAGCATTGACACATCTTAACTATATAGTTTTATTAAGATGAAGAAAGTTAAAAGAAAAATAAGATGAGGAGAGGAGAGTTTACTACTCTGTTGACATATTTTATGAATGACTTACTATATGCGCTTTTATATTTTGAGTGGCTTGATTTGACCCAAATATATCTGATATTTTGTGGTAGTGATCCATACTGAATGTCAGTAATTTAAATATCCGTTACATGAGTCTTGCATGGAGGTGGAGATAGAGTAGAGATAACGAAGCCCCAGAGTAAATCCTCAGCTTACTCAGTTTATAGAATAGAGAAGGATGGGGCCTGCATTTAAGACTCTGTAGCCTGGACTCAGGAAGTAAAAGAAGATGGGGAAAAAGTACTTGCCTCATTAGGCACTATAGTCATTGTAGCTGATCACAGTAGATCTATCAGAACCTTTTGAGGGTAAAATACCACTTTCAATGAATGCTTTAACAAGATTGTTGGTCACTTGCCATGAAGTTTTTGTGTATATGAGGCATGTCTAGGGTGCTACATGTTGTTACAGTCTTTTCTTCAGAGAGATTTTGACCACTTCTTTCTTGTGTAAAAGTCTTATATACACTACATACTGTAGGACCTATATTAAGTGACAACTCTCTTCAAGAATGAAATTATGAATAGGTAACTCACCTAGCAGCTTGTAAACTTTAATTCTTCATTCTGGTTCTCCTATGTCTTTAACATGCATAGTTTGACAGGAATTAATGTTAATCAGACATCCTCTGTAGTTTTTAGCCTAGTTTGATCAGGATAGGTCTATCATGTTGTCCAGCTAGAAGAACACTCACATTGTAGTGGTAGGCATCTTTTATACAGACTACAGTGTGAATGGGACCCTCTGGTCCTGGACAGCACAACACCTGAAGTCCTTAACATAAGAATTTTCAGTGGAGATATCATAGTAGGATCCAATGTAAGAGAGCAGTCAGCCCCATTAAGCTTTCCATTTTTACTTTTGCTGTATACCTGAAATTCCAGTGTGTTATATGTATGGTTATATAAATGAAATTAATATTTAAGCAGACTTCTATAGATTATAAAGGAAAAAACAGTGAGATAGGTATAGAATTTTACTGTTGTGACAACAAGATAGAGTTCTTTGTATACTTAGTTTCATTCAGTAGATGGATACTGTTCACAAGTAAAAAGTTATTTGCATTTTAGCACCATCTGAGTGTTCTGGCTTATGTTGAAATTGAATTTAAAATGAAATCTCATTTATGACAAAAGTAGCTTTATTTATGATAATGTTTAAGAAAAGATACCAAATTCAATAACTAGTCAGTATCCCCGAATCTACTTTTATGCTGGTTAGACCAATTTCATAGATGACTTTTTTTTTCTAGTCAGTGGATAGTCTCTGAATAACAGTTGCCTTTGTAGAAGAAAACCATATAGTTCTCCAGTAATTTTTAAAAATTTTATGTAATACTTGGATTTCATTGTTTGTAAATAATCAACACCTCTGATAGAGCCATTATTACGCTTCTCAGGGTTTATTTTAATATAAGTTAAATGTGATAAATTGATTGCTTAGATCCTTGAGACTATAAATAAATTCTCAGCAAATCCTCTGCAGTCTAAATAGAGATAAATGTATGTGAACTGACCTGTAGTTAATAGGAAATTTGCATTTTATATGTTGTTTGGCTAAAGCTATTTATTTTCAAGAATCCTTTGCCCATTTGAAAGATAATATTTATGTTTGAAGCTATTCTATTACTAACTGGGCCCTCTGTGGCACAGTTCATTGACATGAACCTTTGCATTCTATGCATGAAAACTGCTTCATCATGGCTTCTGCATAGATCACACATTGTCTGTGGAATTCCACAGCTATAGTGGAGGGAGTCATTCCTCTGCTCTACTTCTTTCTGCTTATTGTTTCACAAAATTCAATGAGTGCCACCATGCTCAGTGAACTGTTGTAGGCATTTTAAGCGAGAAAAGAAATCAAGAAAGATAGTATCTCTGCTTTATGTCTATGTCAGTAAAGCTTACTAATTTTTAACTAAGTAGTAGTTGCTTATCAAGAAATGGACTTCTAACATTTCTTTGAGACTTGCCGAAAATTTTAAAAAATGGAAAAGACAAGTTAAATTTCTTCCTTCTTGTTAATTTCTTCTAGCATATTAGATGATTGATGAATTCCTTTGATTAGATTCTAAAAAGTATAGTGAGTATTTTGTTAGATATTCAGCATCTATGCTTTCTTAGTGGTTACACATATCCCTAAAAGAAGCTGGGGACAAAAAGAGGAGCTCTGAATGGAGGAAAAATAAAGATGGAATTTTGTGTGTTGTATACATGTAGTATGTCAGTGTTCATTCTTTTACTTATAAGCACATACATGTTTTCTTCCATAAACTGTTAAGATGTAGAATGGTTTTCAATGAAAATAATATAAAATAAATATATTTCAATGTTTGTATAAAATATTTCCTCAATATATGATTTAAATGCATGAAAAATCTTAAGTCATTTAGTTCATTGAATGATTTAAAAGCATTGTCTTACTCTGAAAATACTTTTTCAACATTACTCTTTACTTGGCTGTCTTTTAATGCTCCTCCTTCTTTATTAATAGAACTGTAGTGAAATGTAGTATTGCCAAGTCACAAGCCCTTTACAGTGCTCAGAGAGGGTTGAAGACTAACAATGCTGCCGTGTTCAAAGTAGGAGCTATCAGCATCAACATTCCCCAGCACCCTGCCACCTTACATAGCATGATGGTTCGAAGTTCCCACCAACTATCTAAGCAGATCTCAGATCTTATCAGACAGCCTTCTACAGCGTAAGTTATTTCTTCAAGTTCTCTGGTTCTATGTAATACTTTAAATTGGTCTTTGGTGTGTTAACAGTAGTTTAGAGGAAGTAGTAAAGTACACAATGCTTAAGTCATAGAATTTGAAATCAAACATGAGTCTTAACTCTAGTTTCAAATTAACGATATGATTGGCCTTGACAGTATAATATTCATTTGTATTTTTATTATTTCTTGTTTACTTTTCTAGATCATCATTTTTCTGTGGCTTTTTTTTAGGAAGTCTTAAGGTGGTCTGGTATTAGAAGACCTCTGTATACACTTAATTTTCACTATTTTTCATTATGAATTCTAGTAATTTCATAGAAGAATATGGTAGCTGTTCTAATTACATATTTTTAAGTGATTTTTTTGTTTTATAGCCCACAGCCTATGAAAGAAGATATTGCAACACCCCTACCTTCTGAAAAAACTCCAACAAGTGTTAATCAGACTCCTATCGAAACAAATGAATTTCCTCAGTTACCTGAAGGTTTAGAAAAGAAGCCCATTGTTCTTAAATTCAGTGCCATGTTAGATGGTATAGCCATTGGAGCAGCACTTTTACCATCTCTGAAAGCAGAATACAAAATGGGAAGAATGAGAAGTCATGGGATGACAGGTAACAATGAATTCAGTCTCTTAAAATTTATGATTGGTTTGAAAAATTAGTAATATTTTGATGAAAAGTACTTTTTGTTTTGAAGATACTATAGTAAAATTTAAATAATTTTAATGAGAACACTTGTAAATTTCATTAATGATATTCTTCAGTCAGGTAAAAAATACCAGTTACGTATTCCTTGAATGGCCAGCAGTGACCCTTTTTTTATCTGAACTCTTCAGAGCTATTCAACTATTGAGGCCATTTCTCTTTTTTTATTATTATAATTTTTTATTTTGTATAAACATATATTTTTATCCCCAGGGGTACAGGTCTGTGAATCACCAGGTTTACACACTTCACAGCACTCACCAAAGCACATACCCTCCCCAATGTCCATAATCCCACCCCCTTCTCCCAAACCCCTCCCCCCAGCAACCCTCAGTTTGTTTTGTGAGATCAAGAGTCACTTATGGTTTGTCTCCCTCCCAATCCCATCTTGTTTCATTTCTTCTTCTCCTACCCACTTAAGCCCCCATGTTGCATCACCACTTCCTCATATCAGGGAGATCATATGATAGTTGTCTTTCTCTGCTTGACTTATTTCGCTAAGCATGATACGCTCTAGTTCCATCCATGTTGTCGCAAATGGCAAGATTTCATTTGTTTTTTTTTTTTTTTAAAGATTTTATTTATTTATCAGAGAGAGAGAGAGAGGGGGAGAGAGCAAGCACAGGCAGACAGAATGGCAGGCAGAGGCAGAGGGAGAAGCAGGCTCCCTGCTGAGCAAGGAGCCCGATGTGGGACTCGATCCCAGGACGCTGAGATCATGACCTGAGCCAAAGGCAGCCGCTTAACCAACTGAGCCACCCAGGCGTCCCAAGATTTCATTTCTTAATGGCTGCATAGTATTCCATTGTGTATATATACCACTTCTTCTTTATCCATTCATCTGTTGATGGACATCTAGGTTCTTTCCATAGTTTGGCTATTGTGGACATTGCTGCTATAAACATTCGGGTGCACGTGTCCCGTTGGATCACTACGTTTGTATCTTTAGGGTAAATACCCAATAGTGCAATTGCTGGGTCATAGGGCAGTTCTATTTTAAACATTTTGAGGAACCTCCATGCTGTTTTCCAGAGTGGCTGCACCAGCTTGCATTCCCACCAACAGTGTAGGAGGGTTCCCCTTTCTCCGCATCCTCGCCAGCATCTGTCATTTCCTGACTTGTTGATTTTAGCCATTCTGACTGGTGTGAGGTGATATCTCATTGTGGTTTTGATTTGTATTTCCCTGATGCCGAGTGATATGGAGCACTTTTTCATGTGTCTGTTGGCCATGTGGATGTCTTCTTTGCAGAAATGTCTGTTCATGTCCTCTGCCCATTTCTTGACTGGATTATTTGTTCTTTGGGTGTTGAGTTTGCTAAGTTCTTTATAGATTTTGGACACTAGTCCTTTATCTGATATGTCGTTTGCAAATATCTTCTCCCATTCTGTCAGTTGTCTTTTGATTTTGTTAACTGTTTCCTTTGCTGTGCAAAAAGCTTTTGATCTTGATAAAATCCCAATAGTTCATTTTTGCCCTTGCTTCCCTTGCCTTTGGCATTGTTCCTAGGAAAATGTTGCTGCGGCTGAGGTCGAAGAGCTTGCTGCCTGTGTTCTCCTCAAGGATTTTGATGGATTCCTTTCGCACATTGAGGTCCTTCATTTATTTTGAGTCTATTTTTGTGTGTGGTGTAAGGAAATGGTCCAATTTCATTTTTCGCATGTGGCTGTCCAATTTTCCCAACACCATTTATTGAAGAGGCTGTCGTTTTTCCATTGGACATTCTTTCCTGCTTTGTCGAAGATGAGTTGACCATAGAGTTGAGGGTCTATTTCTGGGCTCTCTGTTCTGTTCCATTGATCTATGTGTCTGTTTTTGTGCCAGTACCATGCTGTCTTGATGATGACAGCTTTGTAATAGAGCTTGAAGTCTGGAATTGTGATGCCACCAACATTGGCTTTCTTTTTCAATATTCCTTTGGTTATTCGAGGTCTTTTCTGGTTCCATATAAATTTTAGCATTATTTGTTCCATTTCTTTGAAAAAGATGGATGGTACTTTGATAGGAATTGCATTAAATGTGTAGATTGCTTTAGGTAGCATAGACATTTTCACAATATTTATTCTTCCAATCCAGGAGCATGGAACATTTTTCCATTTCTTTGTGTCTTCCTCAATTTCTTTCATGAGTACTTTATAGTTTTCTGAGTATAGATTCTGTGTCTCTTTGGTTAGGTTTATTCCTAGGTATCTTATGGTTTTGGGTGCAATTGTAAATGGGATTGACTCCTTAATTTCTCTTTCTTCTGTCTTGCTGTTGGTGTAGAGAAATGCAACTGATTTCTGTGCATTGATTTTATATCCTGACACTTTACTGAATTCCTGTATAAGTTCTAGCAGTTTTGGAGTGGAGTCTTTTGGGTGTTCCACATATGGTATCATATCATCTGCGAAGAGTGATAATTTGACTTCTTCTTTGCCGATTTGGATGCCTTTAATTTCCTTTTGTTGTCTGATTGCTGAGGCTAGGACCTATAGTACTATGTTGAATAGCAGTGGTGATAATGGACATCCCTGCCGTGTTCCTGACCTTAGCAGAAAAGCTTTCAGTTTTTCTCCATTGAGAATGATATTTGCGGTGGGGTTTTCATAGATGGCTTTGATGATATTGAGGTATGTGCCCTCTGTCCCTACACTTTGAAGAGTTTTGATCAGGAAGGGATGCTGTACTTTGTCAAATGCTTTTTCAGCATCTATTGAGAGTATCATATGGTTCTTGTTCTTTCTTTTATTGATGTGTTGTATCACATTGACTGATTTGCGGATGTTGAACCAGCCTTGCAGCCCTGGAATAAATCCCAGTTGGTCGTGGTGAATAATCCTTTTAATGTACTGTTGAATCCTATTGGCTAGTATTTTGTTGAGTATTTTCGCATCTGTGTTCATCAAGGATATTGGTCTATAGCTCTATTTTTGATGGGATCCTTGTCTGGTTTTGGGATCAAGGTGATGCTGGCCTCATAAAATGAGTTTGGAAGTTTTCCTTCCATTTCTATTTTTGGAACAGTTTCAGGAGAATAGGAATTAGTTCTTCTTTAAATGTTTGGGAGAATTCTCCCGGGAAGCCGTCTGGCCCTGGGCTTTTGTTTGTTTGGAGATTTTTAATGACTGTTTCAATCTCCTTACTGGTAATGGGTCTGTTCAGGCTTTCTATTTCTTCCTGGTTCAGTTGTGGTAGTTTATATGTTTCTAGGAATGTATCCATTTCTTCCAGATTGTCAAATTTATTGGCGTAGAGTTGCTCATAGTATGTTCTTATAATAGTTTGTATTTCTTTGGTGTTAGTTGTTATCTCTCCTCTTTCATTCATGATTTTATTTATTTGGGTCCTTTCTCTTTTCTTTTTGATAAGTCTGGCCAGGGGTTTATCAATTTTATTAATTCTTTCAAAGAACCAGCTCCTAGTTTCGTTGATTTGTTCTATTGTTTTTTTTTTTTGGTTTCTATTTCATTGATTTGTGCTCTGATCTTTATGATTTCTCTTCTGCTGCTGGGCTTAGGGTTTCTTTCTTGTTCTTTCTCCAGCTCCTTTAGGTGTAGGCTTAGGTTGTGTACCTGAGACCTTTCTTGTTTCTTGAGAAAGGCTTGTACCGCTATATATTTTCCTCTCAGGACTGCCTTTGTGTGTCCCACAGATTTTGAACCGTTGTATTTTCATTATCATTTGTTTCCATGTTTTTTTTCAATTATTCTTTAATTTCCCGGTTGACCCGTTCATTCTTTAGAAGGATGCTGTTTAGTCTCCATGTATTTGGGTTCTTTCCAAACTTCCTTTTGTGGTTGATTTCTAGCTTCAGAGCACTGTGGTCTGAAAATATGCAAGGAATGATCCCAATCTTTTGATACCGGTTGAGTCCTGATTTAGGACCGAGGATGTGATCTTTTCTGGAGAATGTTCCATGTGTACTAGAGAAGAATGTGTGTTCTATTGCTTTGGGATGAAATGTTCTGAATATATCTGTGATGGCCATCTGGTCCAGTGTGTCATTTAAGGCCTTTATTTCCTTGCTGATCTTTTGCTTGGATGATCTGTCCATTTCAGTGAGGGGAGTGTTAAAGTCCCCTA
This sequence comes from Mustela nivalis, assembly GCF_964662115.1. Lineage (NCBI taxonomy): Eukaryota > Metazoa > Chordata > Mammalia > Carnivora > Mustelidae > Mustela > Mustela nivalis. The sequence continues at coordinate 86,931,012 of NC_139023.1, read as the reverse complement.
CTATTATTGTATTATTGTTGATGTGTTTCTTTGATTTTGTTATTAATTGGTTTATATAGTTGGCTGCTCCCACGTTGGGGGCATAGGTATTTAAAATTGTTGAATCTTCTTGTTGGACAGACCCTTTGAGTATGATATAGTGTCCTTCCTCATCTCTTATTATAGTCTTTGGCTTAAAATCTAATTGATCTGATATAAGGATTGCCACTCCTGCTTTCTTCTGATGTCCATTAGCATGGTAAATTCTTTTCCATCCCCTCACTTTAAATCTGGAGGTGTCTTTGGTCTTAAAATGAGTTTCTTGGAGGCACCATATAGATGGGTTTTGTTTTTTTATCCATTCTGATACCCTGTGTCTTTTGACAGGGGCATTTAGCCCATGAACATTCAGGGTAACTATTGAGAGATATGACTTTAGTGCCATTGTATTGCCTGTAAGGTGACTGTTACTGTATATGGTCTCTGTTCCTTTCTGATCTACCACTTGTAGGCTCTCTCTTTGCTTAGATGACCCCTTTCAATATTTCCTGTAGAGCTGGTTTGGTGTTTGCAAATTCTTTCAGTTGTTGTTTGTCCTGGAAGCTTTTAATCTCTCCTTCTATTTTCAATAATAGCCTAGCTGGATATAGTATTCTTGGCTGCATGTTTTTCTCATTTAGTGCTCTGAAAATATCATGCCAGCTCTTTCTGGCCTGCCAGGTCTCTGTGGATAAGTCAGCTGCCAATCTAATATTTTTACCATTGTATGTTACAGACTTCTTTTCCCGGGCTGCTTTCAGGATTTTCTCTTTGTCACTGAGACTTGTAAATTTTACTATTAGGTGACGGGGTGTGGGCCTATTCTTATTGATTTTGAGGGGCGTTCTCTGAACCTCCTGAATTTTGATGCTCGTTCCCTTTGCCATATTGGGGAAATTCTCCCCAGTAATTCTCTCCAGTATACCTTCTGCTCGCCTCTCTCTTTCTTCTTCTTCTGGAATCCCAATTATTCTAATGTTGTTCCGTCTTATGGTGTCACTTATCTCTCGAATTCTCCCCTCGTGGTCCAGTAGCTGTTTGTCCCTCTTTTGCTCAGCTTCTTTATTCTCTGTCATTTGGTCTTCTATATCACTAATTCTTTCTTCTGCCTCATTTATCCTAGCAGTGAGAGCCTCCATTTTTGATTGCACCTCATTAATAGCTTTTTTGATTTCAACTTGGTTAGATTTTAGTTCTTTTATTTCTCCAGAAAGGGCTTTTATATCTCTCGAGAGGGTTTCTCTCATATCTTCCATGCCTTTTTCGAGCCCGGCTAGAACCTTGAGAATTGTCATTCTGAACTCTAGATCTGACATATTACCAATGTCTGTATTGATTAGGTCCCTAGCCTTCAGTACTGCCTCTTGTTCTTTTTTGTGTGTTGTATTTTTCCGTCTTGTCATTTTGTCCAGATAAGAGTATATGAAGGAGCAAGTAAAATACTAAAAGGGTGGCAACAACCCCAGGAAAATATGCTTTAACCAAATAGAAGAGATCCCAAATCGTGAGGGGGGAGAAAGGGGATAAAAAGAGGTTCAAAAAGGAAAAAAAAAAAAAAAAGAATTAAAAAAAAGAAAACAAATAAGAAAAATATAAAAAAGAAAAAATATATATATAACTATTGAGGCCATTTCTAATCAATCTTAAGTTAAATCAATTTCCACATTTGTTCATTTCTTTATAGTCTGAATAGCTTGGTTTATTTTCTCATTGGTGAATTGAGTGCAGATCAGAGGTTATTTGGCTTCTTTAAAATAGCTACTTTTATAAGATATTGTGATCCTTCTGTATTCTCTCCAAAAATTTTTTGCTGCTATATTTTTATTCTGGAACTTACCATATATAAAAAGCATGTAAATTATATACACACAGTTTCAAGAATAATTAACTGTGACCTTACCAACCAATTACACAAACTAAGAATGAAAACATTACCAGTACTGTGAAGGCTCCTTCAGAGAATATTATCATTACCAGATTTTTTTCAAGACTCTTAATGGAATAACCACTAACATTAATTTTGTGTTACCCATTCCTTTGCTTTTCTCTATAGTTTTACCATGTATGTATATGCTCATAAATGGCTTATGTTTTGAACTTTATTTGTATGAACTCCCACTAATATATTTTTTTAATTGGAAAATTTTTGCTATACATTTTGCTTGAGATTCATCTGTTCATTCATGTATCTGTGGTTCATTCAATTTTCTCTGATACCTAATAGTCCGTTAAGTGATTATATTACAACTTAGCTACTCTACTGTCGATGGATATTTGCCTCATTTTATATTTTTGCTATTACAGTTCTCACATATATCTCTTAGTACATATGCATGGGTTTCTCGATATTTACTTAAGAGTGGTACAGCTAGATTGTAGGGTAAATGCATCCTCAATTTTATTAGAAAGTACAGAACTGTTTCCCAAAGTACTTGTGTTCACCAGTATTCACTGTCCTTCCTGTATTAGATAAGAATTCCCATTATTGCACATCCTTGTCAACAATTGGTATATTCTCACTTTTAAATTTTCGCTTTGTGTGGTAAATGTGGAAAGGTATTTTACTGCAATGTTAATTTATATTTCTTTAATTAAGCTGATTTTTTATTAAGATATTATTATATGTTTTCTTTTATAAAGTGCCTGTTGATGGTTATTGTTTTTTGCCCATTGTACCATTGAATCATTCGTATTTTTTTTTTTTTTGTCCACAGGAATTCTTTATATGTTTTATGTTATCCTTCTAATATTATAAGTTTAACATACATTTTCATCTCATTAGAGGCTTATTTCACTTTATTGTCTTTTGAACAATAAATATTCTTAATTTTAAAGTAATTGAATTACCAGTATTTTCTTGGGTGATATGTATTTTTATATCTTAAAGAATACCTTATCTTCTCAGGATTATGAAGCTATTCTCTTATGTTTTCTGTTAAATGTTTTTTAATGTTTCTTTTTAAGTTTTTAGTCTATATGGAATTATTTTTTTCTTTAATTTGATGTGTATTTGTCTAATCAGTTACTGCACCATCAGTTACTGACTGATCTGTCCTTTTTTTCCATTGATACATAGTCCATTATTGTTATCTCTTAAGTGCTGATATATGTTGGGTCTGTTTCAAAGCTCTTTATTATGCTTCATTGTCCTATTTGCACCACCTATTTACAGTCTCATATTGCTATCTGACATTCCCTTTTTAAGGAGTTATCTTGGTTATTTTTAATTACTCCTTCATCTTCATTTTAGAAGTCAGTTTGTCAAGTTCTTTGAAGAAGCCTATTTGGATTCTTACAAGGATTTTATTAAATCCATAGATTTACTTGGGGAGAATTGAGAATATAAGATTATTTACTTGACAGAGAGCACAAGCAGGGTGAGTGGCAGGCAGAGGGAGATTAAGAGGGAGAAACAGGCTCCCGCTGAGCAGGGAGCCCAGTGTGGGGCTCTGTCGCAAATCACAGCCTGAGCCTGAGTCGAAGTCAGATGTTTAACCCAGGCAGAGAATTGACAATATTGATTAATACTGAGAATTGATATTGTCTCTTTAGGTCTTCTCCAGTGTTTTTCTACAAAATTTATAATAAAATATTTCAACCTAATGTTTTTGTGCCTCTGTTACAAAATAAAATTATTTGCATAAATTCCTAGGTACCTTATGTTATTGTTATTGTTTAGTTAGTACAAATGGGATATTTTGTAAAATGGCATTTTCTAATCTGGTGGTAAGATGTACAAATGCGCTTGATCCTTTTATGTTAATTTTATACTCCCTGCCATAGTGAACTTTTTTATTGCTAATAAGATTCTTTGGAGTTTCCTAAGTAGATACTTGTACCATTTGCAAATGATACTTTTGTTTCTTCCTTTCTAGTCCTTAAGATTTTTTATTTCATTTTTTTATGGTGCTCTGCTCTAATGTTCAGAAAAGGAGATATTGTGGGCATCCTTGTCTTACTCTTATTTCTTAAAGAAATCAATATTTCATCAATGAATGTGAAGTTTGCTATAAGGTTTTTCTAGATTCCCTTTATCAGGGAATTTAAGAAAATTGACTTTTATTCTTAGCGTGTTAAGTGTTTCTATGAAGAGAAACTGGTGAATATTATCAGATGCTTTTTTCCTACATCTATTGAAATTAAAATGTTTTTTCTCCTTTATACCATTAATGTAAGTTGTATTACTAATTTAAACATGTGCATACGTAGACATATATAAATATATTAGAATACACATATGTATTTATGTATATTTACATGTATATCTTTATTCCTACTCCTAACATTTTAACTTTTCTTTATTGAGAGGGATTTTTCTGAACATCAAGATCTTTCTATTACTAGAAAGAGAAGCATTATGAAGGGAGTTTCCAGATTTAGCAGTCAGAAGTATTAGGCCTTCAGCTGTTGGGTTGACAATAAATTGGGCTCATCTTGGCCATTTTTTCAGGGCATCCATGTAATATAAGATTCAACAAAGACAGTAGGTCAAAAGCCAAATAGGCAGTTGGAACTAGGAAGATATGAATATTTAGGAGCAAAGTAAATGTAGTATCAAATATCCAGACAGATAGGAACACATAGTTCTTCTCGAAATGAATAAAAGGGACAAAAATAGCAACAGAATGACTATACTAGTGATGAGGGATGACCTGAGGCCTAGAATTACTTCAGTCTTGATGTTTGTACTTGGTAATGCTGGTGGTAGTAGTAGAAATGGTAATTACTGTGGTAGCCACCACCTTTTCATCCTGCAAGTGATAGTCACTGAGTTGCCTGGTTGGAAGTTAGTAAGAAGTTAAAGCAGTCATGATCTGTCTGGTCACTCACAGTTGTATACAACATTTGGTGAAGGAACTTTTTTCTGTTTATGCCTAACTCATTTCAAGTATAAACATTATTATATAGCTAGTGAATATAGTGAATGTAATATATGAGTGATCTTTTACTAGTATTTTAAAAAAAGAAAATTATTTCTGACACAATTGAGAGTACTAAGCATATTTGTTAAAGTATAATATGTATATAGGCAAAATAGACTAATGATGTTTGAATGGAGAGAATTGGTAATGTACAGAACAGTTTAAGACTTAATCTCAGGAAACAAACTGAGGGTTGCTGGCGGGGAGTGGTGTGGGAGGGTTGGGATGGCTGGGTTATGGACACTGGGAAGGGTATATGGTATGGTGAGTGCTGTGAATTGTGTAAGACTGATGAACCACAGTCCTGTACTTCTGAAACAAATAATACAGTATATGTTAAAAAAGAACAGTGTAAGACTTTGTTGGTTGCAAAGGAGCATGTGTGTATACATTACACAGTATATACAATGGGTGATAATAGATCTTGATTTTAACAAGGCTTTTTCTACTCCTTAATACCTTCATAAGTAGCTGGAGAAATATGGCTTGAATAATAATATAGATTGTATATTTATAATTATTTGAACAATTGCATGCCAAATTATTGATTTACGTGTTTAGAACCAGCAGTAGTTTTAGTAAACTGAAACTCATAACATATCCTCATTTGGTATATGGCCCTGTTAATAATTACTGTTAAGGTCAAAAATATATGTGTTGGCATAATTTTATACCTGGTGAATATTTTCAGTGAGTACGAAGATTTGATAGTTTTCACTGAATCAGTGACAGGAGCCTAGCTGTTAGGTGCTGACTTCTCTGCTAATAAAGCAGAATGAATGTGAATATGGATGAGAATTTTTTTACACTTAATTTCTCTTGTTATAACTCTTCTGTGATAAGGACAGTTTCTTTCTGTTCTACCTTCTGTGAAATAAAGATCATTAGTAGGTGTTTCTCTGGCACTTTGTAGGCTTAGTAAATAATACTTTCTGGCTTAACAATACTGACTATCATATCCATGCATATATATAAGGATTTGTTTTATTTGGGATATGAATGCATTTTTTTAGAACAAAGGAGTGAATGAGCACTGAACAAAGTAACTTTTCTTATGTCTTACAGGTGCACAGACAAGGTTTACATTTGAGCTGCCAAATCACAGATTACGTTTTACTTCAAAAGTTTCTGCCACAGATATGTCAACCATTCCTCCTTCTGCCAGCCTCAACCTTCCTCCTGTTACTATGTCAGGGAAATACATAATGGAAGAACATGATAGTTATTCAGATCAGGTGTGGAGTATTGATGAACTACCTTCTAAACAAGGGTATTATTTACAGGGAAATTATCTACGTTGTGTGGCAGAAGTAAGTACTTTTTAATTCCTTTATGCTTTGTCATTTAAGAGGCTTGAAGCTTTAGGTCTAACTTTCAAGACAGATCATTAAATCATTTATTCTTATAGAATTTTATACCAAATCTGGGGTATGTGTATGTACACATGTGTGTATATTTCTCTCTATAGTGTCACGTAAATGTGCTTTTTTTATTAGTCATCTTTGAATTTGTATTTCTTACATTAGGTTTCATATCTTTCTTGTTAATACTTTATGGTTCATTTGGTTATAAAAAAGCTAATAGCACTTATATGCATTGACTTGTATAATACTTCAATCAATCCTAAGAGGCATATATATTTGTTCTCATTTTGTAAGTGAAAAAACTGAGGTTTCAGAAGGTTACATGTTTCTTCAGGAAGACACAATCTTTTTTTCATATTTATTAACAATCTAAAGGTCATACAAATAAAATAATTACAGTTGAATTCAGACTAATTTCTTTACTAAGGGAAGTTGAAAACCAGCACACATGATTCAGTCATTATTTTTTCACTTTATATTGTTATAACTGTAATAAGTTTAAAAAACCTTCTGATAAATGTTTTTTACTTGATTTGTGGTAAGCAAGTCATCTGTTATTATGCTAATATAATACAGCAGAAAGTTAAAGCTGAAGGGAAATAAATAACTTTCCCTAAATCTTTCCACAGTCAGATGAGCAACGTAGAATTCTTACACAGTGTGGGTCTCAGCTTTCTTTGTCAGTTTGTCAGAAACAATTGCAACGTTATCAAAAAGCAATTTTCTAACTATTTCTTTTGTAAGTTTTATTCGCTAGAATGTAAAGCATCTGTGAGAATGCTGTTTGAGTTCTTTGCTAGAAATATTAGAGCTATGGGAGATATTTAAGTTTGGTTTACCTTCTTTAGACTCTGCTTAACCTGCCACCTCTCTAAGGGTTAGGATTTCTTTATGTGAAAAATGAGTATACAAAAAAAATAGTGTATAAAATTCTTGAAGTCAGGTATTTATTTAAAAGGTAGATTATAAAGCATATTTTGTTTGTGCTTTCTATTCTGAAAAAGAAGTGCTTCAAACTCTAGCAATACTATTCTTAATGCCTCATTTGACAGAAAATAAAACAAATCCGATGCAGTATGTTGCATAATCCCCTACTAATATTGGCTATTAGTGAGGTATAAAGTTTGTAATTGGGGAAGAACACTATCCCAGATTTGCTAAGAATACAAACTCTTGAAAGAATCTAAAGTTGCATTCCTCAGACAGTTGCCTGTTTCACTATGGCTTAAAATAAATACACATGAAAATCATCTTAGCCCATTCTGTACTACTATACAAAATAAAAAGTGACTGGTACAACTTAGACTTTATGTGAATTCTCATTTAAGTAAAGAATACTAAATCTATTTTGCTTTCTTAATTTTTTTATAGCCTGAATATATGTGGTGTATTAAAGTACACAATCACAGTGAGATATACTTGTCTTTTAAAAAAATTTTTTAAATTTCTTTTCAGTGTACCAGAATTCATTGTTTATGCACCACACCCAGTATTCCATACAATACGTGCCCTCCATAATACCCACCACCAGGTGCACCCGAACTTCCATCCCCCACCCCTTCAAAACCCTCATATTGTTTTTCAGAGTCCATAGTCTCTCATGGTTCGTCTCCACCTCTACTTTCCCCCAACTCCCATCTCCTTTCCATCTCTCCCGTGTCCTCCATGTTATTTCTTATGCTCCACAAATAAGTGAAACCATATGATAATTGACTCTCTCTGCTTGACTTATTTCACTTATTTCCCTTCCATGTTGATGCAAAAGTTGAGTATTCATCCTTTCTGATGGAGGCATAATACTCCATAGTGTATATGGACCACGTCTTCCTTATCCATTCGTCCGTTGAAGGGCATCTTGGTTCTTTCACAGTTTGGCAACTGTGGCCATTGCTGCTAACAAAGTGGCAAGTCTGAAGCATTTGTCTTACTCATAAGGGTGTTTCAGCTTATCTTTACTATAATACTCAGCTTCAGTTCTTCCCAGAAATCTTACATTTTATACTAATTATAGAGATGTATGAAAGCTGGTTGAATATATCTGATTTGCTATTTCATGCAAATGTTAGCCTCATAAGAGCCATGATTTTGTTGTTTTTATTCACAGCTAAGTCCTTAACATCTAATGATGTACAAAGTAGATGGTCCTTATTTGAATGTGCAAATAAATTTACTTTCATGGGTAATGATACTTGTCCATGGTTCTACCACTAACTATAATAGTAGTCATTGAAAATAAAAAGTACTCTAGACAAAATTTCAGTTTTGAGATTAGCAGGTTACATAAAGTATAAATTTCATTCACTCTCAAAAGGTAGAAAAAAGATACTTTATTAGCTCCTGTTATTAAAAAAAAATTAAGGAATGGCCCATAATAATGTCAGACCAGTGGATATTGGGCAATCTGAATAATTTTTTATCCTTTTTTTCAAATAATATATCAATAGTTCATTGTTTTTCTTCAGAGTTTGGGATGACCTATGTGAGCAAAAGAGGTATTTACAACAAAAATAGTGAGTATTGTTAATCTAATATTCTGATTTTGCTTGGCAGGTTGGTTCCTTTGAACATAATCTCACAACTGATCTTCTAAACCATTTGGTATTTGTACAGAAAGTGTTCATGAAGGAAGTTAATGAAGTAATACAGAAAGTTTCTGGTAAGATAATCTGGTACCTTGTAATATAGAGTTTAGAGCAGATTTATATTCTCAATGGGTCCATGATGTTTCATTTATCTGTGGTATGAGTATTGATCCTATCATTTAGATATAGTTTTTGAGTAACTCCCTAAAACTCTGGATTCCTTTTTTGGCTTTTCCACCTACAGATTCTTTTGCTTATTACTTTTGTCATTGTATAATGTATACATTTACGATTTATAAATTTTACAAAGCTCCTTTATGCTTCTTCCCCACCTCCACAAGAAGAGCTAACAGTGTATATCTGTTAACCAAACTAATATTACTCATTTGGGAGCAAGATTTAGATCAAAATAAGATTTTAACTTTATACCATATGATGACTCTGCTTGTTACCCAGTAAATCATCTGTGGCAACCCTTATATTTTTACTATGCATCAAGAGTAGATTACAGTTTGGATACCTTTTATTTCTCTTTGTTGTCTGATGGCTGTTGCTAGGACTTCTAATACTATGTTGAACAAGAGTGGTGAGAGTGGGCATCCTTGTCGTGTTCCTGATCTCAACGGGAAGACTGCAAGCTTTTTCCCCATTGAGGATGATATTTGCTGTGGGTCTTTCATAGATAGATTTGATGAAGTTCAGGGATGTTCCCTCTATCCCTATACTTTGAAGCGTTTTAATCAGGAACGGATGCTGGATTTTGTCAAATTCTTTTTCTGCATCAATTGAGAGGACCATGTGGTTCTTCTCTCTTTTCTTATTAATTTGTTCTATCAGATTGATTGATTTGCGAATGTTGAACCATCCTTGTAGCCCAGGAATGAATCCCACCTGGTCATGATAGATAATCTTTTTAATGTGCTGTTGGATCCTGTTTGCTAGGATCTTGTTGAGAATCTTAGCATCCATATTCATCAGTGATATTGGCCTGAAATTCTCCTTTTTGGTAGGGTCTTTGCCTGGTTTGGGGATCAGGGTAATGCACTACTGCGTATTTACCCCAAAGATATAGATATAGTGAAAAGAAGGGCCATCTGTACTCCAATGTTTTAGCAGCAATGGCCACAGTCGCTAAACTGTGGAAAGAACCAAGATGCCCTTCAGCAGACGAATGGATAAGGAAGATGTGGTCCATATACACTATGGAGTATTATGCCTCCATCAGAAAGGATGAATACCCAACTTTTATATCAACATGGACGGGACTGGAAGAGATTATGCTGAGTGAAATAAGTCAAGCAGAGAGAGTCAATTATCATATGGCTTCACTTATCTGTGGAGCATATCAAATAACATGGACAACATGGGGAGATGAAGAGGAGAAGGGAGTTGGGTGAAATTGGAAGGGGAGGTGAACCATGAGACAATATGGACTCTGAAAAACAACCTGAGGGTTTTGAAGGGACAGCGGGTGGGAGGTTGGGGGAACCAGGTGGTGGGTATTAGAGAGGGCACGGTTTGCATGGAGCACTGGGTATGGTGCAAAAATAATGAATACTGTTATACTGAAAATAAATAAAAAGTAAATAAATAAAATTCAGATTTCCTTTTGCTTCTCTCTGTATAAAAATAAAAAAGAGGAATTATTCCATAAAAAAATTCAGATTTCCTTTTGTTTCTCTCTGTATAAAAATAAAAAAGAGGAGTTATTCCATTAAAAAAAAGAGTAGATTACAAATGAGCATCTTAGTAATAGTTTTAGATTTAAAGAGGAAATATATGTTTGATTTTAAAAAGATTCATAAGATAAAGTATTCATATGCTTTACATATACATATACATAAGAGTATACCATATTTGTAAGGTAAAGTTTTAAGAGGTATTAGAATGGAAAATAAGTTGACTGCATAAGAATTCTTGAGGCTAAATATTTATAGTATGGATATAATCATGTTAAAATAATAGTGAAGCCACATCTATAAATTGCTATCGAGGAGATTCCTCCATGTTGATGAATAAATTCATTCATTTAACAGATTTATTAAGTATTTGGATATTCAATTATAATTTTAATGAGTTCTATGAATGACAAGAACAGGGTGCTGTGTCTGTGCCAGAGGAGAAGCTAATCTAGTTGAAGAAATCAGAAAAGACTCTACAGAGGAAGTCCTATTCCCAAACCTCATAAATGAAATATCTTTGGCAAGAAAGGAGAGCTAGAGAAGATGCAGGTAGAGCTTAAGGACAAGTATTCAATAAGGCCCCAAGGGGGGACAAAACTCATTGCAGTAGGGAATTAAATTGTGTAGTACCCATGTGGACAACAGATTTTCCTGATTCTCATGAGCTGGTTCTGATTTTATCTGAAGTCAGGGAACTACTAAATGATTATATTGAAGAGGCACAATAGAGCTATAGAATTTCACAAGTTAAGTTTTAAAAAATCAGCTCAATTGGTAGCCTTGGAATTTTTCTGAAAATAAGTTGAATACAAACCATTAACGAAGAAAAAAAATAAACAGCAAAGTTCTTTCTGCCACTGAAGGTGCTTCTGTTTGGGGAATATACAGAAGTTTTGATGTGGCCCATTTACCTGGTTAAAATTGCATTAGAACATTGAGATGTGGAAGTTAAGAATATTTTAAACTGGTTAATTTGTATGAGTTCTAAAGAATATTTTCAAGTCTGTTATTACTGAATATGTATAATGAAAAAACATACAAAAATATATAGACTTTTTTTTTTTTAAATAAATAGACTCTTAAAGTAACTTTGAATCTTTGATGGTTAAAAAGCTAGCATTGTAGAGTGCTAGTATCAGACTGGCACTATGAGTTGCCCTTAAGGTAGTTTTGATGAAAGAGAAAGAAAAGCTTTTCTTTTCTTTCTTTTTTTTTTTTTTTTATTTCTTTTCGGTGTTCCAAAATTCATTGTTTATGCGCTACACGTAGTGATCCATGCAATACGTGTCTTCCATAAGGAAAGACTTTTCTTAATGTTCAAATTGCAGTCAGTGAGGAATTGCAAGTATATTCCTAGGTCTATGAAGAATGAGCTGGAAAGGAAAACTAGAAATTAATGTTCTAACCATGAATGTTTACTAATCACTGTGAAGAATTCAGATACCGAAGTCATTCAGTAGCTAGGTCTAATCCCTGAACCATTCCTTCTTGACAATAGAGTGAACTCTAGGAAAAGAGCTGAAGGTAAGTCATTTATCATCTGGCTAGCCCCAGGACCTTATGGAGCAGAGATTTTACAAAACCGCAGAGCGCTATTGAGAGCGAATATTTTGAACCCTTGTAGCCAAGTTTCTTAGTATTCTAATCTCTGTATTGCTTCCCTACTTCCCCATAATCTTCATAGTTATTGCCTTATTTCTTTATTTCTTACACTTTTTCCTTATGCTTGTCTTTAATATTAAATTTAGCTCTAGGCATTTTCTTTTGGATATTGTATAGAAATACTCATTTACAGCAATCATTAAGTTTGTTAGTAAAATTCTTTTTTTGAGGAATCAGTTCTTACAATTTTACTGTCCACAGACTCCCTGGGTTTTAGAAAGATGTAGGTAAGCACTGACCTAGTAAACAGAAGAGATTTAGTTTTGAATATGGACAGCCATCTTAGAAACACATAAGGAGGTTACCTTCTGAGAATTGGGCCAATTATATATTTAATTTAAAATGAGGTAAAAAAAAAATGTGGAGTTAATGTGACTAATAGTGTCTCTGATATTTCTATAAGCTAAAATTATGGTGCAATATATTTTGTAAGAGGCAGAACTCTTACTTCTAAACTTTAAGAAAAAAAACTTACTGTGACTACATAAAAGGTACTCACGGCAGTGATAGGATCAACAAAACAGATAGGCTTTTAAAAAAAATTAACTTTTTAGAGCAATTTTTGTTCCACAGCAAATTGAGGGAAATTACAGAAAACCAGATATCTCCTGCCTCTAGTCATGTATAGCTTCCCGCATTATCAACGTTCCCCGCCAGACTGGCACATGAGTTACAACTGATGAATCTGCATCAGCAACCATTATCACCCAAAGTCCATCGTTTACATTAGGGTCCAATCTTGGTGTTGTACACTTTGTGGCTTTAGACAAATGAATAATGACACCTATCTACCATTATACAGATACTATATACTGTATACAGTATATAGTATAATGTATACATTATACAGATACTGCATACTACTCCTACATAAAATAATGTATACATATAATAATGTATATGTACACATGTAATGTATACATATAATAATGTATACATTATACAGATACTGTATACTACTCCTACACAGTAGTTTCACTGCCCTAAAACTTCTTAGTGCTCCACCTATTTATCCCTACCTTGGTTGCTTCCACATTTTGACAATTATGAATAAAGCTGCTACAAACATCTGTATGCAAGTTTTTATGTGGACATAAATTTTTGGCTCCTTTGAATTGCAACCAAGGAGTATGATTGCTGGATCATATGGTAAGAATATGTTTAATTTAATAGAAAACTACCAAAAGTCATCCAAAGTGGCTATACTGTTTTGCATTCTCACCAAGAATGAATGAGGGATATTGCAGCTTCATCTCCTTATCAGCATTCGGTGTTTCAGTGTTCCAGCTTTTGGCTATTCTAATGGATTTGTAGTGGTATCTTAGTATTAATTTTCATTTCTTGATGGTATGATGATGCTCTGCAAAGGATCTTTTGTTGTGCTTATTTACCATCTGTGTATCTTCTTTGGTGAAATGTCTATTAAGGTCTTTGGCCCCTTTTTTTTTTTTGAAGATTTTATTCATTTATTTAACAGACAGAGATCACAAGCAGGCAGAGAGGCAGGCAGAGAGAGAGGGAGGGAAGCAGGCTCCCCGCTGAGCAGAGAGCCTGATGCGGGGCTCAATCCCAGGACTTCAGGATCATGACCTGAGCTGAAGGCAGAGGCTTTAACCCACTGAGCCAGCCGGGTGCCCCTGGCCCATTTTTTAATCATGTTTTTTGTCTTTTTTAGTTTTTAGAGCTCTGCATATTTTAGACAACAGTCCTTTATCACATGTATTTTTTGGAAGTATTTTCTCCCAGTTACAGTTGTAAAATAGAAGCTTTTTCTTTTGTAAAATAGAAGCTCTTAATTTTAGTGAAGTACAGTTTATCAATTCTTTCTTTCATGGATTATGCCTTTGGTGTTGTATCTAAAAAGTCCATATGGAAGGGTATTTATGTTTTCTCCTATGTTATTTTACAGGACTTTTATAGTTTTACATTTTACATTTAGGTCTGTGATCCATTTTGAGTTAATTTTTGTGAAAGGTATAAGATCTATGTCTAGATTCATTTTTTTTGCATGTCGATATCCAGTTACCCCAGCATCGTCTACTGAAAAGACTGACTTTCCTTCATTGTATTGCCTTTTCTTTTTTGTCAAAGATCAGTTCACTGTATGGATCTGTTTCTGGGCTTTTCATTTTGTTCCAGTGATGTATTATTTGTTTATTCTTTCACCAACCCCACACTCCAATGTTTACTGTAGTCTTGAAGTCAGAAAGTGCCAGTGCTCTAGCTTAGTTCTTCTTGGCTATTCTGGGTCTTTTGTCTTTCCATACATACTTTAGAATCAATTTGTTGATATCCACAAAATAACTTGCTAAGTTTTGATTGGAATTGCATTGAATTTAAAACTGAAATTGGGAAGAACTGACATCTTGACAATCTTGAGTTTTCTTGTCTATGAACATGAAATACCTCTCCATTTATTTAGTTCTTCTTTGATACTTAGCCTCAGAATTTCAGTTTTCCTCATGTAGATCTTATACATATATTGTTAATTTATACCTGATTAACTTAATTTTTGTGATGTTAATATAAGTTGCATTGTGTTTTTAATTTCAAATTCCACTCTTCATTATACAGTATACAGTATACAGGAAAGTGATTGACCTGTAACCTTATAATCCTGTATCCTTGCAATAATCCCTTATTGGTTCCAGCATTTTTTTTTTTTTGGTCAGTTTTGTCAGATTTTCCACATATATAATCTTGTCATTTGTGAACAACAAAGACAATTTTATTTTATCCTTCCCAATCTCTGTATCTTTTCTTTCCTTTTCTTGTGTTATTGCATTAGCTAGGACTTGACGTATGATGTTGAACAGAAATGGTAAGAGGAATCATCCTTGCCTTATACTTTATCTAAGCCTAGGGAAGTTTCAGGCTTTTCACAATTGAGCATATCATTTTAACTGTAGACCTTTGTAGATATTTTCAAACTGAAGAATTTTTTTCCTTTTTTTTTTTTTAAATTTGTAGGACAAACCTTTGCTGTCACACTCTTTATTATTAGCGCATACTACCTTATTTTAAAATTTCATCACCTTTATTTTTTCTTTTAATCTTGTTTGCAGCATATAAAAATGTAAACAACAGGTTCACATATTTGGTTAAAGAAATCAATTCAGTTTACTTTTTTCCCCTCAGATACATTTTCTGAGATATATAATTACATTTATTATACATATAATGTTTTTAGTCCTTTTAAAATGTTCTTAATAAATGCCTATATATGCAGTATTATCCCTAACTTACAAAACTCTGTGTCAGTGAAATGTGTCATGGCTACAGTCTGTACTAAAGAATAAGTTAATGATCAGAAAAAAGAAAGCTGTTTTTGCACAAAATTATTATTTTCCTCTTAAAGTGATTGCCCCAGACCCTTAATTATTTAATCTCTTTAGGTGGGGAGCAGCCTATTCCTCTTTGGAATGAACATGATGGAACAACAGATGGAGATAAGCCTAAAATTCTACTCTATTCCCTGAACTTGCAGTTTAAGGTAACATATAAGTAATTACACTTTTTGAATTATTTTTCTAAGTATTTAATGTATTCTAGTTAAAGGAATTCATATTATATATAAATGTGTGAGTAGAAAATAAAAATGAAGTATGACCCCATCCACTCAAGAGGAAAAGCTTTAGCAATTGAATGTCCTTTAGGACTTTTGTCTGTTTGTACTTTTATATATGCATATGTTTATGCATATATTTGTGCTTGGATACCTTTTCATGTCAGAACATATAGATTAACTTTATCTTCCTTAATAGCTGTACTATTTTTTATACAGTTGTAACAATATATTTGATTGCCCCCTTCTGATAAATATATCAATTTTTCTAATTATTATAGCTTTAAGTTACTCTGTAAGAAGTATTTTGTACATTTGTCCAATTAACAGTAGTACCTTAATAGAAAACTTAGTATTTCCAGTACTTACGATAGCAGTGTTTGGGCGCTTGGGTGGTTCAGTGGGTTAGGCCTCTGCCTTCACCTCAGGTCATGTTCTCAGGGTCCTGGGATCAAGCCCCACATGGGGCTCTCTGCTCAGTGAAGGGCCTACCTCCCCCTCTTTCTCTGCCTGCCTCTCTGCCTGCTTGTGATCTCTGTCAAATAAATAAATAAAATCTTAAAAAAAAAAAAAGCAGTGTTAAAATACTGTTACCTAACGATTAATTATAATTAATGTATTTAACTCATTGAACAGTTCAGATGTTAAGTACAAAATATTAAAATAAAATTTAGGAGTTAAAAAATTTCCTACTACTATGAGAAATTAAAGAATGTTTCCAGTTTTATCAGATCTTTAGACAGCCCATGTGTGTTTTAAAACATGGCTACTTTATCGTATCGAAAGATTTCATTTGAGTGAGTGCATACTGTTGATTTAAGATTACTTTTTTCCTCCTAACCTATAATCTGCTTTAGGGTATTCAAGTAACAGCCACTACTCCATCAATGAGAGCTGTGAGATTTGAAACTGGATTGATAGAGCTGGAACTTTCAAACCGACTTCAAACCAAAGCTTCACCAGGGAGTAGCAGCTATCTGAAACTGTTTGGTAAATGTCAAGTGGATTTAAATCTGGCATTAGGACAAATTGTCAAACATCAAGTGAGTATAGAATATGCTGATATTAGAATTTTGGCTTTTAAATTTGTATATAAATTTGAATTACTTTATTACCATACTTTAAAAAAGAATTTAAATTCCTAAATTTCCAATTTTAAATTGGAGAGAAATGTCATTTAAGAAGGCCTTTACATGGGGCACCTGGGTGGCTCTGTGGGTTAAGCCTCTGCCTTTGGCTCAGGTCATGAACCCAGGGTCCTGTGATCGAGCCCTGCATCAGACTCTCTGCTCAGTGGGGAGCCTGCTTCCCCCTCCCCCTCTCCCTCTGCCTTCCTCTCTGCCTCCTTGGGATCTCTCTCTGTCAAATAAATAAAATCTTAAAAAAAAAAAAAAAGAAGGCCTTTACAGTTTTAGTTTGGCATTTCATTGAGTGTTTTGGGGTGGTATATTGCTGTAGTTTAGTGCAAGTGCAATCTCATGAAGCTTAATTCAGCATCTTCATAAATACTTGTTTATAATTGCTCTTGATTTTGTTAGAATGTTTTTTTATTTTAGCACTCTGTTCTAACAATTGGTAAGTTTTTAAAATGTTACTAAGTTTCTTAACTGCCTGTTTAATATTGGCAAGTTTTGCATACTGTAATGTTAAACATAGGAAGTTTTACATATACCAGGTTTTACGTAGGCATGTACACATATATATCACAAACATATTTGTATATATGTCTATACACATATGTGTGTATATGTCTATACATGTATGTGTATATATGTATAGAAAGTTTTACACACATACATACACATTCACAGCAATAAATCAGATTTTGTTTTATAAAAATAAAATTTTGATAGTTCATTGGGGCATTTTTTGTTATTGTTCTTATTTTGCTAGAAATTATTATGTAGATCTTAACCTTTTTCCTTCTTTTATTTGAAGAATTAATTAAAGGAATATCAGTCGTACTTTCTAAATTGAATGGCTATATTAATTATGTGAAGAAATAAATGAAGAAAAATTTCTTGCCATCTTTAAAAAAACAGTAATTTTTTTCTGAATGGAAATACATATTAAGAAAAGAAAGGATCTAATTATCTTAGAACAGTTAATATGTTGACATTAAGAATATGGACCTTGAGGGGCACCTGGGTGGCTCAGTGGGTTAAAGCCTCTGCCTTCATCTCAGGCCATGATCTCAGGTTCCTGGGATCGAGCCCTGCATTGGGCTCTCTGCTCAGAGGGAAGCCTGCTTTCCCCTCTCTCTCTGCCTGCCTCTCTTGCCTACTTGTGTTCTCTGTCAAATAAAAAACAAAACAAACAAACAAACAAAAAAGTATGGGCCTTGTCCTAGCTTTTCTATGAATTTTATGTATGACTTCATATTTACTTCTTATTTATCCATTCATGTTCTTTATTAATTTCAGGTGTTTATGGTACAGAATATAAGGAATGTATCATTGACAAATAAAACTAAGAAAAGTATACAATAGTTCATTTGGTGAATAATACTATTAATTGTTAAAACTTTTAGGTTTTTTATCAAAATGTCTTCCATTACTTGCTTTTATGGAGCTTTTAATTTTATTTTAGGTTTATGAGGAAGCTGGTTCTGATTTTCATCAAGTTGCCTATTTTAAAACCAGAATTGGATTAAGAAATGCCCTCCGAGAAGAAATCAGTGGTTCTTCCGATAGGGAAGCTGTGCTTATTACCTTGAATAGACCAATTGTTTATGCACAGCCTGTGGCCTTTGACAGAGGTAAGATAAAGTCTATCAACACTATCTTGTTGGATTTAGAAATGTTTTGGCAATGTTGGATAAAAATCATCTGTAGTGTACCAGTGTAAATGCTTGATAGATGAACATCTCCTAATTCTGAAATGTGAGCATCCAAGAAAAGTGTTTTGCTTATTCATTTTTTAAACTTACTTTTCTTTTTAAAGTCATTTCTTTTCTACATGGATATATAGGATGTCTGATTCAGAATTTTAATTGTAATGCTAGGTTTTTGGTTTCAAAAACTGTTGGACCCATTTGTTCCGGCACTGTCTTTATTCATTTATTCTGTAAACATTTACTGTCTGGAAGTGGAAGAGAGATATAGAAAACAGGATCCCTGCCCTCAAGGACCTCTCAGTCCAGTGGGAGAGAGCAAAGTACACTACAGAGAGGAGTTGGAAATACCTGTGCCCCAAATGAGGGAGTCTTCTAACTTTGCCTGTGCTTCTAAGAGGAGAAACTAATCCTTCAGATTTGACTTGGAGTCAGGCGTTCACCAGGGAGACAAGGAAATGAAGCTAGTCTTATTTACCTTTGTATATAACAGTCTAGAACAGTCCCTAGCTTATAGTAATAACTAAATATTTACCAAATGAGAGAGAATATGAATGAATATATATTAATACAGTAGCCTAAAACATGTAGCAGTTTTCATAAAAGAAAATAATAGGAAATAAGACTGAACAGATAAGAGTCTAATTTATGTATATTGGGCATATATGTTGGAAATGTAGAAGTAATGAAGAACCATTTATGAAACCATTTAAGATTTAAATTGGTGGTAGGCATTAGCTGGTGATAAGCCTGTTAGAAAACTATTCTTTTGGCAGTGTTATAGATAATGTTTTATTTTGCTAAATTCTGTGCACTTTTTTCATTTCACATCTTACTAACCTGTCATCAGCTTTCACAATTCCTTAAAGTACTTTCTACTCTTTGTGTCCATGACACTTGCTTTTCCTTCTGCTTCCCTAGCCCCTTCAGTTTTCTCCCTCTTTAGGTTCCTCCTTCTTTACACTGCATTAAATGAAGGTTTTCCTTAAGGTTCCATTCTTGTTACAGACTCCGATGTCTTGGCCTCTCTTTGCAGGTCATATCTTTTTAATGTATACTCCTACTGTTAGGTTTCTCTCCTCCAAGAATTTTTAACAGTTAACAGCAAGCTTTATAAGATCAGGGACCATGTTTTGTTTTCATATCATTTCTGTTGCATCCTACTACATAACATCTAATAGGCATTTCACAAATAATTTGTTAAGTGAAAAAATGGACCTGGAATGTTTTCTTCTTTCTGCCATTATACAGTTGCCTGCTTTCATTGTCAAATTGACTATATCCTCTTAGATCCTTTCTAATTCTAATGCTATAATTTTCTCACGGGAGTCATTTTTACTAATCGGCCAGATTTTACAACTACTGAGTTTTACTTGCCTTCTAGCCTTACAGCTTTGATTTTAATTTTCTTTCCAATCCACCTTAATTATAAAAAGCTGTGCTGTTTTGGCTGAATTATAAGGCCGCCTATGACAACTGGAATGAACAACGAATGGCTTTACATAAAGATATTCATATGGCTACAAAGGAGGTAGTAGATATGCTACCAGGTATCCAGCAAACATCAGCCCAGGCCTTTGGGACTCTCTTCCTCCAGCTTACTGTGAATGATCTGGGAATATGCCTGCCCATCACGAATACTGCACAGGTACAAAAAATCAAATCATAGTCCAAGATTAAGAATACAACATTCTACTTACCATTTCTGTGTATATAGACTATAATAATTTTTTTGGATTAACAGTTTATAATTGAGTTTAATAAATAGCAAGTAAGATTGGATTCCTTCAGCCATTATTCATCCTTAGTGTATTAAATATGAATCTCATGAGACTTTGCTCAAAAGCATGAGACTTTGCCACAGAATTATGATGAGATTGATACCTATATGATAAATCTTAAGGTTTTTTTAATTTATTTTTTATTTATTTTCAGCATAACAGTATTCATTATTTTTGCACCACACCCAGTGCTCCATGCAATCCGTGCCCTCTATAATACCCACCACCTAGTACCCCGACCTCCCACCCCCCGCCCCTTCAAAACCCTCAGATTGTTTTTCAGAGTCCATAGTCTCTCATGGTTCACCTCCCCTTCCAATTTCCCCCAACTCCCTTCTCCTCTCTATCTCCCTATGTCCTCCATGCTATTTGTTATGCTCCACAGATAAGTGAAGCCATATGATAATTGACTCTCCCTGCTTGACTTACTTCACTCAGCATAATCTATTCCAGTCCCATCCATGTTGCTACAAAAGTTGGGTATTCGTCCTTTCTGATGGAGGCATAATACTCCATAGTGTATATGGACCACATCTTCCTTATCCATTCGTCCGCTGAAGGGCATCTTGGTTCTTTCCGCAGTTTGGCAACTGTGGCCATTGCTGCTAAAACATTGGGGTACAGATGGCCCTTCTTTTCACTACATCTGTATCTTTGGGGTAAATACCCAGGAGTACAATTGCAGGGTCATAGGGAAGTTCTATTTTTAATTTCTTGAGGAATCTCCACACTGTTCTCCAAAGAGGCTTTACCAACTTGCATTCCCACAAACAGTGTAAGAGGGTTCCCCTTTCTCCATATCCCCTCCAACACATGTTGTTTCCTGTCTTGCTAATTTTGGCTATTCTAACTGGTGTAAGGTGATATCTCAATGTGGTTTTAGTTAGAATCTCCCTGATGGCTAGTGATGATGAACATTTATTGTATGGAATCAGAAGAGACCCCGAATCACTAAGGAAATGTTGAAAAACAAAAATAAAACTAGGGGGCATCACGTTACCTGATTTCAAGCTTTACTACAAAACTGTGATCACCAAGACAGCATGGTACTGGCATAAAAACAGACACATAGACCAGTGGAACAGAGTAGAGAGCCCAGGTATGGACCCTCAGCTCTATGGTCAAATAATCTTCGACAAAACAGGAAAAAATATACAGTGGAAAAAAGACAGTCTCTTCAATAAATGGTGCTGGGAAAACTGGGCAGCTATGTGTAGAAGAATGAAACTCGACCATTCTCTTACACCGTCCACAAAGATAAACTCAAAATGGATAAAAAACCTCAACGTGAGACAGGAATCCATCAGACTCCTAGAGGAGAACATAGGCAGTAATCTCTTCGATATCAGCCACATCAACTTCTTTCAAGATAGGTCTCCAAAGGCAAAGGAAACAAAAGCGAAAATGAATTTTTGGGACTTCATCAAAATCAAACACTTCTGCACAGCAAAAGGAACAGTCAAGAAAACAAAGAGGCAACCCATGGAATGGGAGAAGATATTTGTAAATGACAGTACAGACAAAAGGTTGATATCCAGGATCTATAATGAACTCCTCAAACTCAACACACACAAAACAGATAATCATATCAAAAAATGGGCAGAAGATATGAACAGACACTTCTCCAGTGAAGACATACAAATGACTATCAGACACATGAAAAAAATCTTAATTTTTTTTTAAAGATTTTGTTTATGTATTTGACAGAGAGAGAGAGAGTTCACAAGTAGGCAGAGAGGCAGAGAAAGAGAGAGGGGAAAGCAGGCTTCCCTCTGAGCAGAGAGCCCAATGCAGGGCTCGATCCCAGGACCCTGGGTTCATGACCTGAGCCAAAGGCAGAGGCTTAACCCCCTGAGCCAACCAGGTGCTCTGGTGAATCTTAATTTTTACCTGGAAAAATAAGCAGCTTAGTTTTCAGAATCTTTTTATTGTTTTGTTTTTTAACAAACAAGTCTTTGGCATATAATTGTTAATGAAATAGAAGCAAAAGAACATTTAAGAATATTGTTTAATAATGTTTAGTAACCTCATCTAAAATGGGGTGAAGGATTTCAAAATGCCTTTAAGCTGCCATACTTAATGGTAATGAAATTTCCAAGTTATGTAAACGAGATAAAGCAAGAATTTTCATAATTTATGGACATGCATATGAGACGAACAGAGGACTATAAACCCCTATCAAGGGTTGAACCTAAGAGGTTACAATTATATCAAATTCTATTAAAATTTACCTTAACCTATAACCAGTTGCTGAATGAGTTTAACTTTTAGAATTTGTTAAGCAAGACATTGTGAAGAAAAATTCTGGGTCAGTGAGTGACAACATGCCCCAGGAGTTGAAGAATGTTGGTTTTTTAATGGCATTATGGACAGAGCTCAGGAAAGCCATTTAGGCAGTTGTCTAAAACAGAAGCTTGGGATAGAATACTAGATAATTAGGGGCACCTCCGTGGCTCAATTAAGTGTTACACTGTTGATTTCAGCTTAGGTCATGATGTCAAGGTAGTGAGATCAAACCCCACATGGAGACTCACGTGGAGCCCTGCTGGGGCTCTATGCCAAATGGAGCCTGCTTAAGATGGTCTCCCTCTCCCCCTCAACTGCTCATGCTCTCTCCTCTGACCTTTTTTAACCTTCTGCAAGTAATAAAAAATATGAAGACAATTAATATTCTACTCATATGGAACATAAGGAATAGCATAGAGGACCATAGGGGAAAGGAGGGAAAACTGAATGTGAAGAAATTAGAGACAGACCATGAGAGACTCTGGACTCCAAAAACAAACAGAGGGTTACAGAAAAGAGGGGTTGGAGGGATGGGGTAACCAGATAATGGGTATTAAGGAGGGCACGTGCGGTGATGAGCCCTGGGTGTTATACGCAACTAATGGGTCATTGAACACTACATCAAAAACTAACGATGAACTATATGCTGGTTAATTGAACATAATAAAAAGAAAAGATGCTCATGGCATATGTACTCCAACAATTTAAGTTTTTAAAAGTAGACAACTTTCTAAGCCGCTTTTTAATGAAGATTTCTAGTCTTGACTTTTTCTAAACTTTTGTTCCTACGAATCCTGTGAGAATTTCCAAATTTAAAACATTCTTTTTTTTTTTAATATATTTTGCAGTCTAATCACACTGGAGATCTTGACATTGGTTCTGCTTTAGTATTGACCATTGAAAGTACTCTCATCACTGCTTGTTCTTCAGAATCTCTGGTTAGTAAAGGGCATTTCAAAAACTTTTGTATTCGTTTTGCTGATGGCTTTGAGACATCGTGGGATGACTGGAAACCAGAAATTCGTGGCGATCTAGTGATGAATGCCTGTGAGTGCCTTTTATTTTCTACATGAGAGTTAGAATTTTTTTAATTAAAAAAAAAAAAGGCAGAAAAGCAGTGTCTTCATTTGTAAAACCAAAAGATGCTCAGCTTATAGGAATGTTATTGGACTTTCTGAAATAAGGGCTCTTTTTAGTTAAAGATAGGTCATATTTGTGAAAAACTGCAGCTTTCAGTAGTTTTGGTAAATGAATCAACTAGGCATTCTTCTTGATAGTCTAGCATTTGAAGATTCGTTTACTACCTGATTTTTTCCTATGGTTGATTCGTGAATGACCAGATAAAACATCTTTGCTCTGTGGGGATCTTCAAAGGAAGTGATAAATGTGCAAGATCCAGTTCATCATATGACATAGATCATCAGGTTGTAGATAACCAGAAATAGAAACTCCAGCCATAAAATAATATTGATACGAATAAATTCACATGTCTAAATTTGTAAGCTACAATGTGTAACTTGTGTGAATTCCTTTGATTCCATAATACTCAAGGTTGGGTGTAACTAAAGCTGTGTTTATATACAGTTTTGAAGGTACGTGGTTTTATTTTTATTTTAATATAAGAAATGTTATAGCAGAGCTCATAAATCATCATTAATCTTCTAATAAAGAAAAACTGAGGAATTAAAGGTTGCAAGCTAAAATTCCTCAGCCAATCTCTAAACCAAAATTAATACTTACTTTACAAAGGTGGTATGCTGTTGTTTATGTAGTTTTTTTCCCTTCTCCATTGGAAGAAAATTTTCTTCCCAGTTCTGGATCTTCTTTAAAGAACAAGAAAACTTTTCATAATTTTTATATCAAAAATTGAAGTTTTGGCATTTCATTTTGACTAAAACCTAGATAAAATTATGGGTGAAATTCTGTTGTGACTGCTTCTCACTTAAATAATTCACAGGTAAAATAGTGGAATTTCTGTGAAATTCAAGTTAACTTCAAGTTACTAGGAGGACTTGATATCAAAGTACTTATGCTTAAAATTCATAAGAAGAAAAACAGCCTTCATCAGAATAAGCTTCTATACAGTTGTTACATATATTTTTAAAAGTCTGTGAAGTGTGTAAACCTGGTGATTCACAGACCTGTACCCCTGGGGATAAAAATATATGTTTATAAAAAATAAAAAATTATAATGATAAAAAAATAATAAAAAAAATTTAAAAAAAGTCACTAATAACTTTTGTGTCTTTTTTTTTCATAAAATAAATTTAAATTACTGATTTCTAGTAAGATGATATCTTTACCTTTTTTATAATCATTAAAATGGATAAATGTATTTGGAAGCAAAAAGAGAATACCATTTCCTTAACAGTTTATTATAAAGGGAAAATGCCTGAGAAATATGCCCCTGAATTAAAATCAAAAACATATATTAAAAAGCTATAAACAATAACTCAGCACCTCAGTGTTTATTATACCAACTAAGTAGAATACTAATATGCTGAAAATTACTTATTTTAGTTTTTGTAGGCTACTAAATGACTTGTCTTTATGACATGCTTTTTGTTTGGTGTCTTGGGAAGGAAGCAGAAGAGTTGAGTATTTGTTTTATTGACACAAATATTCTAAATTATAACAGGGGATGGGGCGCCTGGGTGGCTCAGTGGGTTAAGCCGCTGCCTTCTGCTCAGGTCATGATCTCAGGGTCCTGGGATAGAGTCCCGCATTGGGCTCTCTGCTCAGCAGGGCTCTCTCTCTGCCTGCCTCTCTGCCTGCTTGTGATTTCTCTCTGTCAAAAAAAAAAAAAAAAAAAATCTTTAAAAAAAAATAAATTATAACAGGGGCAAAATAGTTTTTTATTAGTAATAATAAATAGAACAGAAATGACATTAAGTATTTTCAGAAAGGTTTGAATTAGGGTAGAGAAACAACGAACAGTAGAGTTATGCTATAGGATTTTTTTTTTTTTAACAGATCATTTTAAAATCAGGCCCTAGGAAAAAAGGTGATCTGGGTGAAATACCTCTATAGGAGGATAATGTTTTCTAGGAAGTGCAGTAAAAATTAGAAAAATTTGTATGTAGGATTCAAAGGACCATGTAAGTAGATAGAAAAGATCAGACTCTTCACTAACATTCATTTATAAAAATTATATAAACCATTAAAGTTTGAAACTGTAGTATTGGGGGGGTGCGGTAAAGGAGATGTTTGAAAGCCTCAAGCTCTCTGTTAACACCTGGGGAACATGAGATCAAAAGAGCAGGAAAATTGCCCTCCTGGATTCAGATTAATGGTTGATCCAACTCAGCATTCTGTCTCTGACTCAGAGACCATAGGCAAAACAGGGAAGAGCCTCACTGATTTCCTTCTCCTCACTTTGAAGATTTGGATCTACTCCCCTCAAATCTTAAAATTCCTTTTTAATTTATCATGGCTCTGTAATATATGAATTTATGTAATTTTTTAAAAATTAATTTTTAAAAATTCTCTAAAAATTCTTGGGATTGAAAGTCCTAGAAGTTTTCTATCCTTTTTTTTTTTTTTTTTTACTAGCTTTCATTTGGCCTCCATTATGTTACTCAAATTTCAGAAGGTTTTCTTTTCATTACAGCATTCTTAGATTTGAAAGAGTTACCTAAGTCCTTTTTGTTCTGATTTATAAGCATGACTTTAAAGGTTAATTAGGCAATCTTTTACCCTAAGACAAGACATTGTTCTCTCAAATTCTGTAATTTGTATGTGAAGCACAGGTACCATATGGTTAAAAAATATAATTTAGATTTTAAAGTTATTGGCACTATCTTTTAAAAACCTACAAAATAGATACTGTCACTTAATAGACTGTTTCTCTCAAAATAAGCTAGAGTATTTCTGCAACTCAGATTTGAGTAACATTTGAATGGCAACTTAAGTTACAGAATGAATTGTAAAAGGACATTTCATTTAAGATTTATGACTGTCAGGTTTAGACTGAAATTTTGTTTCTATGAAGGATTACTGAGAAAGAGTCTTAATCCTGTCCTTAGGCTTAACTTTTTGAAAAGTTGTCTCAAAGATGGTATGCCCCTCTACTGTTTGAAATTGTTGATTTAATTCACCTCTTTTTTTTCTTTTTCTTCTTTCTTTTTTTTTTTTTTTTAAGTTGAAGTTATTAGATTAAAGCTAAGTGGTGTGGTAGTAAATTTTTCAGAGTTAAAATTAGATGTGTTCTGGGGATAGGTCCATGACTTTAGGAGCTTAATTGTTATGAGACTGACATCATGGCAGTCAGTCATTTTTTTCCTCATAAAATGATCCATGGAAAGACAAGGCTAATAAATCATGTCTGTGACCTAAATGTGGAAGTTCTTATTAACAGAAAATTATTTTTAAACCATTTGCTTTCTCAAAGTGCCATTCACAAGATGGCACAAATTGTCATAGCATCTGGAAACTAGTTTCAGAGTCAGTCAGGTATTGTCACATGCAGAATGTAAAGATAAAGCTGCAGTTAAATTCTTAAAAGCATAAAATAAAAAAATGTTGAGATATAGAATATTACAAGACATCTAAGGTAGATGTTTCATGTTTCATTCTACAGTTTAGAAATTGAGGCCTAAAGAAGCTAGTGATCCTATTTATATTTAGATAATAATCTTTGGTATTACAGTACAGTATTTAATTATAAAATAGTATTTAATCACAAGCATAATTTTATTAAAAACTATTTTTGGGGTGATTTTATGCAGGTGTAGTTCCAGATGGCACCTATGAAGTATGTTCTAGGACTACAGGACAGGCAGCTGCTGGTAAGTTCATGACTGGTATTACCTTTTTTACATAAATAAGTTATATTTTGCTTTTTTATACCTATATATGTAAGTATACATATATACACACATAAAGCCTTTATATTAACATTGAGTCTTTAATTCTGGTGTTCCTTGATTTTAAAAAACCATTTTTATAGTAATATTAGCATATTTTTATCTATTTAACAATCATTTATTAGATACTTGCTGATATACTGCAAAAAGTTTTAGGAAAGACAAAGACAGGATATACTTTTCTACTCTATAAATTTGATTTATAATGTAGTTGAGGCTCTGCAGGGTGAGTAAGCTATAAGTGGTAAGTTCAATAAAATATGAAATTCTAATTGCTTCTGAAATCTGATGAGGAAAGAGAAAAATTTCAAATTTGGAGGGATACTAGGATTAGAGACAAAAGAGGCAGAGAGAGAGGCAGAGTCAGAGGGAGAAGCAGGCTCCCCACAGAGCAGGGAGCACAAAGGCAGGATTGATCCCAGGACCCTGGGATCAGGACCTGAACCAAAGGCAGACACTTAACCAACTGAGCTACTCAGGTGGTGCAGAGAAAGCTTCTTTTAATATTTAACAAGTATTTGAACAGGGACTTGACAGACAAAATTGTTTCTGAAGCAAAAACTGGAAGGGTATGGGTCAGAAAATTCAGGCCGACAGAATATTAGTTATGCTGTGAAACCAGTGTCTAGTCAGAATTGTCCAGACTGGGTAGACAGAGTTATGTGAAAAGTAATATGGGAAAAATATTAAAGGATAATAAGGAGTCTGAACTTAATTTGGTAGAAATGGGAGAGCTACTGAATTTTTGTGAGCAAGAAAGCAGACACTTTCAAGGATTAGAAAGGAAAAAAAATCTTAGGAAACTGGTTAGGAGATAACTCCAGAAGTTATAACCTGTCTTGACTAAGATGAGATAGTACAATTTACATTTTTATTGATTTTACTTGGTAAAGGTAAAGAGTAAGGGTGAGCTAAAGGGAGCTACATCCTCAAAATGTCTGTGCGAGTAGAAGCTGATTAAAGTTAGTAGAATTCCTTTCTCTCCTTACTATTTCTTGTTATCCTCCCCAAACCTAGCCTTGGTGCTCATCCTAAGTAACTTGCCTCAGAAAATAGCAAGGCCAACAGTCCCACTGATGGAGAACTGAAAAAATTAGGAAATTTCCAGGAGTAATGTTAGAAGAAATGGGTGATAACTGAGGTAAACGCATATGTATTTGGAGAAAGGTCATATAAAAGTCATTGTCAGAACTCTGGTTTTTAAGTGACAACCCATGAAAACCATCTTAACCGAAAGGGAGAGTTTATTAAAAGGATACATGCAGATCACAGTTAAGCTTCGAAATGGCTATCTCAGTGAAGATAAGGAACAGGTCAGTTCAGAGGCCCTCAGAAACTCCTGGATCCAAGATTTCGACTGCCACCAGGGCTTTCTTCTTTGCTCCTTTCTGACTGCTTCATTTTCTTCATACTGCTGACTTCCTCCTTACACATGCCAGAAGATATGGCTGCCCATAGCCCATGAGCCTCATTCCCCCTCCCTCAAGCACTAGAGAAGGGATCATTTTTTTTTTCCTGAAGTCCAGAGAAGGGTTTTTAGATTTCCAACTTTGACTCTCACCTGGCTTACTTATCTAATTCTGGCTAATAAGTGAGGGTCATGGAAATTCCCATTATAGCCATGGGAGGGTAGATCAGTTCAGGAGTGGGGGGAAGAGGGAATCCATTGTTCGCAGGAGAAAGAAGGGTGCTGCACAGAGGAAACAAAGGTGCACACTCTGCAGAGGGAAATCAATCCCAGACCTAGTTGTGGAGAGATTAGTTATTAAATAAGACCATCATCCATTTTATTCCTGAAATATAGATTGATTTAAATATCTGAACTCAATCAAGACTTACCAAAAATGCCACTTCTCTTTATTTAAACAGAAAGTAGTAGTGCTGGAACGTGGACACTCAATGTTTTATGGAAGATGTGTGGGATCGATGTCCATATGGATCCTAACATTGGCAAAAGACTTAATGCTCTGGGCAATACCCTTACGACACTGACAGGAGAGGAGGACATAGATGACATTGCTGATCTAAATTCAGTGAACATAGCTGACCTGTCAGATGAGGATGAAGTTGATACTATGTCTCCCACCATCCATACTGTAAGTAAACTCACTGTTAGACTTTTCTGGACTAGCCTTTACCCTGAGACAGGGAAAAGATTGACTTAATGTTATTTATTATATTGTAGTTGATAATTGTAGAGGAAAGAAGAGAGTGATGGTTTCCTGTGTCTATATTTTGTAATTTTTTAAAATTTCATAATATTATCTTTTCATTGATACTTTTCTTATTAGCTGTCAAAAGACTTGTGCCTTAACCTATAGGTAATGTACTAACGTAAAAACAAAGTGAAAGCAAACCTATAGAGACAGACAGTACGTTAGTGGTTGCTGAGGGCTGGGGAATTGGGGATGGGGAATGGAGAAAGATTGCTGTTAGTTATGAGCTTTCATTTGGGGGTGGGTGGTGAAAATGTTCTAAACAGATTGTGGTGACAGTTGTACAACTGTGAATATACTCAAAACTAATAAATTGTTCATTTTAAATGGGTGAATTTTATGGCATGTGGCTTATATCTCAATAAAGATGCTAAAAAATGAATCTGAAAAGCAAAGTGCTTGTACACAAAATATACATTTAAAAAATGTATTTCCCTCTGTACTGTATGTTTTATAGTATAAATTATTTGGTAGTTTAAAAGCAAGTTACTCTCGGCTTTTATTCTGGTATTGGTTTAAACATTTTTTAAATATCTTTTAACTGTTTCATGAAATAGTCCTGTTCTTAGAAAGAAATTTTTAAAAAATTAATGTTACTGTTTATTATTTAGAGTTCAGATGGAAGTTCAGTAAGTGGAGATGGCCACAAGCTCACCTTTGGGCAGCGACTTGTAAATCACCTTCTAGGCCTGACGCCCCCAAATCAGCGCCATTCTGTTCCTGCAGAGTATCTGTGTGACCCAGAGATGTGGGGCTCCCCTCAGTCTAGCCAGTCCCGTTTGAGAGCATGCAGAGCTCACTCATGGGGAAATGTAGGTAGCAGCTACATAGATTCCTTGTGAAAATGAAGGGATTTGAATCACTGGAGAATTCCAATCATCTTACTTGATATAGATGGCTTTGATTCTTGCATGCTTCCTTTGATTTAAGGTGTTATTCTTGTGATAGTATAGATTTGCGGTGTGACCTGAAAGTGGTATTAACAGACATGCTTTTGATTTTTCAGGAAGCTGTAGACTATCGAAGACAAGGAGCATCTTGTAGCCAGCCAGGAGAACTTAGAGGAAGAAAAATTATGAAGCGTATAGTCGATATCAGAGAACTGAATGAACAGGCCAAAGTAATAGATGATCTTAAGTATGTGTAATGATTTTTATTATAATATAATATTTTTAATAATGGAATCATAGAATTTTAAATAGGGAGAAAACTGGATTTGGGCCAGTATACCCCCCTTAATTTATAAATGAGATCACCAAGGTCCAGTAGAGTTTGATAATTTGCCTGAGATCATACATTCATTACTGATGAAGTTAAGTGTGAGGTTCTGTCCAGCTCTCATCACAACTCCCCATTTCTGGGCAGTTTAATGACAGACTATGTATCATATATACATATCTCTACATATGCGTATATATCTATATATATATACCTTTACATATGTATATTAACATACATACCAATGTTAGTCTTGCTAACATTGGTATTTCTGGAATGTAAATTTTTTTTTTAATGTTCAGTTAACCAACATACAGTGCATCATTAGTTTTGAATGTAGTGTTTAACAATTCCTTAGTTGCATATAATACCCAGTGCTCATCACAACACGTGTCTGGAATTTAAATTTTTAAGGAAGGAAACAAATTTAGCATTTTTTAAGTACCAATTGTGAATCTGACATGTTATTTTAATATAATCCTCACAAGATTTCTGTGAGATTAGATGGCATTATCCAAACTTTATAGGTGAGAAAACTGGCTCAGAGAGGTTAAAGAAGTGGTATTTGAACTTGTGTGTGTCTGAAGTTAAAGTTCATGTTTTTGTTTTTGTTTTTTTTTGCCTGCTTGTATTAACAATTCTCTAAAACTGAGATGGATATAAGATGAGTAGGGAGGTCGGGAGTAGGTGGTGGTAATATTTTTTTCTTTATCTATTGCCTACTGCATATTATTGATTAAATAATACTTGCTCTAGAAGACAAAGTATCCTAATCATCAAACTTCGAAATTTTTGTTTTCCCAAAAGGTGATAGTCATGCCTCATCTTTTCTGATCTTCATATACCACCTGTGTCTGTGGTTTTTGCATTCAGGAACTCTAAACAAATAATGTGCATTTTGTACAATGAAAGGTATTACCTAAAAAATGATCTGTAAATTAATTACAATAGAGCGATTCACATTTTCCTGTTGAGTTACATTGCAGTGTGAGTTTTGCTCTTGGGGGTTAAAAGTGACTTGTAGCAAAATATACATCCTCCCTTTAAATTTTACCTGAGGCTTAAATATATGTATAATTTTACATTCAGACATTATTCTGCAGAGTGAGTCCATAGCTTTCATGAGATTGTCACAGAGGCTATTAATGCGGAAGTGGGAAAGAGCTGTTTCCTAAAATATTAGAGAGCTTTTTAACAGTTTACTAGGTATGAGTGTTAACTTTAAGGATTTTGGCCTGTCCATATATCTTTGATATTCTGAAAGTGAAAGAATTAAAAGGGAGCAAATATAAATCAGTCTTACTCTGTCACCCCTTTACACTAAAATGCGGTATTTATTTTGCATCCAGAAAATTAGGTGCAAGTGAAGGAACCATAAACCAAGAAATTCAGCGTTATCAGCAGTTAGAATCTGTTGCTGTGAATGATATTCGAAGAGATGTTCGTAAGAAATTACGGAGGTCCAGTATGCGAGTGAGTAAACATTTAAGAAGAATTTTATTATTAGAGTAGACCGTTCTTTTATTTTTCACTTTATGAAACTTTGTGACCATACTTAAGTTCTCTTTCGTTCTCCATTTCTAGTGATAATACCACTTGATTTGTACATTCCATATCTACTAGGTATTAGGTGTTATTTAAAGCACTTTACATTTAACAACCCATTTAATTTTACAATAGCCAAAGGAAGTAGCATGTATTATTTCCCCGTTTTAAAAATGGAGATGCTAAGGGGTGCCTGGGTGGCTCAGTGGGTTAAAGCCTCTGCCTTTGGCTCAGGTCATGATCCCGGGGTCCTGGGATCGAACCCCGCGTCAGGCTCTCTGCTCTGCAGGGAGCCTGCTTCCCCCCCTCTCTTTCTCTACCTGCCTCTCTGCCTACTTTTGATCTCTCTCTTTCTCAAATAAATAAAATCTTAAAAAAAAAAAAAAAATGAGGATGCTGAGACAGCAGCCAAGTAATTTGACGAAGGTTATACAGTCATTAACCTTGGCAGAGCCAAGATTAAACCCAAACAGTGGGATTCTGCAGTCTGTCCTTAGCCACTACTTTTTATCCACCTTTCATAAAACCGTAATGTCTTTTTAGTGTCTTACTCAAATATGAGTCTTTTGACATGTCCATTCTACTCCCGTCCCATTTTCCACAGCTGACTTTACCTGTTAGCCACTCTGTACTCTCAGCACTTCATTCTCTTTTCTATGCACATTTAGTTGTGCTAACTAGAATATGAGTCTCTTAAACAACAAGTTAATTATCTTTGACCCCATTTCCTACCACATTTTTTTGGTCCAATTGCTGAATAAGTCCAGTTGCTGAGTAAGTGAAATAAGTATGTAGATAGATATACTATAAACATATAGTAGAAAATAATTCTAAAATGTATTCAAATGAAGGTAGGTTGCCTTGGGTCAAGGTGGTCTTGTTAGTGGAAAAACTACTTTTTTCAGAAGAGATAGGTTCTTAACTCTTTTTTTTTTTTTTAAATAATTAGCAGAACCCTTCATTTTTTAGTGGCACCTTAATACATAAAAAGCATTAAATCAGAGTTGCTAGGACCAGAAGAAGAGGGGAAAGTTTGCAGGGATTCAGGGTTTATTGGCTTGACCTTTCTTGACCACCCGGAACTCCCAGACATCCTAGTTTGAAAACTGTTCTAAATTATTTATTCAAATTGAAGATAAAATCCAGTTTAAGTTATTCATCACTGGCTTCTGATGGTAATAAATGGATAGTGATGATCTGTAATGCATAAGTCTTTGTTTAAAATTTTTGCTACTGTATACCTAACAATCATAAAATAAAAGTAAAGTACTGCTTATGCACTATTTATAAGGTAGTTTATATTTGGTAATTGACTGTTAAAAATAAAACTATGTAGAGAGAATTAGGGAAATTCTTGAACTTTTATCAGTGTTCTTAGCATATATATCATCTGTCTTCCCCCCCTCACTTCCTCCTCAGTCCTCTTGCATTCCACATCTCCATTGTCTTGGAATCATTTCAATATCTAGATCCCAATTACACATTTAGAGATAAGTAGACTGTTGAGGTCACCCCTTCCTTTCCTTTCATATAGTGCTGTGGCAGGCATGCCAGGGGGTGGTACTTAAAATGATCAATGGTTCCCCCACCCCAACTGGTCTCCCCATCCCAGCCTCTCCCTCTCCCCTTCCTGCTCTCCTCCGATCTCCCTTTTACCTCCTCCTGCCACCCAGCTTCTCCCAGAATCTTTCCTTTTAATTCTTTTTTTTTTTTGGCCTTCTTCCCTTTGTTTCCTTTCTTCTCACCTTATTTCTGTACCCTTCATCCTGTTTCCAGTCTTTTTCTTTTCTCTGTCAGGCCAGATGGTGAACCATATTTCCATTGTACAACCCTTCTAATTGACGTTAGGACTAAAGAGTGGCCGAGTCCTGCTCTACTTTGATCCATCTATACTGTTAAATGACATTTAAAGACAATTTTTTTATAAAGATTTTGTTTATTTATTCAACAGAGAGAGATCACAAGTAGGCAGAGAGGCAGACAGAGAGAGAGGGGGAAGCAGGCTCCCCGATGAGCAGAGAGCCCAATGTGGGGCTCGATCCCATGTTTTGTTTTTTAATGAGATGCTAAAGATTAAGGAATGGGTTACCAAAAATTTAATCCTTCGATAAGGTAAGTATTTAGAAATATTTAATGTCAGTAAAAAATTTACTGACATTTGTTAGACTTTTATAAAGTCTAGGGACTTTTTAAAAAAAGAATGCTAATGTTCAGTAACTTCATATTTTTCTTCCAGTTCCAGGACCCTGGGAGCATTACCTGAGCTGAAGGCAGAGGCTTTATTTAATCCACTGAGCCACCTAGGCTCCCCTAAAGACAAATTTAAAGTAGCATGTTATTGACCTGGGGAAAATATACTATTTTGTTGAATAGAATATTTTACGTATAGTCAGATACTATGACAATAAGCAACTGTCTAAAGTCACTCTTCCTCTCCCATTTCATTAGGCTGCTTCTCTAAAGGATAAGTGGGGTTTGGGTTACAAACCAAGTTATAGCCGTTCAAAAAGCATTTCTGCTTCTGGAAGACCTCCTCTTAAACGAATGGAAAGGGCAAGGTAATACCTATTTTCATCCACTGAAACAAGTAATAAAATTACTGACTCCTTTATGTAGATCCACTAATTTATTGTGTTCTACTTGGGGAAATTACATAATTAAGGGAGCAAAAATTAATCTTATTAGTCAATATCGGTAATAATGGATACTATCCAACTAAAAAATTTATTTGAGGAATTCTTCTAGTGTATGTATACTGCAATCACTGTGTGCTTTTTAGAAAAGAAGTACATTGCTATTTAGACAAGTTTATGTGTAAACTTTTGGACTATTCAAAGAAATGAGTGTGTGCAGATGAGTAACTGCTGCTATAAATTTACCATTTTAGAAGAGATGTGACTACATACATATTTAGCATATGAAAAAATGGAAATTCTACAGATTAAAGAAAAATACTGTCTTACTAATAAATGAGCATTTAAAGTAAGAACTATATTTTTTTTAATATGCTTTAGTTTCAGAAAACCTCATGTTAATCAAAACGTTCAGTTTTGTTTTGTTTTTTAATGAGATGCTAAAGATTAAGGAATAGGATACCAAAAATTTAATCCTTGGATAAGGTAAAAATTTAGAAATATTTAATGTCAGTAAAAAATTTACTGACATTTGTTAGACTTTTATAAAGTCTAGGGACTTTTTAAAAAAAGAATGCTAATGTTTAGTAACTTCATATTTTTCTTCCAGTTCTCGAATAGGAGAAACTGAGGAGCTCCCTGAAATCCGTGTGGATGCAGCATCTCCCGGGCCCAGAGTAACTTTCAATATCCAAGATACAGTAAGAGAGATACTATTTGTTAGAGATACACAGTGTTAAATAATTTTTAGTAATTACAAAATTACAGTAGTTACAGTTTCAAAATATGAATTCCTACCTACAATGAAAGTGCCAGTTGTGATGGGTGAAGTGTCTTTAAATTACCAAACAGCAAGACACTGCCTCTGTGCTAGCATTTAAGAGCCATGCTGCTCATGTTAGTGTTTTGCACCTAGAATAAAGATTCCATACTGCTTGATCTTAGGTAGAAAGACTTAGTTGAATAATTTTCCTTTCAAGTATGAATCCATATTAAACTAGGTCTTTCATACAAGTGTAAATGTGGAATGTTTATACTTTATCTATTTATCTTATTATGTATTTTAGTTCAGAATATATAAAGATAATAGCAGAAACCAGAAGTTAGAAGGTCGGCTTAAAAGTTATATTTAATTTTGTATATGTTAAAATTTATGTTAACATGTTTGCTTTGTTTTTTGAATGTTTGTTTGCTTTTAAACCATTGTTTTTTTAATTTTTCATGAGTTTTTATATATTCTCTTATTATTTTAATTAAGTTGAAAAAAACAATATGGGGAAGTACGCCACAATCCAGCTGTCCTGGGGAAGGGTATTTTCAGGTACTTATTAAGAACAACATAAATCTTGCTTTAAAACTAATTAGCTACCCTGAAAATCTGCTTTCAAAATGTCTTCCTTTCATTTTATACTAAACTCAAATCTCAAAAATATTTTACATAAAGCTTCAAGATTGAATTCTTTTTCATCATGTATATTTTATAAGCTCTTGCATGAAAACATTTCTTGCAGAAAACATTTTAGTTCTGTATTTATTTAGTTCTGTATAATATTAATTACTGAATCTCCAGAATTACTAAATCAGCTTACCAAATTAACCAAATCATAAAACTGCTATTTATTAGTTATTTGCTAATCCCTAAGTGAATCTGTTTTCCCTACATTAAATGACAAAATTAATCTTTTCTTTAAAAAAATTTTTAACTAATTGAAACTAGAATCAAACTTCTCTCAGAACAACAAATTAATCATTGAATGCTATTTCTTTGGAGTCACTGTGTACATATAAAAAAAGCATACATTTATTTTAAAAATCCATTTAAAAATTATGTTCAAAACAGTATGGCAAATGTGCCACCCAAGGACTTAAAGTTGAATTAACATTTTTATGAACCATATATTTTCCCTGAATATAAGTCATGAAAGTAAAATTAAATTTTAAAAATATATCCGTACACTTGGTATATAAATCTTTGTCTAGAAATTTTCCATCAAGTTACATTAAAAAGTGGCACTTATTCCTCATACATTTTGTTTCCCTGCCCTCTTAAGCTATAGTTTTAGTACATATCCCACCATTACACTGAACTTAGAGTGAATTTTGTTTCAGAACTGTAAGATTATAGGGGTGCCTGAGTGGCTCAGTTAATTAAACGTCTGCCTTCAGCTTGGGTCCTGATCCCAGGGTCCTGGGATTGAACCCCACATTGAGCTACCTGCTCAGCAGGAAGCCTGCTTCTCCCTCTCCCACTCCCTGCTTGTGTTTTCTCTTTCACTATTTCTCTCTCTCTGTCAAATAAATAAAATCTTAAAAAAAAAAAAAAGGAACTATGAGATTATGGGGAGATTGATAAACATGTCCTTTTTTTTTTCTAAAAATGAACTTGGAAATAAATCATTTAAAGAATTGAATTGAGGGATTCTCCTAATTTATATTTCCCCATCCATTTTTTTTTTTATTGAGACATGACAATATATCAGTTTCAGGTATAAAACGAATGATTTGATTTATTTGTATGTTTTGAAATGATCAAGTATGTTTTGAAATGACCAAGTAATTCTCAGGCATTAATATTTGAATTGGTTCAAGTCCTATTTTTAAATAGTAATGTAAGCTATTTGTTTAAAAAAATAGCATATAAAAATCCCAAATTATAGAATAGATCATTAAGGCATGGTTAAATGTAAAATAAATGTAAAACAAAGGGATTGCACAGATTCTTACTTTTAAAATATTGAAGATGTTCTGATGAATAATAAAATGTTTTACTTAATTACTAAATAACATATATATTGTAAAAAATAAGGAAAAGCTGAATTCTGCATGTAGGACATTTTTATTATGGTACTCTATTTTTGTGTATCTAATTTTGTTGTATTTAATAGTATCAACAAATTACATTACCTTGCACATAACACTTCACAAAAGCTTATCCCATTTTCAAAGGATATTTGAGCAAGTCTCAAATTGGAAAAACAAATTAGGTCATAGGAAGTTTTGTTATTGTTGTTTTGTTTTGTTTTTTTATCTACTTAAATACAGTGGCCTTCTGGTGCAATTCTCAGTGACATAGTGTTTATAATAAACTATTCACCTTAAAAAATAATATTTATAAGTTAGATTCATATCTTTAATTACATAATGATTGACACATCTGTTGTCTACAGCCAAATAGAGATTCTTGGGGGGGGGGGGACTCATTTTTAAAAGCTAGCTAGCTATAAAAAGCATCCAGAAGCATAAAATACTTTCTCAAGAGACACTGCATGCTCTTCCATCACTAATTACTCTCTTGCCCTTCTGATTTACAGTTGATCACATTGTTTGTTTTGTCTCCACAGCATGTTTAACTATGCTTAAAGAATTACACAATATGTACTAATTAACAGGCTGATATGTTTATATAATGTAAAATTTCACTCTGATTTTTAGTATGTCAGTAGTGTGTCTGTCTGTGGTAAGACCTTTCTTCCTTGGTGTGCCATTTCATATGACGGTTCAGGGTGAGGAAATTCAACCCTTGAGAGAATTTTAAATGCTTAAACATATATTTTTTCTTTTTCTTTTTTTAAGTAAGAGATGTATAATGTGAACCTGACTCACATCTTCTCTTTTTACACTCAGTTTCCAGAGGAGACAGAACTGGACCTTTTGTCAGTAACCATCGAAGGAGCATCCCATTACTCCGCAAATAGTGAAGGATCATATTCCGTGTTCAGTTCTCCCAAAACTCCAGGAGGCTATTCATCAGGCATTCCTTTCCAGCCTGAAGAAGGCCGACGGGATGACAGTTTGTCTTCTACTAGTGAAGATTCTGAGAAGGATGAAAAGGATGAAGACCATGAGAGGGAAAGGTTTTATATTTACCGGAAACCCTCGTAAGTGGCCTTTTTGTTTTGAGACCCATCGGTAGTATTTCAGAGTCTAGAACTGAGCTTTGCAGAATTATGTGTAACTATTAAATTTTACAGAAAAAAATCTTAATGTGCCTAGACTAAGAAACTAAATGAGCTAAATGTAATTTAGCTCCATATGACATTATTTTTTTCTTTCCCTATTCTTTGTTCTTTTAATAAAATCAGAAAAATAGCATTTCACAATTTGCAAAAATGAAATCTTATAAATGTAGAATATAGTTCATACATTGACATTCAGACTCCTCAATAGGAATGATTATGCCTGTGTCCTCAGCACCTAGCATGTCAGCTGGCATGTAATAGTTACTGAGTGTATGGTTGTTGAATAAAATGTGACTCCATCAAACTTGGGAAAAATTTCAATTAGTATGAGCTAATTGAGTAATATGTATGAATTTATAAAATGGTAAAATTTATTTACAGACTATTGCTCACATAACATATTGAGAAATAGTTTGTTGAAAATTCTTTGAATTTAGTAAAATGTAACAGTCAATTCTTTCTCTAGACACACATCTCGTAAAAAAGCAACAGGCTTTGCTGCTGTTCATCAGTTATTTACAGAACGCTGGCCCACAGCTCCAGTCAACCGAAGTCTTAGTGGCACAGCTACAGAGAGAAATATTGACTTTGAACTTGATATACGGGTGGAAATTGATAGTGGAAAATGTGTTCTCCACCCAACTACCCTTCTACAAGAACATGATGATATAAGCTTGAGAAGGTAAGAATTTGGTCAGAAAAGGTACATTTAACTTTATTGCTATATCCCTGAATTACAAACAACTTTTTCACCCGTCTCCCAAAATACAGATTTAAAGAGTGGATTTAATCAGAGTTTTAAGTTTGAGTGGTTACTTGTATAACATACTAGTTCCTTAAACAAGTGTATAAAATTTTCTGGCAACTAGAAATGCATTTCTGCTTTAGATTCTAGCAATTTAATTAAAAGAGTTGTGTCTTTGTAATTCTCCTTTAAATAAGCCCAAATTTCTCAGTCTCTGTTCTTGTATTGTGAATATTTCTGTTTTAAAGAACAGTGCAGTACTCAAAGATTTCTTGGTTATTCAGTTTTGGTGAATTCAGAAAAAAAGCAAGATTGGGAAACTGGGGAAAAAGAAGCCTCAGTATATTGGAATGTAGCTTCACCATTTATCTCCATTTAAAAGTGGTGGTATAAATAGGTTTAAGATTAGATTTTTTTTCCTTGAATTTTTGCCTTTATCTCCTAATCTTGAACTAAAGAAAATAATAATTGAGACAATAGATGGGAAGTGACTAGAGATGTCAATTTAAAAAAGGGGCAGAATGCTGACAACTGTTGAAGCTGGAAGATGGAGCCATAGGGGTTTACAGTTTACCATTCTGTTTACTTTTCGCATGTTTGAAATTTTTCACAATAAAAGATTTTTATGGGCACCTGGCAGGTTCAGTCAGTAGACCATATGACCTCGAGCTCCATGTTGCGTATAAAGATTACATTTAAAAAATAAAAATTTTTTTTAATGTTTTTTTTTCCTAAGGAGGGTTTTATAAAATGAGAAGATAAAAAAGGCACTTAAACAGTTAAATTCCTACAAATGTAGTAGTAATGATAAAAGCATGCTAATTCATTAAAATAGATTGCTGATATTCAACTGATTTTACCTGTGTAAAGGGCAATTTCATTTGGCTCAACCTGATACATTCATGTGAAACCCCTGTGACCTCAGGAAAGCCTAAAGGTGGCTGCCCTATGTAGTTCCAGAGCATACAACATGAATATCATCCATGCATGGTGTTAGCCAGCTTAGCTACAGGCACTAATGAGCTTTCCTTTTTCAGGTTTATTAATGAAGGATTATATTCCACTTGCTGTATAAGTAAAAGTTTGATTATAAACAAAAGGAGATGATTGCCTTTTTTAAAAAGATAAAAATCATTTTTCTATTTATAGGAGTTATGATAGAAGTTCCAGGAGTTTAGATCAAGACTCTCCTTCAAAAAAGAAGAAGTTTCAAACCAATTATGCTTCTACCACCCATTTAATGACTGGCAAGAAAGTACCATCTTCTCTACAGACCAAGTCTAGTGATTTAGAAACAACAGTATTCTACATTCCTGGAGTTGATGTAAAGGTAAAAACCTTAAAGTCTAGGATTAGATTATTCTTCGCAGTGTTTATTTTCTATCATGTGTGTTCTTCCTTTACCAATTATATTAAAGTGAGACTTTCCAGCATTTTTCTCTGATATAACTATATTCTGAACATAAGAAGATCCAAACTTCAGGTTGCCACTTCTTTTATACAGCTTCTTCATTGAACTTTGTTAGTACGAAGTTACTTTTTTATGCATTGATAATCATATCATTTGTTAAACCTTTCCTTGTCCAACTTAATTAAACAACTGTTTTTTAGATTATAGAGTTATAGACTCCTATAACATTAAGTTAGGAGAAACTTAATATCTGGGATGACTTTTTAAATTTTAAATGAAAAACAGCTAAGAATCTTGCTAGTATCACAGTGTTAACTTGTAATAAACTGGAACTGGGTCTTCTGACCCCTGGATTGGTGTTCTTTCTTCCACATTTTTTTTTACATAATGTTGGTTTTTCTCATCTTCATTATTTTAATTTTGAAAGTTTATTTGTCTTAATACAGTTGCATTACAATTCCAAGACACTAAAGACCGAATCACCCAATGCCTCCAGAGGATCTTCCTTGCCAAGAACGCTCTCTAAAGAGTCCAAGCTGTATGGTATGAAAGATAGTGCACCATCTCCTCCTTCTCCTCCTTTACCTTGCAATGTCCAGAGCAAGACTAACACCTTACTTCCTCCCCAACCCCCACCTATTCCCTCAGGTATTTCAGGAAAATATGCTTTATTTTTAATTTTTTTGGTAACCTTTTAGTCATCACTTACTTGCTCTATTGAGAATTTCTTGCAAATTCACATGTTAAAGAAAAATATCCCATAAACTTGTCAATAACGATGGTATAAAACTCACATATAGAAGTCTGGCCCAACTTTTGGCTATTTCTCAAACTGATACTACCTAGGATATCACTGTTAAAAGAATCTTACTATGCCAAATAGATTATTTATTTAACTTTTTAGATCTATTCACTTAGAAAAAATTTTATATAGTTCATATTTGGGAGTTTTTGATCTAAGTGGAAACATTAAACTTGTGCTTTTAAGACAAAGTACATTGGTCTTAACCACATTTATTATCTATTCCTGCATAACAAATGATCCCAAACCTGGTGGCCTATAACCTCAAACACAGTTTGTGGATCAGAAATACAGGAGCAGTTTGGCTGGTGAATCTAACTTGACTTGACAGTCTTTTTTGACATAGCAATCAAGATGTTG
The DNA here is from genome assembly GCF_964662115.1 of Mustela nivalis. Lineage (NCBI taxonomy): Eukaryota > Metazoa > Chordata > Mammalia > Carnivora > Mustelidae > Mustela > Mustela nivalis. The sequence continues at coordinate 86,888,563 of NC_139023.1, read as the reverse complement.
GCTAGGCTGTGGTCATCAGAATGCTCAACTGGGCCTGGAAAACCTACTTCCATCACATCCCATTCACATGGTGGGCAAACTGGTACTTTAGTTCCTCCCCATTTGGGCCTGTCCATTGGCTGTTTAAGTGTTCCTATAACAAGGGAACTGACTTCCCTGGAAAGGAGTGATCCAAAAGAGAACATAGCTACTAAAGTTGCATTGTCTTTCATGGCTTAGCCTCAGAAGTCACAAACCATCACTTCCACAATATCTTATTGAACATACAGGTCAGCCTAGTCAGTGTGGGAGAAAACTGTACATGGGCATGAATACCAGGAGGCAAGGGCCACTAAAGCTATTTTGGAATCTGGCTACCACACCACATGAATAATACCTTATATATATAGTAAAATTTCCCCCAAAAAAGGGAACATCAGGCTAAATAAGAATTAGTTCAAAAAGTTTCATTTTAGAGGTGGAATTTGATACATAAATCTTTTAAAATATCTAATAAATGTGATAATAATACATATTTTTTACATCACTTTTGAATTGGCAAGGCACATCTATTCCCATTAAGTATAGGACAGATATTATTATCCCCATTTTATAAATGAGGGAACTTCAGGTTCATAGAAGTTGAACTGCTTTTCTAGGTTTACAAAACTACTATATGTTGGGGGTGGAAACCTAAGCCAAAGTTAGCTGAGTCTTAGCTATTATGTTCATTCTACTCACCCAGAAATATTCCCTTTCTGAAGGAAAGAGGGATGGGAGTCATGCAGGGAGGCATTATAAGTAATCTACAAGTTCAGAACTACAGGAACACAGGAAAGCCTGAAAACAACATTTTTCCTCACTTAACAAAAAATATTGTTAGTCAAATTTCTCTATATCTTCTTAAATGGACAAAATAATGCTAAATGAGACACTAAGCAAATTTTAAACAAAAAATTGAAGCAACATTTGTGACCTAGAGCAAGTAGGAATAACTTGTATTATATGCATCATTAATTATCTTTATATTCTAATATTAATATATCATATTTGTCAATTTGTTATTTTTACTGTGTTCTTATATAGTTTAGGAATAAGATGCTTCACCTGATTAAACTGTCATACATAGTTCTGATTTCTCACAAAATTATTATATGTTGTATGGGAACTATTAAATTCACCTCACATTTATAAATGTTTTAGCCAAAGGAAAAGGAAGTGGAGGAGTAAAAACAGCCAAATTATATGCTTGGGTAGCACTTCAGTCATTGCCAGAAGAAATGGTTATTAGTCCCTGCCTGTTAGATTTTCTGGAAAAAGCTCTGGAAACTATCCCAATTACACCAATTGAAAGGAATTATACAAGTAAGTACCCTCCTTAGTATTTACTTTCCCACCACGATTTTTTTTTTTTTGAGAGAATGCAAGTGCAGTTGGGGAGAGGGTTGTTGCAGAGGGAATGGGAGAGAGAACCTTAAGCAGGCTCCATGCCCAGTAGAACGCAATGTGGAGCTTGATTTCAGGATTCTGAGATCATGACCTGATCTGAAATCAAGAAGCAGGTGCTGAACTGACTGAGCCACCCCATTGTTCCTGTATCACAAATATTTTTAAAATTGTATTACTTAGAAGGATTTTTAATGATGTTATACATTATGATATAATAAATTCAGTGATCAAGACTGTAAAACTGAAAAAGAACTTGAGAAATCTTCTAGTCCTCATTTACAAATAAAATAAATCTTGGTGTGGTCATATGATTTTCCCACGGCCATAGCTAGTTAGAGACAGAATTAACATCCTTAATTCCTACATTGGCTTCCCTCTTGGACTGGAAACTTCTTGAGGGCAAAGTCTTAATTTTCTTTACACAATGTTTGTTATAATAGGAGGGGGATTGGAATTTGGAGAAATGAGCAAGAGGTTTGAATAGGGAAAGATGTGTGGAATGATGGGCTATAGAAGCACATTTCTGTGTGTTTATATCCCTGATCTCAGTAGTAGCATAAGAGAAAGGATCCTTTTTTTTTTTTTTTAAGATTTTATTTATTTGACAGAAAGAGCCAGAGAGCACAAGTGGTGGGGAATGGCAGAGGGAGAGGGAGAAGGAGAAGCAAGCTCTCCTCTGTGCAGAGAGCCTGATGCAGGACTTGATCCCAGGCCCGGGGGACCATGACCTGAGCCAAAAGCAGACGCTTAACCAACTGAGCCACCGAGGTGTCCCAAGAAAGGATCTTTTGATAAATAGTTTGCCCAGAATGTCTGGCTTGTATAATCTGTTAAGTGTCCAAGTATTGATTTTGGCTCAAGTCATGATCTAGTCGCCAGATGGAGTCCCCCATCAGGATCCATACTGATCTTGGAGTCCGCTTAAGATTCTTTCTCTCCCAATGAAACAAGTTGGGATTGGGAGGGAGACAAACCATAAGTGACTCTTAATCTCACAAAACAAACTGAGGGTTGCTGGGGGGAGGGGGGTTGGGAGAAGGGGGGTGGGGTTATGGACACTGGGGAGGGTATGTGCTTTGGTGAGTGCTGTGAAGTGTGTAAACCTGGCGATTCACAGACCTGTACCCCTGAGGATAAAAATATATGTTTATAAAAAATTTAAAAAAAAATTTTCTCTCCATCTGCTCCCCCCACCAGTCCCCACCCACCCTGCCACTTGCACACACACATCTTCTCTTTCTCTTTCTCTCAAATAAATAAATAAATCTTTAAAAAAATAGTTTGCCTTTGCCCTAATAATAAAACTAAATATTTTAACAGCTGTCAGTTCACAAGATGAAGATATGGGACATTTTGAAATACCAGATCCTATGGAAGAATCGACAACATCATTAGTATCATCTTCAACATCTGCTTACTCTTCCTTCCCTGTAGATGTTGTGGTTTATGTACGAGTTCAGGTAGATATACTTCATTTATTCCTTTTTGTTTTAAAGGAAACTGTTTTTCTTAAGTTTATTTGAATATTTCCAGCATTATTTCCCTTAAAGTTTCTTTAACCTTGGCTTCATGGACCTTTAGTATACCTATAATGGCTTAGAGATCACCTGAACCTCTGAGAAGTGTATGGACAATTTTATGTGTGTATTTACTTTTCCACTGAGGAAGTTCATAGATCTTTGGGCTTTCAAAATTTAGATCTTATACTTCTTTGGCAAAAACAAAAATGTATAAGTTAAACCCTTTTTTATTATGACACCTGTGTTTCTTGCCATTATTAGATTTGTTAGATTTTTTGCTGAGTTAGGGAATTTTTATTTAATATTTTGTTCTAAAATGCAGTCTTACAACTCGCCCTTTGGGAGTATATTAGCACCTGATTGAGCATTTATTAAAGAGGATATGAAAACTACTTGTAACCAAACTTTAGGCTTCAGTTTACCTTCAACTAAAATCTGATAGTCTCAAGAATAAAAGAAACACTAATGGTCATCTATTCAAACTATTTTATACAAAAGCTGTTTGCCCAAAAGGTCTTCAGTAGCGAGTTTCACATTAGCCTTTTGAAGATATGTTGAAAACATGTAATGGGGGAGGGCTTGAGAGTTTATAAAATTTCTGTTATTACCATAGCTTTTAAAAAATTTTAGTATAAGAGGAATTACTTCTTTTCAAAATTTGATTGTGAACAAGTGTAATATGAACATTGACAACTTTAATGTTCTGAATTACCTAAATAATCTAAATATATATCACTCGTGATTCCTAAAATACCATTTTATTAATAAATTTTGGTTGATACATAATGTATCTGTTTGAAAGAGCTAGGACATTAAACACAAAATCCTTTAAAGTCTCAAATAATTTGCTATATGTGGACTGAAATGGAAATTAATTATGTTTTTTGGAATCCAGTGTGAAATTTTTTAACTAGTACCTAGAAACATTTTTTTTTTTTTTTTTTTTTTGCTTTCTGCACTTTTTAGCCCTCACAGATCAAGTTTAGCTGCTTACCAGTATCCAGAGTAGAATGCATGCTAAAGCTGCCATCCCTGGACTTGGTGTTTTCTTCAAACCGAGGTGAACTGGAGACTTTAGGGACCACGTATCCCACAGAATCTTTATCCCCTGGAGGTAATGCTACTCCAAGTGGAACAAAGACCTCTGCAAGCAAAACTGGAATACCTGGTATAGAAACGCTCTTTTATTCTGCTGGTTGAAAGCCAAATACTAGAATTAGTATGAGTTTCTAAAAAACTAAATTTGGAAAAGGAGAATATATGAGAATTACAGCATTTATAGAAAAATATAGAGAGATCAAAGTTTTTTTAGTATATTTTGGTACAGGGGAATGGCAGCTGGTTAGCATTATTGGTTGGCTTGAATGTACACCCTATAAGTATTATGAAGTAACTGTCATATTATAAATGTTTTATGCTCTATTTTTTACATGTAAGAATAATCAGTGTTACAAATGGAAAATAAGACATAGAGTGTTATCTTGCAAGAATTTATCACCATGAATTAAAATTGTATGAGGGGTAGTGTATGTGTGTGTGTGTATTCAATCATAATTTTATGTATTTTTATATATATACACATATATATATACATATATGTATACACATATCAAATGTCCATTTCATGAAAATTTTGTTTTTAACATAAAACCAGTAATTTCCTGGTGAGATAGTCACTGTTCACTTTATTAAAGCTTAGAGTCATTTCTGCTCTAAAAATCATAGAAAGATCACATATGCAAATGATAAAGATTTTATTGACCATTTGTAAAGAGACTAGAATGAACGAAAATTGATAATTGTTAATAAGAAAACTGACATTAAGAGAGTGGTTTATAAGCAGAGGTAAAAAAAGCCCCCATGGGATATTTTGCATGTAGTGCATGTAGTGGCTAAAGCAAAACATTGCTTTGCAGTGTGAATCTTTGAAAGTTTTCATTGTAAAATAGGAAAACAAAATGTTGATATTTTAGAAATAAATTTTTGCTAATGTGGAAGCCCACCGTCACACTTAGCTCCAGAATATTGCTGTTGGAATTGTGTTGTGGTCTGTAAAAATATTAGAGTTATAATGTCAGTTTTTGAAAAACCTACTTTTTATTATAAAATTAACTCACTGTTCATTATAGACAATGTGGAAAACAAGAGTACTAAAAATGAAAATAATATCCTTTTATCAGAGATAACCTGTATTATCACTTCCTACCTACTCTCCAGCATTTTTGTAGATACAGTCTTCTTCCCAGGCAAAATTTAAATATGATCTTTTCTGCTATGTATCTTCTAAAAACTTAAAATACAAGTTTTTCCCAGAGTATTAAATATTCATCTCTAACTTTAATGATTTCATGATAATCCATCATTTTGATCATACGTTTGAGACTACCTGAGCTTTTTGTTTTCTATTTTGTAAATAATACTGAGTTGAATATCTTTGTATATAAATCAACATCCTTAGGATAAATTCTTAATAGTGGAATTCCTAAGTCAGAGAGAGTGAACATTTTTAAAGTGTTTGATGTTTTACTCTTTTAGTAAATGTAAGATTTCTGCATCCTCATCACAGTGTGTATAAACACCAGGTTCACTGTGTTCTTCCCAACGTTACGCTTTAAATTTATTTTTAACCATTGTTAATGTGATGGGCTAAAATGTTTTTTTTTAATTTATTTTTTATTTTAATTATTTTTATTAACATATAATATATTATTTGCCCCAGGGGTACAGGTCTGTGAATCGTCAGGCTTACACACTTCATAGCACTCACCATATCACATACCCTCCCCAGTGTCCATAACATGACCACCACCAGTTCCATAGCCCCCTGCCCCCAGCAACCCTCAGTTTGTTTTGTAATATTAAGAGGCTCTTATGATCTGTCTCCCTCCTGATCCCATCTTGTTTCATTTTTTCCTTCCCTACCTCCCAAGCCCCCCACTTTGCCTCTGAAATTCCTTGTATCAGGGAGATCATATGATAATTGTCATTCTCTGATTGACTTATTCCACTCAGCATAATACCATCTAGTACACGTGCCCCTTCAGATCACTACATTTGTATCTTTAGAGTAAATACTCAGTAGTGCGATTGCTGGGTAGTAGGGTAGCTCTCTTTTCAACTCATAAGGAAACTCCATGCTGTTTTCCAGAGTGGCTGCACCAGCTTGCATTCCCTCCAACAGTGTAGGAGGGTTCCCCTTTCTCCGCATCCTCACCAACATCTGTTGTTTCCTGTCTTGTTAATTTTAGCCAGGCCTAGGAGTAAATCCCATTTGTTCGTGGTGAATAATCCTTTTAATGTACTGTTGAATCCTATTGGCTAGTATTTTGGTGAGAATTTTCACATCTGTGTTCATCAAGGATATTGGTCTATAGCTCTCTTTTTTGATGGGATCCTTGTCTGGTTTTGGGATCAAGGTGATGCTGGCCTCATAGAATGAGTTTGGAAGTTTTCCTTCCATTTCTATTTTTTGGAACAGTTTCAGGAGAATAGGAATTAGTTCTTCTTTAAATGTTTGGTAGAATTCCCCCGGGAAGCCGTCTGGCCTGGGGCTTTTGTTTGTTTGGAGATTTTTAATGACTGTTTCAATCTCCTTACTGGTAATGGGTCTGTTCAGGCTTTCTACTTCTTCCTGGTTCAGTTGTGGTAGTTTATATGTTTCTAGGAATGCATCCATTTTTTCCAGATTGTCAAATTTGTTGGCGTAGAGTTGCTCATAGTATGTTCTTATAATAGTTTGTATTTCTTTGGTGTTAGTTGTGATCTCTCCTCTTTGATTCATGATTTTATTTATTTGGGTCCTTTCTCTTTTCTTTTTGATAAGTCTGGCCAGGGGTTTGTCAATTTTATTAATTCTTTCAAAGAACCAGCTCCTAGTTTCGTTGATTTGTTCTATTGTGGTTTTTTGTTGTTGTTTCTATATCATTGATTTCTGCTCTGATCTTTATGATTTCTCTTTTCCTGCTGGGTTCGGGAAGAGGGAGAGGGAGAAGCAGGCCCTGCTCAGGAGCTCAACTTGAAGCTTGATCCCAAGACCCTGAAATCATGACCTGAGCTTTAGGCAGACTCTTAAACAACTGAGTCACCCAGGCACCCCAGCAGTATCTGTTGTTTCAAAGGATCCTTATTGAACTTTACTGGGGTGTGGGTCAGTGCTAGGGGTTGAAGAGATGGTATTGAACCTAGCTAGCAGATACATTGCTGCTATTATTGACCTAAGTCGAATTTGGAGAAACAGATAATAAGCAAACAAGCATATTTTAAGTGGAAATGTGTAGTGGGTGAGTATGGGTTAGCCAAGCAGAGAGTTGGAATGATGAACACTTTAGGTAGGGAATACAAAATCCATGAAGCAAGAAAGAATTTGGCAAGTTTAAAAAACAAGAACAACTAATTTAATTGGAGTATGACAAATAAGAGGTAGATTGGTATGAAAAAGATTTAGAGAGACGGGAAAGAGCCAGATCATGTGGGGAAGCCACTGAAGGTTATACAGAAGAGTAGACGTGAGATTCTGATTTATATTTTTGAACACCAACAGTCCAACTGCAGTGTGGTAGTTAATTGGAGGAGAACAAGAGTAAAAGGAAGCAGGAAGAACAGTTGGCCATTTCAGCAGTACCAGAGCTGATAACTGCTTAGACTAGAGTAACAATAGTGAGATACAGGGAAATGGACAGGCTTAGTATATGTTCTTAGACATGAAATAACAATGGTAATAAATTGCATGATAGAGAGAAGTGGGAAGGATGACAGATAACTCCCAGGATTCTGACTGAGCTATGTCCTTGGAAATGTCTCTTACTGGAGATGGGAGACACTGGATGAAAAACAGATTGGGGGTAAAGATCAAGAGTTCAGTTTTGGACTTGCTAAGCTTTAAATGCTCGTGACACATTCTAGTAGGATGCCAAGTAACCAGGTGCAATATGAATCCAAAAGAGGTCTATATATTTTGGAAATACATATTTTGAAATTATTAGCAAAACCATATAATGTTCTCTTAAGATGCTTTACTCATATTTTTTACATTTAAAGTGTATTTTGGATTAGTCTGTACATCTGTGGTAAGTGGTGCCAGTGGGGATACTTGCTTCTTCTCAGAGAAAGAAATTTTAACTTTCTGCATTTGTGTACCTTACTCTGGCTACGGAAATGTCGACTCCAGTTATATGGTTTGGATTTTTTATAGTTTGTTCTCCCCCTTCGCTTAAGCCCCAGCTATTTTTTGGCTCTTCTACTGCCTGCTTGCAATGGAGCAAAGGAGAAAAGAAATGGGAAACTATGGAGTTGGCCAATCAAATGTCTAAATAATTGTCTCAAAGATGAACACAGTATTCAACCCCAGTTAACAGAAAAAATTAATTGAAAGTACATCTAAGTCTTTACTTTGATATGATGGTTTTAAATCTATTGATCAGTTAATGTTTGTGTATTTCCATTTTAATTTTAAGTCTTGTTTGGTTCTTAAGAATGTATTAAGTGACAGGCTTTTAAAATTTTCTGTGGCTTACTAATATTTTGGATTTCTCATTTTCATTATAGGTTCATCCGGCCTGGGCAGCCCTCTTGGCAGAAGTCGACATAGTAGTAGTCAGTCAGATCTGACCAGTTCTAGCAGCAGTTCATCGGGGTTGAGCTTCACTGCATGCATGTCTGACTTTTCTCTTTATGTATTTCATCCATACGGAGCAGGGAAACAAAAAACTGCTGTTTCTGGGCTCACATCTGGATCAGGAGGACTAGGTATAATTAGCGTGTTTCCATCTTTTTGAATTTATAGCACCCTTTGAAGCTTTGATCTTTTTAGAAATCACACTACCTTTAATAATGGATATAAAACAAGATTAGAAACTTCATTTTTCTTCTGGACAATATCCTGTCTCTGCATAAGTAGAAATATGAAATAAATAATTCAGGTGAATTAATTATGTAAGAATTTTAAACAGTATTTTGTAAGTGACATATGCAGCACAACAGTCTTTGGATTTAAAAGAATATTTATGTTACTTAAATGCTTAAATGTTCTACCACATCATTATTTGTATAAGAAATTGTATTCTACAAATAGTAGATTTTTAAAGTGTGTGCATCGCATTTGTCAATTTAAAATGAAACTACCTTCTGCTGCTGCTGCTTCTCCTTATTATTTAGCCAACTTAAATTTCACTGTCATTTTAAAGTGCAGATTTACCACTAAAAATGTTTGAGATGTTGATATTAGTGAATGTCTCTTGATTTACTTAGAGAAGTAACAAAAACATATACTCCATATCAGTGCTAGTTTTTGTTGAGGAAGTATTGTAAAAATCACTATTGTTTATGTGCTTGAAACTATTAAATCTATTGTTGAGAATGCTAATACTCATTAGATCATTCTTCTTAAATTTTTAGCCTCACTTAAAGTGATTTTAATTGATGGCATATTCCAGTGTATTAGATAATTTCATGTAACTAGATAGTTGCATATATGTATATATATACATGTATTTATGCGTCTGTACGTGTGTGTGTGTTGTGTTTTTGTTTTTGTTTTAAAGGGAATGTGGATGAAGAACCCACGTCAGTCACTGGTCGAAAAGACTCGCTCAGTATAAACCTTGAATTTGTAAAAGTGAGTTTGTCTCGGATAAGGCGTTCAGGAGGTGCCTCATTTTTTGAAAGTCAGTCTGTAAGCAAGTCTGCAAGCAAAATGGACACTACACTAATCAATATATCTGGTACTTGTATAGTTTCTAAAAATGCTATTTTTTGGAATTACGTAAGGATCTCCTTTTTAACAGTGTTTATATATTAAATACATTTAATAGTATTAAGCTTTTAGTGATGAATGATTTAAATGAAAGGAATTACATTCTAGGCCAACGTACTATCTCAATTCAAGTAAGCAACATTAGGAATATGATTTCTAGATAAATGCATAGAAATGTCACCCAAAGGCCAAAATATGCTTAGTTAAATCACTGAAAAGTTCTTTTCTTCACTTCTCTACCATGAATTGGTAAAATTTTTGATTTCTCATTAGCTTAGTTTTCTGATTATGAATTCTTGAATCACTAATAAGGGATGATGGTGAAAAATTTTTTACGTGTGTCATGAGATCTTAAGCTGTGTACGTGTGTATTGCTAGCTTTGTAACTAGCCATAAACCTATGGACAAATCACTTGCTCATTTTCTTTATGTTGCGACTTGACTGTTTAAAAATTATATGCATGTGGAATATTTTGAAGAGGTGGGAGTATTGCGGGAGTGAAAACCTTTAAAGTTAGTAATTGCACAAATATAGTAAGTACACTTAGAGCTAATATTCAACAGACATACACTGAGTCTATATATTACAGTGAACTTGTGTCGCTACTCTCCTAGATGATTCAGGGTGCCGGCATGAATAAAGAAAGGTCTTAAAAGTAGACAAATAAATGACAGTGCAGTGTGATTAATGCTGTAATGGAGGTTTATATAAAGAGGAAGAAATGAATTGTTTTATTCAGGAGATCAGAGAAGGAAGGCTTCACAAAAGAAATAATATTTGGGCCAGATCTTCAAAATTATGTAAACAGATTCTTGGCTTTAGCAACATGGTCTTTAATGGTACAGAAGCATCAAAAAATGTGCTCTTGGATCATACTTCATTTCACTGAGGCAAAGCGTAAGTGTAACTGAACATTTAACTGTTGTATAGTTAAATGTCCCAAGGGAAAGCTGGTAAAATAGAGCAGGACTAGAGGGAAAGCTGGTAAAATAGAGCAGGACTAGATTGTTGGGAGACTCCTATGGCAGCCTAAAGAACAGGTTCTGATCCTTTGGGCAGTGAAAAGCCATTAAAGGTTTTTAAGAAATGAGATGACAATACTGTGGCTAAAGATGACAGTATTGTATTGTACACTTTAAAATGTGTGAAGACAAAAAAAAATCTGTGAAGATAGATGTCATCTTAAGTGTTCTTACCACAAATAATAAATCTGTATGTGGATTATAAAATAACATGTTTGCATTAAAAAAAGGAAATGGGATAATGCTTCGGATTGTTGTTTTATAAAGAGTCGATGGCAGTGTGAAAAATGTGAGAGATGCTTGAAAAAACTGTTGAAATAGACCAAGCAATAGGAATTAAAGCCCTGAACTGTGACAATACAAAAGAAGAGGGCATGGTTTTGAGAGAAATGGAACCCACAAGCTTGAGTACAAGTTGTGTAAGGAGTAGAGGAGACAGGGATGCCTCGAGTTTTTAGCTTAGGTGACTGAAGGGACAGTGGACCATCATTAACTTAGATCAAAAATAAGGAAGCGCCTAATCGGATATTTATGTGGGAGAGTCTGGTAGATAATTGGCTGATGGGCTATGTGGATATAGACTCAGGCTGAAACAGAAATGTTGGTTTGGGGGACGCTGATGTGTAACTCCTTATGGAAGAAGCTCTGGTGGAGGAACAGAGGAGCATATAAAACTGGGGCAGAAGAGTACTCAGAGCAGAACCCCAAGAAGCAGCCATCACAATGCCTTCAGACTGACAAGTCCCTATTCTTTGTCTAAAAGGAAAACAGTAGTTCTTGTCACACACTATTTGGTTTGCAGCTACTTTTGAGGAAGTTTGTGTTCCTGGCCATCCCGATTATTCCGTTTCCATATTTGAGAAGAACCCTGTGTTAAACTGAAAACTGTCAATAAGTCTGATCTTTAGAACTTCTCAGAATTTCATGATAAACTGACAATAGAATTCCAAGTTGCCCTCACCTCAAAAAAAGAAATGGGAATAGTGTAAGAATGTGCTATTTTTATCATTTGTGGAAGGAACAATATCACTTGCTAATCATACCATATAACATTTTTTGGTATTTCATTATTTATAACATTATTATAATTCAGTTGTGTAATATGTCATACCTACCATACGACAATATTAAAGGTTTTGGAAATCTGTTCTCTAACAGATTTTGTTTATTTATGTATCAGCTGTATGTGATATAGGGTCTGCCTCCTTTAAATATGATATGCGTCGACTCAGTGAAATTCTGGCATTTCCAAGAGCCTGGTATAGGAGAAGTATTGCAAGACGCCTATTTCTTGGAGACCAAACTATAAATTTGCCAAGTAAGCTTGCTATGTAATTGTAATTATACTTAGGTTACTTTTAATTTTGGTTATAGTAGTAACAGGAATCAATGATTGATACCACAAACTTTGTCTTACTTGCTAAATTGTACCCGGTAATTCATTCATTCATTCAGCAAATGTCTGCTGAATTGTTAGAGGCTGAGTGCCTCTAATGTGCTAACCACTGGGGTTACATTGGTATTGGAGATCACAAAAAGCTTGTGCTCTTAGACATTGCATTCACCAGGCTGATATTCTATTATGATTATTCTATAATTTGCAAAATCTGAAAATGCAGAAATACCATCTAACTGTCCAAATTAATCATGGTTAATTAAGCATGGGAAACAGAAAATGTTGGGGATATGCTATCACATTGCCTGCATTATTTTCTTTTAGACTTAGATGTTGTTGTAGTAGCATACTGTGTAAGTGAAAGGTAGAGTTAATAGGATACAGTAGAAAATACTTGAAATCCAGGTTTGAGTCTATCCCTTATTTATTTATTTCTTTATTTACTTATGAGAGAGAGAGAGTGCACACATGCATGACGTGGTGGGGGTTGGGAGGGGCAGAGGGAGAGGAGGAGAGAGAATCCCAAGCAGGCTCCCCACCCAACACGGAGCCTATCAATGGGCTGGATCTGACAACCCTGAGATCATGACCTGAGCTGATTTCAAGAGTCAGATGCTTAACTGACTGAGCCACCTATTCCCTTATTTGTAAAGTGGAAAAAAGAGTACCTGTGTTGCCCCTCTCATGAACTTCCATGAGAATTAAATAGAATAACATGCTGGAATATACTTTGCAAACTATAAATTGCTATATAGTTCTCAAATAGAGAACTAGGAGGAATATGATTAGAAAAGGTAGAGTCGTAAAATTTATTATTTTATAACATGAAGATTGTACTCTGATTAATTTTATTCTATTAATTTTGTTTTTACTTTTCTAACAGCATCTGGCCCAGGGACACCTGATTCCATTGAAGGGGTAAGCCAGCATCTTTCCCCTGAATCATCAAGGAAAGCTTACTGCAGGACCTGGGAGCAGCCTAGTCAGTCAGCCTCTTTCACCCACATGCCTCAGTCACCTAATGTATTCAATGAGCATATGACAAACAGCACCATGTCACCAGGGACAGCAGCACAGACCCTAAAATCCCCAGCTTCCATAAGATCAAGGAGTGTGTCTGATTCTTCAGTTCCCCGAAGAGGTAATACAGTTCTCTTTGTTATCAGTATCCCTCCAGAGCCTGCAAGATAAAAATCTTAATTTGTTGCTCCCAGATTTCTGCCTCAACTCTAGGAAAATATTAATCTTACAGATTTTTATGGAATATGGTGGGGGGTTGGGCGGGGTAATACCCAAAACCATAAACAACAAACACTTCAAAATATTTGCCAGAAGAAGAGATAGCTTGGGTGGCTAGTAGCTTTGAAAGGGAAAAAAAGAGAGGAATGAGCATATTATTACTTTGTTCCACATGGTATAGTTATTTTTAGAAGTAAAACAAACCTACAACGTTGTAAAAGATGTTTAATTTTGAAAAAGTTAATTTTTTTTTTCCTGAGTGTCAGACTCATTTATGAAAAAGTTAATCTTTGGTATTCATCCATTCAGTCATTCTTTCATTCAGCCAGTGTTTTTTTAAGCTTTTTTATGTGCTCAGCACTCTTACTTGTATCTGAACATATAAAAGTGATATAAGAGTATAATGAATAAATGCAGGATTCAAGACTCACACTGAGCCCACAGGAACCCAGCAGATGGGCACCTCAGCAGACATCTGCATTTCAGAATGGTCCCTGCCTTCAAGTCCTCTATTTAGCAGCAGCAACTTAATGATTTTCTCCTTTGTTAAGAAAATCCCAGGATGATGATCTGTGGTGCTGCACCCCATGCACACGAGAATTTCCTCATATAAAACGGATGTTGTAAAGAGCTTTATAAGCTTTCAAGAAGACTAACAGCCCTTACTGAACATTCAGTAAATGGTAGCTATAATTTTAGAGGCAAAATGGCAGCTATTAAATGTTAGGCTTTAATTAAGAATACCATATTTTTACTTTCGGGACGATAGTGGTAAGAGTGGTAACTTTTAATTCTCTGAGCACCTATGTGAATGAATGTGCATTTGATTTTCCTGTTTTTAGATTCACTTTCAAAAACATCAACTCCTTTTAACAAATCGAACAAAGCAGCCAGCCAACAAGGGACCCCATGGGAAACATTGGTCGTGTTTGCCATCAACTTGAAGCAATTAAACGTTCAAATGAATATGAGTAATGTAATGGGAAATACAACGTAAGCTATTCAGATATTAGAAAAATTAATGATTAGTTTAATTTTTCTTATAGTAAAGCAATTTAAAACCTTTTTAATATTAAAATGTTTGAGACAGTAGAAAAAAGCTATAAATTGCTTTATCTTAAAAATATCTTAAAGATATTATAATATAGGGCGCCTGGGTGGCTCAGTGGTTAAGCCGCTGCCTTCGGCTCAGGTCATGATCTCAGGGTCCTGGGATCGAGTCCCGCATCGGGCTCTCTGCTCAGCAGGGAGCCTGCTTCCCTCTCTCTCTCTGCCTGCCTCTCCGACTACTTGTGATCTCTCCCTGTCAAATAAATAAATAAAATCTTTAAAAAAAAAAAAAAAGATATTATAATATAAAACAACATGGAATATGTACTCTAAAGAGAGAAAATTATAAGGAAAACAGTGTAATATGTTTTATTAACAATATTCAAACATTTACCACAGTTTTTGTAAGAAATGTATTGTTTTATCAGACTTTTTAAAATCTTCTAACTCCTGTTTTAATTCATGACATTGAAAACTATCTGTCTAGTTAACAACCCTTTTTCTTTTCTCCAGTTGGACAACTAGTGGCTTAAAGAGCCAGGGCCGTCTGTCGGTAGGAAGTAATCGAGATCGAGAGATAAGCATGTCCGTTGGTCTGGGAAGATCACAGTTGGATTCTAAAGGAGGAGTAGTTGGAGGGACCATAGATGTAAATGCTTTGGAGATGGTTGGTATGTTGAAATTTTACAACTGAAAACACATTTTGAAAATTGATTTTGGTAAGTTTTCCCCATTAGGCATTTCTATGAAAGTAATCATTGTTTCTATTTTAGCTCATATTTCTGAACATCCAAATCAGCAACCTAGTCACAAGATTCAGATTACTATGGGTTCTACTGAAGCTCGTGTTGATTACATGGGCTCAAGTATCCTCATGGGTATCTTCAGTAATGCCGATCTGAAGCTTCAGGATGAATGGAAAGTAAATCTGTATAATACACTGGATTCAAGCATGACTGATAAAAGGTATTTAGTAAAATGTTACTTTCTGGACACTTTGTGTGACTGCTTTTAATATGATTTCTCTCATCCAGTGAGAAAACAAACTTCATTTTTGTGACAAAATGACTTTATATTATGCAACTAATATGAAAGAAAAAGCTGGGTGGAGAAGGGAATTTTCCTTGTTTTGTTTTGTTTTTAATTTGTTTCTTTTTTAGTTATCTTCTGTAAGATATGTGATAGTTCTGTTTTATGCTTTAGTGAAATATTTGTCCATGGAGATTTGAAGTGGGATATTTTCCAAGTAATGATTTCAAGATCAACTACACCAGACCTGATAAAAATAGGAATGAAGCTCCAGGAATTTTTCACACAACAGTTTGACACCAGCAAACGGGCTCTGTCTACCTGGGGACCTGTTCCATATCTTCCACCTAAGACAATGACTAATAACCTAGAGAGAAGTTCACAAGAACAATGTAAGAATTAGAGCTAAGCCTCTGTATATATTTTATCTTTCACCAAATGTTGTGTTACAGTCTTAATTTAAAATAATATCTATGTACCATACTTAGAAAGTGATCCACATGCTCTTTATTCTATTTACTCAGCAAGTACCTGATTTCCTACTCACCAATAGAATTAAAGGCCATCATTTGTGAAGTCATGACATATTACCTCCTTCCTCTGCCATAACTTACCTATAACCATAGGCATTCCATGCTCTTGAATAATAGTTATGACAATACCATATTCTGGTTTAGAACATGGGCTGTGGAATAAAAATGTTTGAGTTTGGATTTATTAGCTGTTTCATAATAGGCAGATTATTATTTTCACTCGGGAATTCAATCAACAAATCAACTATATTCTTAAGCATTGTTTTAGGCATAAGAGATACACTATTGGGCAAAGTTCCCACCTACATAAAGCTTTGTTTTAATGGGAGAGATAGACCATAATTAATTTGCTAACTAAATATGTCAGATAATTTCAGATAGAAAGGCATGCTAAGAAAGCAGGGGAAGGAAATAAAGAATAATAGTGTGTGAGGCTAGCTAGTTTAGAAAGGGTGGTCAGAGAAGCCTTTTAAAGTTCTAGGCTAGAAAGATCTCTACTGGGGAAGAGAGTTCTGGGGACAGGGGCCTATCAAAAAGTCCAAAGCTCCTACTGCAGAAGAAACTCGGCTTATTTGAGGATCATTAAGGTGGCTGCTTTGGTGGAACAGAGTAAGCAAGCAAGAAAGTGTTGGACATGAATGGCCACAGATAAGATTTTGAATATGATGGCTAGCTATTGGAGAGTTCTGAACAGTTTCATATTTGATTTACTTTTTCTTAAAATACTCCTTTTTGAAGAATCACTCTGGCTGCTATGTGAAGAATAGACTTTATAGGTGGCAAAGAGTGGAAGTAGAGACCAATGCAGTAATTCCCATTAGTGTTGTTGCAAGCATAGTTATATTAAGAAGGCTATCGGAAGGGTCCAGGCAGCAAATGATTGCAGCTTTAACCAGAGAGGTGAAAGTAGTGAAAAATGTCAGAATAGGGGTTATTTTATTTTATCTTTTTAAGATTTTATTTATTTATTTGATGAGAAAGAGACATCACAAGTAGGCAGAGAGGCGGGGAGGGGGGGAAGCAGGCTCCCTGCTGAGAAGAGAGCCTGATGCAGGCCTCTATCCCAAGACCCTGAGATCATGACCCAGGCTGATGCCCATGGGGATCATTTTAAATAACTCTTTATAATCACAGAAGCAGTACATGTGCATTGGAAAAGCCTAGGAAATACATATAAGCAAAAATTGAAACATCACATTCCACCCAGAAATCATCACTCTAAACAATTTAGAGTATATACTTTTAGATAATTTTCTATAAACCTATATAAGACATATACTTTTTACCAAAATATTGTTCATATTGTTTTATAACCTTGTCTAGTGAATAGTATCCAAATAATATCTATGTACCATAGAGTATCAGTACCATATATGTATCCAGTTTTCCATTTTGCTAAATATTTCTCTTCTCTGGCTTTCTAACCACATCCTATAAATGACCTAAAATTATTCTTAAAACTGGTTTGTCTAAACCAATATATCAGAGTCAAGATCCCAGGTTAAGTCTGGTTATGTTCCTTTACTCTTTTAATGCAGCATAGTCCTTTTTCTAATGACCTGAGCTGTTGAAGAGACTTAGCCAGTTGTCCTATCTTCTAAATTTTTTTTCAGTTGTTTGCTTATAGTTTCATTTATCCTGTTCCTCTAATCTCTATATTTCCTTTAAACTAGAATTGGTGGTCAGGCATATACAAATTAGAGATGTTCCCCAAAACTTCTGACCTAGATTTTTTAAAAAAAAGTCCTTGTCTTGAAAAACAAACCAGGCTTAGAGAACTGGTTTTAGATTAAAGGAAACTAAAGAGAAATGCTAACTAACTGGAATGAGAGTTGTGGAAAACAACCAAAAAGGACATTATTGGAATAAGTGAGAAGTATAAATATGAATGTTACATCTGATTAGTGCTTCTCAAACTTTATTGTGTACCATTAAAATACAGATTTTGATACAGAAAGTATAAGGTGGACTTGTCTCGGTTTCTCTCTAACAAGTTGCCAGGTGAGGCTGATGCTGCTGGTCCTCAGACTTCACTTTTGAGTAGCTAGGCTATAAGCGAGTTAAAAAAAAAAAAAAAAAAAGACAGAGAGAGAAGACTTCTATTTGACTTATAGATCTTCTAATGACTAGTTCACTTAACCCCTCTTGTGCTTCACTTGAAAGGATTCTAGATAAAATCCCTAATTTACAGAGCTATTGTGAGAATTGTATAAAAGTTAATGCCAGCCCTTTATAAATCATGACTCATTACTGAAGTGTTAAGTTGTAGTTATTATAGCAAGTTACTACTTTCATTAGTTTCTATCCATCCTTACTTCACGGACTATATTTTTGTTAGCTTCTACCTAATGTTAACCAGGTATTAAATTGTTTTCATCCCTTCCCAGCATCACTTCAGCTCTAGAAAATAGCCACTTGCTGCCTTCCTACCTGCCATTCAGGGTGTTTGTGAGGCCTTTGAGAATAAGTGCTTTTTGGTTTTCTTGCAGTGCTCGATGCAGCTCATCATCGACATTGGCCTGGAGTATTGAAGGTGGTATCAGGATGCCACATATCCTTATTTCAGATTCCATTACCAGAAAATGGAATGCAGTTTGGAGGATCAATGAGCTTACATGGAAATCATATGACACTGGCTTGTTTTCATGGTCCAAATTTCCGTTCAAAATCCTGGGCCCTTTTTCACTTAGAAGAACCAAATATTGCCTTTTGGACCGAAGCTCAGAAAATCTGGGAAGATGGTAAATTGACACATTTGTAACTTTTACCTTTTCTTACCTTCTGATATGATTATAAATGACAGTAATTTTCCTTTCTCATGTCTTTTGTATGTTTTCATTATATTTCTGAAGTCCAACTCTGTTCTCATGTACTTAATATGTCAAGGAGTTCATTGCCAGTGAATCAATATCTGTAAAATCTGAAACATGTTAAAGGACTTTCTTCTGAACTTGCCATCTTATTCTGTTTCTGGGCAATTAAAGTTTCTGCTGTTGTGGCTGGCCACAGTCATAATAATAGTTATTATAAATAGTATAAAAATATAAAGACTCATGGTGGTAGTTTAAGGAAATAGTCAAGACTAAAACTATAAACTTTATTGGTAAGGCTATGCTTTTACCTGTATTTACAGTGATAAACCTCCTTCCTTTTAGTTATTATTTCCTAATATGTGATTTCTTAATGATGAAGGAAAAAAATGGATGCTACTCATTACCAAGGATAAATCCAGTTATAACTAAAAGAAAGAAAAATTATTTGTGATTTTTTTTCTTACTTCTCACTTTTTTATACCCTTATCTATGTTTGAGTTAACTAAATCTATTAATCTAGAGTCATAACTGTTTTCTTGCATCTAAATGTAGTTTGTTAACATCAAGAAACTTTTATTTTTCTTCTAGGCTCTAGTGATCATTCTACATATATAGTACAAACATTAGATTTTCATCTGGGCCACAATACCATGGTTACCAAACCATGTGGGGCTTTGGAAAGTCCTATGGCAACAATAACCAAGATAACAAGGCGTCGCCATGAAAACCCACCCCATGGAGTAGCAAGTGTAAAAGAATGGTTCAACTATGTTACAGCCACAAGGAATGAAGGTTAAAAATTTATTTCTTTGGAGAGATTTATTTTCTTTATTTGGGGCTCTGTTGCCTGTGTTTAGAATTTAAGTGGAGGGAGAATTTTCAATTCTTTAATTAAACTAGTTTCATTTTACTCATAAATAACAATATTAGTACCTGATTTACCATCCTAGTAGTGTAACATCTCATAGACTAAAAATTATTTTAGGTGTAACTGAAAATATTCAAAATAAAGTTAGTTTAAATAAGCAACGTTTATTATAGTTAGAAAAATATTTTTGTAGTGATGCTAAACATGAGAAGTTTGGTAAAGTTACTATATAACTAAGTAATAGAATGCCACCAACTTTAAGGTTTGGGGTGGTTGGAATGATATAAAACTAAATAATATTCCTATGAAGTAAGTTTAAAAAGAGTGCTTTTGATGGGTTTTTCCATTTGATTAGAATCACAAGTCTTATAATAATGTGGCCAGGAAAATTCTTATTTTGTGGCTGTTTTTGTGTTCAAGTTTATAGTACTGATATTACCAATCATAGAAAAGTGACTACACTGAGACCTGCTAAGACTTGAATGTTTTCCTTAAAAATAACCACCTTTCAAAATGGGAAAGATGACTTGGGCACCACTGAAAATAGTTACTATGGAATAGGCAGCGCCAGCGATTAGAGACTATTAAAAAGGTTCTGAGAACAAAGGAGGGTAAGGAAGTAAATTAGAAGATTATGCATGTATTGACTGTTATGTACTGACTCTGCTACCTTCCAAAGAGAGATTTTTTTGAAGAAAGGGTTCTTTTGGCTGGGATACCATGGAGGGGCTATTAGCCAACTGCACTGCTACCTGAATACCTGAGAACTGCTAATTTTTATAAGAAAACTGTAGCACTTATGTTGGGGAAAATCAGGACTTCTACCTTATTTCAAGGTCAGGAACATATTTATTTGCAAATTCTATGTAAGAGTAAAGTATTCAAGCAATGGAGAACTCTGAGCATAGTGAAAGACTTAAATTTAGACAGAAATTTAGTTAAAAATGATATTCATTTTAAAGTTTGACAAACAAAAATAAAGTGTATTAGGTTTATCCAAAAACCATGTTATAAAGCTTCAGTCTTGAGAATAGTGATATATATCACTATCTATATATATGAGTAAAACACTACATATATATGTAAACATATTACTATATTTATATATAAATATATTTCAATAGATTAATATATATATAGGTAACTATTCTCAAGACCAAAGCTTTATATGGCTCTACTTTTAAAAATGTGCGTCATTATTTTCCAGCTTCTAAAATTCTATGTATGATAAGCTGACACTAAATGATAGTGTCATGAAAGCTATAGGTTTATCATTGCCTGTTGGTTTAATTTGGTTCTTCTTGTCTTTATTATTGTCCATATAGAGCTAAACCTGCTTCGTAATGTTGATGCTAATAATACTGAGAATAGCACTACAGTGAAGAATTCTAGTTTGTTGAGTGGATTCAGAGGAGGTTCTAGCTACAATCATGAAACAGAGACTATCTTTGCATTACCAAGGATGCAGCTTGAATTTAAATCCATTCATGTTCAAGAACCACAGGAACCTTCATTACAGGGTATGTAGAAAAATAGTTTTTAAAGTTACTAAGAAAATTCTAAAGGAACTTCAAATTACTGTTTTCTCACAGGTTATTTATGTAATAGTAATATAGTCTAATTTATTTACTTAGTTTTTCTTCCCAGCTTTTGGCTTCTGGCAAATAATTTAATCCATTTGTGCCTCTTTCTCTTCAGTAAAATGGGGGACAGTAATAGGATTTCATTCAGAAATGTTTTATGAGGAGTAAGTGGCATATACTTGGAAAGTGCTCAGTAAACTATATCATCATTTGGAAATCACTTACAGAAACTACTCAATTGTCTATAGTTGCATTTAAATGGATGCATTTACATAAACCCTTGTAAATCCCTTATAAACAGGAAGAGAAAGGGACATATCTCATTAAATCTTTTACTATAGAACTTTGCCATTACAGATGCCAGCCTGAAGCCGAAGGTAGAATGTAGTGTGGTCACAGAGTTCACTGACCACATTTGTGTGACTATGGATGCTGAGCTCATCATGTTTCTTCATGATTTAGTGTCAGCTTATCTTAAAGAAAAAGAAAAAGGTAAGTAGCATTTTTTTCTTCTTTTTCCTTGCCAATTTCAGCAAAGGCTCTTGTCTGTGTCGTTTAAATGGATTTTTATGGTCTAGTGATACAATGAGTGGAATGTGTCTCCTTCCTTTGAGTTGTAAATATCAATCGGTGAAATAAATATAAATAATATATTAGTAAAACTATGTGACAGAATTTCTGAGGGTCTGCTATGTCCGTGACACTCTTTTTCTAAACGTAACTCACACTGAATGGTGTTTTATACTTTACAAAATATTTCCATGTTTGTTATGTACATTATCAGGCCTTGTAGGAGAATCTCACAAAGGAGGAAGATAAGGGAAAGCTCTTTGAGGAAATATTGCTAGTCAAATGAAATGGCTAAAAGAACAACTACATAATAGCATGAATTATATACATTGTTAGGAAAACAAATAAGTAGATAAATCTGTTTAGAATGCAGAAAACATTATCTTTTCATAAATAAATAATTTGAACTTCAGTGGTGGTGTTTTATTTTTATGAGCTAGCTAATGTTGGTTTATCTCCTGGAAATATACGTTTGTCCATTAAGAAACATATGGTGACCTTAATATCCCTATAGAACTGGTTGAATAGATTATGGTGTCCATATAATGGAATGGAATACTCTGTAGTATTTAAAAGAATGAAGTCGTCAGAAATATGATGACATGGAATAGTCTCCAAACATATGGTCTTTATCCAATAAGTAATTATTGCACAAATATATGAATATATAGTAGTAAAATAGCACATGTGATTTTTTTTTTAATTGCTTGGAATACATGCTATTTGTTTGGGTCACCCTGTGATACTTTATTTTTAAAATGAGCAAAAAGACATAATTTGTCTAGCAGGTATTTTAAGATGGTCTCATGATGAATGTTTAAGTGAAGAAAACAGATTATCAAAAAACAATGCAAAAGTGGCATAACATAGATTGAATTTCTGCTCCATTACTGTTAAATCTACGTGCCAAAAATCTAGTGAGAGTAAAATCAGTAATGATGGCTGGAAGAAATCTGTGAGACATTAGTTGAAACTTAAATGACTAAAACCATATAATCAAAAATATTATATATAATTTGATCCAGTCTTCACTTAAAGCACCAACATATACCAATCCCTACTAATCCTCTTGTTTTTCTCTGTGCCTTAATATTTAAATTTAATATGGGGGAAAATAACAGAGACTCTGAATAAACCTGTGAAGTTCAGAATTCTTTTCTAGTCCATGTCTATATAAAAGTCTGCCAGATTTCTTTTGCAATTATTATGTGAAATCTTGTCATTTTATGAAATATGTTTTGGTTTTGGTCTGCCATGAACCGTGCATATTTAAAAACAAAACAAAACAAAACAAAAAAAGCCACTTTCTTTTTAGATACAAACTCATGCACAACAACAAAAAAAAGAGAAACCGACCCAATGAGGACAACCTGGTGGTTTCCAAAGGGGAGAGGAGTGGGAAAATGGACAAAATGGATAAAGGGAATTAAGAGCTACAAACTTCCAGTTATAAAATAAGTCATGGGGGAAAAAAAATTAAAAAATATAAATCATGGGGATTAAAAGTACAACATAAGGAATATAATCAGTAATATTTTAATATCGTTCTCATGGCAAGCATTTCAAAATGTATGTACTTGCTAAATCACCTTGTTGTACATCTGAAATTAATTTATTACATATAAATTATATTTAAAAGTAGAAAATCAAACTTGTATAACACTATTTCAATGGGAAAAAGGAAATAAGGATTGATTATCAGATTTACAATAACCAAATGTTATTGTTTTTAGGAATTTCAGTTATAAATAAAAATATTTTAATAGTTATAAGTGTATTTTGTAATTAAAAACTAAAAGCAATTAGTTTTGACCAAAATAAGCATAAACATGCCTGAGAATAATCTTTAACAGCATGTAAGGCTAGACTAGAATCAACATATTTCTAGAACATCAAGATACTGTAGCACTATAACAACTACCAGAAATAAAAGCAGAGTGACTATGAGGAGGCAGTAACTGAAGACATCTATATTCTTATGTAATTTGAATGTAAGGACAGTTTTATTCCTAGGCTCATTCCCAATGAATATGTTATCCCCTACTGCTAATTCATGATAAAGTTAAAACCAGAGTTACATAATGCCTGTCATATTACCTAATTTATCTATTATTTTATGCCCAATTTGTGTCTTGAAAATCTCTGCTGTAAGAGAAATGCTATATACATTAAAGTTTGCCAAATGAAAGCTACATTGTCTCAGATTTGATTTTAATTTTATATATATTATAATCACCAATTTAAAGATTTTATTTATTTATTTGACAGAGAGAGATCACAAGTAGGCAGAGAAGCAGGCAGAGAGAGAGAGAGAGGAGGAAACAGGCTCCCTGCTGAGCAGAGAGCCCGATGCGGGGCTCAATCTCAGGACCCTGAGATCATGACCTGAGCCAAAGGCAGCGGCTTAACCCACTGAGCCACCCAGGCAACCCTATGATCACCAATTTAAAAAGAATTTGTCTTTCATAAAACATTTGAGTATTCATTATAAAGAGTGAAAGACTGCTTACATAAAAAGTTCCTAACTTATTACCAGTGTTCCAATATATAGAGAGACAGTAACGTCCTAAAACTACCGAGTGGTATACTTTTCTTTTTTAAAGATTTTATTTATTTATTCGTGAGAGACAGAAAGAAAGACAGAGAGAGATCCAGGACTCAGTCCCAGGACCCTGTGATCATGATCTGAGCCAAAGGTAGATGCTTAACCATCTGAACCACCCGGGTGCCCTGGAATAGTTCACTTTAAGTGAGTGAACTGTATGATACATGAATTGTATCTCAATAAAATTGCTAAAAAATGTCAACCTGCAGCCATTCTTTGCTATCAAGTAAATATCAGCATTCTTTTTTTTTATGTCAATATCTTTATTTTTTTATTATTTTTTTTAATAATTTTTTATTTTTTATAAACATATATTTTTATCCCCAGGGGTACTGGTCTGTGAATCGCCAGGTTTACACACTTCACAGCACTCACCAAAGCACATACCCTCCCCAATGTCCATAACCCCACCCCCCTTCTTCCAAGCCCCCTCCCCCCAGCAACCCTCAGTTTGTTTTGTGAGATTAAGAGTCACTTATGGTTTGTCTCCCTCCCAATCTTGTTTCATTTATTCTTCTCCTACCCACTTAAGCCCCCATGTTGCATCACCACTTCCTCATATGAGAGAGATCATATGACAGTTGTCTTTCTCCGCTTGACCTATTTGGCTAAGCATGATACGCTCTAGTTCCATCCACGTTGTCGCAAATGGCAAGATTTCATTTCTTTTGATGGCTGCATAGTATTCCATTGTGTATATATACCACATCTTCTTGATCCATTCATCTGTTGATGGACATCTAGGTTCTTTCCATAGTTTGGCTATTGTGGACATTGCTGCTATAAACATTCGGGTGCACGTGCCCCTATAGCTCTCTTTTTTGATGTGATCCTTGTCTGGTTTTGGGATCAAGGTGATGCTGGCCTCATAGAATGAGTTTGGAAGTTTTCCTTCCATTTCTATTTTTTGGAACCGTTTCAGGAGAATAGGAATTAGTTCTTCTTTAAATGTTTGGTAGAATTCCCCCGGGAAGCTGTCTGGCCCTGGGCTTTTGTTTGTTTGGAGATTTTTAATGACTGTTTCAATCTCCTTACTGGTTATGGGTCTGTTCAGGCTTTCTACTTCTTCCTGGTTCAGTTGTGGTAGTTTATATGTTTCTAGGAATGCTTCCATTTCTTCCAGATTGTCAAATTTGTTGGCGTAGAGTTGCTCTTAGTATGTTCTTATAATAGTTTGTATTTCTTTGGTGTTAGTTGTGATCTCTTCTCTTTCATGCATGATTTTATTTATTTGGGTCCTTTCTCTTTTCTTTTTGATAAGTCTGGCCAGGGGTTTATCAATTTTATTAATTCTTTCAAAGAACCAGCTCCTAGTTTTGTTGATTTGTTCTATTGTTTTTTTGGTTTCTATTTCATTGATTTGTGCTCTGATCTTTATGATTTCTCTCCTCCTGCTGGGCTTAGGGTTTCTTTCGTGTTCTTTCCTCAGCTCCTTTAGGTGTAGGGTTAGGTTGTGTACCTGAGACCTTTCTTGTTTCTTGAGAAAGGCTTGTAACGCTATTTATTTTCCTTCAGGACTGCTTTTGTTGTGTCCCACAGATTTTGAACCCTTGTATTTTCATTATCATTTGTTTCCATGATTTTTTTCAATTCTTCTTTAATTTCCCGGTTGACCCGTTCATTCTTTAGAAGGATGCTGTTTAGTCTCCATGTATTTGGGTTCTTTCCAAACTTCCTCTTGTGGTTGAGTTCTAGCTTCAGAGCACTGTGGTCTGAAAATATGCAAGGAATGATCCCAATCTTTTGATACAGGTTGAGTCCTGATTTAGGACCGAGGATGTGATCTATTCTGGAGAATGTTCCATGTGTACTAGAGAAGAATGTGTGTTCTGTTGCTTTGGATAAAATGTTCTGAATATATCTGTGATGTCCATCTGGTCCAGTGTGTCATTTAAGGCCTTTATTTCCTTGTTGATCTTTTGCTGGATGATCTGTCCATTTCAGTGAGGGGAGTGTTAATGTCCCCTACTATTATTGTATTATTGTTTTTGTGTTTCTTTGATTTTGTTATTAATTGGTTTATATAGTTGGCTGCTCCCACGTTGGGGGCATAGATATTTAAAATTGTTAGATCTTCATGTTGGAAAGACTCTTTGAGTATGATATAATGGCCTTCCTCATCTGTTATTATAGTCTTTGGCTTAAATCTAATTGATCTGATATAAGGATTGCCATTCCTGTTTTCTTCTGATGTCCATTAGCATGGTAAATTTCTTTTCCATCCCCTCACTTTAAATCTGGAGGTGTCTTTGGGCTTAAAATGAGTTTCTTGGAGGCAACATATAGGTGGGTTTTGTGTTTTTTATTTATTCTGATACCCTGTGTCTTTTGATTGGGGCATTTAGCCCATGAACATTCAGGGTAACTACTGAGAGATATGAATTTAGTGCCATTGTATTGCCTGTAAGGTGACTGTTACTGTATATGGTCTCCGTTCCTTTCTGATCTACCACTTGTAGGCTCTCTCTTTGCTTAGAGGACCCCTTTCAATATTTCCTGTAGAGCCAGTTTAGTGTTTGCAAATTCTTTCAGTTTTTGTTTGTCCTGGAAGCTTTTAATCTCTCCTTCTATTTTCAATGATAGCCTAGCTGGATATAGTATTCTTGGCTTCATGTTTTTCTCATTTAGTGCTCTGAAAATATCATGCCAGCTCTTTCTGGCCTGCCAGGTCTCTGTGGATAAGTCAGCTGCCAATCTAATATTTTTACCATTGTATGTTACAGACTTCTTTTCCCGGGCTGCTTTCAGGATTTTCTCTTTGTCACTGAGACTTGTAAATTTTACTATTAGGTGACGGGGTGTGGGCCTATTCTTATTGATTTTGAGGGGCGTTCTCTGAATCTCCTGAATTTTGATGCTCATTCCCTTCGCCATATTGGGGAAATTCTCCCCAATAATTCTCTCCAGTATACCTTCTGCTCGCCTCTCTCTTTCTTCTTCTTCTGGAATCCCAATTATTCTAATGTTGTTTCGTCTTATGGTGTCACTTATCTCTCGAATTGTCCCCTCGTGGTCCAGTAGCTGTTTGTCCCTCTTTTGCTCAGCTTCTTTATTCTGTCATTTGGTCTTCTATATCGCTAATTCTTTCTTCTGCCTCATTTATCTTAGCAGTGAGAGCCTCCATTTTTGATTGCACCTCATTAATAGCTTTTTTGATTTCAACTTGGTTAGATTTTAGTTCTTTTATTTCTCCAGAAAGGGCTTTTATATCTCCCGAGAGGGTTTCTCTAATATCTTCCATGCCTTTTTCAAGCCCGGCTAGAACCTTGAGAATTGTCATTCTGAACTCTAAATCTGACATATTACCAATGTCTGTATTGATTAGGTCCCTAGCCTTCGGTACTGCCTCTTGTTCTTTTTTTTGTGGTGGATTTTTCCACCTTGTCATTTTGTCCAGATAAGAGTATATGAAGGAGCAATTAAAATACTAAAAGGGTGGCAACAACCCCAGGAAAATATGCTTTAATCAAATCAGAAGAGTTCCCAAATCGTGAGGGTGGAGAAAGGGGATAAAAAGAGGTTCAGAAAGAAAGAAAGAAAAAATGGAAAAAAAAATAAGAAAAAAGAATTTTAAAAAACGAATAAAGAAAGAGTATAAAAAAGAAAAAATATATATATTAGATAAACTAGTTTAAAAACGTTAAAAAAGAAAAGGGTAAAAGTTAAAAAAACTTTTAGCAGAAGAAGAGAAAAAAATGAAAAAAAAATTTAAATTAACTGCAAGACTAAAAAATCACAGGGAGAAAGCCATGAGTTCTGTGCTTTGCTTTCTCCTCCTCTGGAGTTCTTCTGCTCTCCTTGGAAACTGCACTTCTTTGTAGGTGAACTTGGTCTTGGCTTGATTTCTTGTTGATCTTCTGGGGCAGGGGCCTGTTGTAGTGGTTCTCAAGTGTCTTTGCCTCTGGCAGTATTGCACTGCCCTTACCAGGGGCCTGGCTGCTTGGGTTTGCTTTCAGGAGCTTTTGTTCCCTGAGTGCTTTCCATAGAGTTCCGGAGGACAATACAGGCCCAGAGGAGCCGAGAGCCTGAGGCCCCACTCCTCAGTGCGCCCTCAGAGAACAGCGCCCAGTAACTCCCGTCTGCCTGACCTCCGGCCCGTGCTCCGAGCTCACGGAACCTGGGACCGGTTTAAGGCAACCCCGAGCTGTGAGCTCACTGTCGGCTCTGTCTCTGTAGCCGGCTTCCCCATTCCAATACCCGCATGCTCTGCGACACTCAGACACCCCCCATCCTTCTGCCCTGCGGGACCTGAGGCCATGCTGACCCCGCGTGGGCTTCAGCCCGGTTTAGCCTCTGGACTGATGTCCCTCAGCAGAACAGACTTTTAAAAGTCCTGATTTTGTGCTCCGTTGCTCCACTGCTTGCCGGCCCCTCCCCCCGGGGTTTATCTTCCCGTCGCTTTGGATTCACTTCTCCGCCAGTCCTACCTTTCAGAAAGTGGTTGTTTTTCTGTTTCTAGAATTGCTGTTCTTCTTCTCTTCGATCTGCCGATGGATTTGCAGGTGTTTGCAATCCTAGCTGATCTCCTGCTAGCTGAAGTAGTCTCAGCCTGCTACCTCTCCGCCATCTTGATTCCCCAAATCTCAGCATTCTTTACCATTAGTTTTAAGCACACAAATATATGTAAAATATATTTATATGCATTTTACATATATAAAATATAAAAATATATTTTACATATATTTTACATTTATAAAATGTCCACTGCAGCCATCCTTGCTATCATATAAATCTCAGCATTGTTTACCATTAGTTTTAAGCATGCAAATATATGTAAAATATATGCTATTCCTCAAAAGAAAAAAAAAGTGACATGCTAACTTTGACATTGTCTTTAAAGAAATAACTTTAAGAAGTTATTTATGGCTTATTTTAAAATACTAGTTTTTCAGAAAGGTAATTAAATTAATTGGCCTGTTCATAAGTAAAATGACAAATGGAGCCAATTATACTCATATGGTTAAAATAAATTTATAAGATATCTATTTGTAATAATAATCTATCATTTTCATTATAGCCATTTTTCCACCTCGGATTTTATCTACTCGACCAGGACAGAAAAGCCCAATTATTATACATGATGACAATTCCTCTGAGAGAGACAGAGAGGACAGCATCACTTATACGACTGTGGACTGGAGAGATTTTATGTGCAACACATGGCATCTCGAACCCACTCTCAGGTACGTAGTGGATATATATATTTCCCTGTATTCTGTGGGATTATCATGAGAAAAAGGTCATAAATAATGGAGCAAGTTATATACAGTTTACCAAAAACAGTTTTTAGTAGTTAGATACTTATAACATCACTAACTTCTGGCCATGTTTTCTGCTCCTTTCTGCTTTTTTAAGTGCTTCTAGCACAACACAAAAGAGGCACGGCCACCACAACTGTGTGACATTCCATCAGTTAATCACTAACAGATGAGAATAACTCCATGTCCACCGTTGCTTTTTTTTTTTAACCATCTTTTTCACCAGGATATTATTTTCAGGTGTTTGAGGGACCTGCAGTAAACTTTATTGTTTCTTAGTTTGTGACGACACAATAACAGCCATACATCATCATTAAGGAATTATTACAATTTCTCACACATGTTACAACAGTGTTTTAGAACCTACAATGTCACAGAGTTCTGTCTGCGTGCTACACAATAAGCAATTCAACAATCCCGAAATGTTGAATTTTTTTTTAAAGATTTTATTTATTTATTTGACAGACAGAGATCACAAGGAGGCAGAGAAGCAGGCAGAGAGAGAGGAGGAAGCAGGCTCCCTGCGGAGCAGAGAGCCCGAGGTGGGGCCCGATCCTGACCTGAGCCGAAGGCAGAGGCTTTAACCCACTGAGCCACCCAGGCGCCCCCCCAAAATGTTGAATTTAATGCTGTCAGATTCAGGTTCATTTACCGAGACTGTTCTACTACAGTCATGATCCCAATTATATCAACTTATTTTCATATTAAAATTTCCAAACTATTTTCCAATCTTAATTACATTTATAATGGCTGCTCTAACTAGTGGTACTTGCACTGTATGTCCTTGTTTATGGTTACCACTCACAACCTTCCTGTCATTTTTACCTTTCCTCTCATCTGCTTTGTTAATCAAATTTTAACTCTCTGAATCATGGAATAACAGTATCAAAAAAAGTCCATCATACTCTGGCACATTTCTGCAGAACAGTACAGATTTCTTTTAGATAAGGTTATTATTTCAGAAATTTATGCCACAAAATAATTCCATAGCAACCAAATATCCATTACACAGTGGACTCATGTATAAGCAGAAAGTAGTGACTTTGTGTTAAAAATTTATAATAAAATTTGGTATTGGGGGCACCTGAGTGGCTCAGTTGGTTAAGCATCTGCCTTCAGCTGAGTCATGATCTCAGAGTCTTGGGATCAAGCCCCACATTAAGCTCCCTGCCCAGTAGGGAGTCTGCTTCTCCTTCTCCCTCTGCCCCTCCCCCAGCTTATACTCTCACTCTCTCTCTGTTTCTCTCTGATAAATAAAATATTTTTTAAAAATAAAATAAAATTTGGTATTAACAATACAAATATTCATGAGAAGTATTAACAGTGTCAATACTCAGAACAAAATTAAAAATATTGCAAATATCCTAATGCAGAAAACTACCGAGAAAATTTGTTTTGTATTTGTAAATCTATGATGAAATTATCTTTTAATTTAAAATGAGCATAAAAAGTTTAATTTGCCCTTCTTTTTTTTTTTTTTTTAAAGCATACCATCAAGAAACTAGTTAATATGGTGTAGTGGTGGAGAGAATGTTGAAGAGTTCTAGCTCTAAGTCCTGTTGTCTAGATAGCATAGTAAATTGAATGATCTTGGCCAAAGGACCTAACCTATTTCTCCTTCAGTTGCCTCATAAGAAAAATTTGGTAAACAGTATTACCTACCTTGTAAGGTTGTTAAAATGGTTAAATGAGTTAATTAATGCAAAATGCTTATAACTAGTAGAGTCTTAGCAGATCAGTGTTTCGTACCCTCTTTTCCTGCCCAAGTTCAGAAGCAATTGAACAGTGAGAGAGAGGCAGCTGGAAATCAAAATGACAGTTTTAATAGTGATAAAGCTCATAGCAGAGAATGTGGTTTGGATGTCTGGCAATAATGGCCTTCTACTTCAGAGTCCAGGTTTAGACTTACCTACAAGATCTTCATCATGAAGAACACCAGAATTGTGTGCCCTCCCCCACCTTGAGTTCTGCAGTTGGCAGCCCTGTGAACTCAACCAGCTGTAGCCAGCTGTGAACAGGCTGGGGCTAACCTATTTAGGGGTCTGTCCTTGAGAAACCTATTGTATGGAGCAGTAGTCAAAATGAGTGGCCCTTAAGGTAGGGAAGAGAGTACTGAACTACACAACCCAGTTCCTCAGTTAACTTGCCAATCAGATAAATCATTAATACAGGATATTAATATAGGAACAGAGAAAGACCAGGCGTGTTTCACTAATGGCTGCTCTTCTGTGTGGAAGGAAATGGAAGAAAATGGTTTTTCCCAAACATGTTTAGTACATAGCAAAAACTCAGGAAGTCTCAGCCTTTTATCCACCACCATTATGCCACATATATGTTGAACTCTTATTTTTTTTTTTTCAGCTTTATTGAGGTAAAATTGACAAAACATGTAAGATATTTTAAGTGGATAGTGTCATAATTTGATATATGTGCACATTGTAAAAGGAATCCTCCCTTCAAGTTAACATCTTTTAGAATGAACCAGATGTTCTTTAAATGTCAAGATGACCCTGTAACTTAAGAGGCCTAAAATAAAATAATCAGAAACGGGGCACCTGGGTGGCTCAGTGGGTTAAAGCCTCTGCCTTCGGCTCAGGTCATGGTCTCAGGGTCCTGGGATCGAGCCCCGCATCGGACTTTCTGCTCTGAGGGAACCTGCTTCCCTTCCTCTCTCTCTGCCTGCCTCTCTGCCTGCTTATGATCTCTGTCTGTCAAATAAATAAATAAAATCTTCAAAAATAAATAAATAAATAAATATTTTTTAAAAAATCAGAATGAAATTCACTTAACTCCACTGCTACACATAGGCTCTCAAGAATACATAGAATCGGGGCACCTGGGTGGCTCAATGGTTTAGGCCTCTGCCTTTGGCTCAGGTCATGATCTCAGGGTCCTGGGATTGAGCCCCACATTGGGCTCTCTGCTCAGCGGGGAGCCTGCTTCCCCCTCTCTCAGCCTGCCTCTCTGCCTACTTGTGATCTCTGTCTATCAAATAAATAAATAAAAATCTTTTAAAAAAAAAAAAAAGAAAGAATACATAGAATCACATTTTTTTAATACTGTTAAAATAAATTGAGGAATTATAACTTAGATTATTCAATTGCACCTACTGAGAACAGTCCATCTTGAGCATATTATGGAGGCTTAGTGATGTTCTTGAACCTACCTTCAGTGTTATGACACTATCTTCCTTAATACCTATTATTTGTAATTTTAGATTAATTTCTTGGACTGGAAGAAAGATTGATCCAGTAGGTGTTGATTATATTCTTCAAAAACTGGGCTTTCATCATGCCAGGACTACTATTCCTAAATGGCTTCAAAGAGGAGTCATGGACCCCCTTGACAAGGTTCTGTCAGTTCTTATAAAAAAACTTGGTACTGCACTACAGGATGAAAAGGAAAAGAAAGGAAAAGACAAAGAAGAACACTAAAGAAAGTAACCTGATCTGTGAACAAATTAAGATTGTGTCTGTTAAGTTTTATTACACTGGAGTGGTTTTTTTTTTTTTTTTTTTTTTTGTATAGTAAAATTATTTTCAGTATAACTTAAAATAACTCTAATTTTTTGGCCATTATATTGAAAGTTTGTAAGTTAACCTGTTTATTCTAGTTCCACCATTCTATATACAGTGAAGTATTGCATGTTAATGTACATTTTGTGAAAAACTAGATTAAAATATATAAATCTGCTCAGTAGGGTTTATAATTGTATTATGTGCAATATGATTCCTGCATCTTTAAAATATTTTCAGAGTAACTGTGAATTTTTGTTACTGGCCATAACTTTTAGAAAAAAATCTTGTTGATAATGTGATTTTTTTTTTTTTTTGGTCATTAATTGCCTTTTCTTTTTTTAAAATGTAGTCTTGTATAAATACCTATTTGTATATAGTTTGAGTAATTGTGATATGATTACAACTAAAATATTGTTTGTAACTATTGTAATAAAGTCACAGTAATTGGTTTCACTCTGTAGTTCTTTTTGTGTGTTTTCTTCTTTTATATCTTATTTTTTATAATAGATGCCTGTGCTGTTACTGAATGTTTTCATAGAAGATGATTAAAACTTATAAAATCAAATCATGGAGCACCTTGATGGCTCAGCTGGTTGAGTCAGACTCTTTCAGCTCAGCTCATGAGCTCAGGGTCATGGGATCCAGCTCAGCACCAAGTCTCTCTGTCTCTGCTCCTCCTGCTCCCCTGCTCTTGCTCTCTGTCACTAAGATAAATAAATAAGCAAACTAACTAACTAACTAACTAACTTAAAAAAAAAAAAAAAAAACCCTGTGGAAAGAGTTAAGATGGAGAAGTAGGGGGAACCTGGGCTTTCTTCTCCTCAAACACTGCTGTATTGAGGTTCAGTCACTAGGAACATCTAAGAAATCCATCTGAGGATTGAAAGGAGGATCTCTGTGGTTGGAGGGAGACAGCGTGACACATGCAAGGTGCATGGAAGTAAATTGGGGAAGACAAAAACTTCAGAGATATGGAAGGAAGAAGCCCTTTCCTCTAAAGGAAAATAGGAAATAGAAGGAGGCCGGGGTGGGGTGGATGTTGAGATTGCGCAGTTTTGGGTTTGCACAAGAAGAAAATCTCTCAGACCCCAGACTGGGAGATGGGAACGGAGTTTCATAGGTTTTTTGCAAAACTCAGGCTCTGGAAGTGTGTGACTTTCACCAGAGCAGAGCTGTGCCCTGCGATCCTGAAGAGGAGGGTTCTGGTTCAGAGCATGCACAAAGTGGTGCAGGGATCTTCTGGGTCGCACTGGCAGAGAGATCATTACCATTCCTGGAATACATTTGGAGGAGGGCATATTGCCTCTCAAAGGACAAAAGACCCTGCATGCGCCAACAAACACAGCCTTTCATCAGGAGGGGGCAAAGGTGTGTGCAGAGGGTAGATAACCCAGTCACTGCTCTTTGTGGTGCCACAGCATAGAATCTGCCCACCATGCAGGTGTGGGACTTTTTGTGGGACAAAGGACACTAGTCAGAGAGCAGCAAGACTAACCCAGAGGTGGGAGCAGATCCAAGTGGTGCCCACTCTTAAAAGATTTGAAATTTTGAATCCCAGCCACACCAAATGCCTGTGGTGCCAGGCATGATGAAGGCCTTTAGTAAAAAGTTCTGTGAGAGCTTCTGAAGAGCAAGGAGTGTGAGATTTCCTGCCTCTCTGGATGAGAGAGCAGGGTTGCACCATGTTATCCTCACTACACACAGGACTGGAACTCAGAGAGCAACACAGCAGCCCCTAGTAGAGGTGGGAGCCGCTTAAACCAAAGCCTGACCCCTTGTGCTTGGCAAGTGTTTTTTCACCTGGGCAGGAGTGACTCTGAGCCATCACAGGGCACTTCTCACCTAGAAGAGCAACACTGGCAGCATGCCACATGCCCGGAGTCTACAGATCATACAGTGCCTCACAGCGCCCCCTTCAGTTCTGGTGGAAATAGGACCAAGGCTGTACTTTTTTTCCCCCCTTGTTTTTTTTCCCTGCTTTGGAATCAGGCTTATCTTTGTTTTTTCATTTCCTCCCCCAATCACTTTTTTTTTCTTTCTTTCTTTCTTTCTTTCTTTCTTTCTTTCTTTCTTTCTTTCTTTCTTTCTTCTTTCTTTCTTTTTTTTTTATCGGGCCTCTTTTTTACTTTTCTTTCTTTTTTGTTTTCCTCCTTCGGAATCAGGCTTGCAGGTTTTTGTTTTGTTTTTGATTGCTTTTTTTTTTTTTTTTGCCTTTCTTTTTTTCCATGCTTTTTTCTACAAACAAATCAAAGCACATCTAGATAAAGTTCCAAACACTCCCCACTATAGGCAAGGAGGAGCTCTGCAGAGTACAGACCAGTAGGAAAGAGCAGCCAAAACCAATAGCTGAGTGCACACAGAATACACCAGAAACACTTCCTGAAGTGCAGGCCCTGGACAGTGTATGACCATTCCTGCACCTGAGGTGCAGGAAACATAACAAGCTTTCATGACATGCAAAAGGTAGAAAGTTAGCCAAAATAACAAGATGGAGGAATTCTCCCATCAGAAAGGTCAGAAAGATACCATAGCTAGGGACTTGCACAAGGAGATATAAGCAATATATCTAAACAAGAATTTAGATCAAAAGTAGTCATAAAACTACTAGCTGGCTTGAAAGAAGCATAGAAGACATCACAGAAACCCTTGCTGCTGAGATAAAAGACCTAAAAACTTGTCAGGCTGAAATAAAAAATGCTGTAACTGAGATGCAGACTGAATATAATCACAATGGGGATTGAAGAGGCAGTGAGGAGAACAGTGATATAGAGGGTAAAATTATGGAAAATAATGAAACTGAAAAGAAGAGTGAAAGAAAGCTATTACATCACAAAGGTAGACTCAGGGAACTCATTGATTCCCCAAAGAAGAATAATATCCGTATCATAGGAGTCACAGAAGAAGAGCAGGGAAAGGGACACAAGGCTTATTTGAAGAATTATAGCTGAGAACTTTCCTAATCAAGGGAAAAAGAGGCATTCAAGTCCAAGAGTTACAGAGAATTGCCCTCAAAATCAACAAAAACAGGTCAACTGCATGAATATCATAGTGAAACTTGCAAAATACAAAGATAGAGAATTCTGAAAGCAGTTAGGGGAAAATGGTTCTAAACTTAAAATGGTAGCAACATAAGGCTAGCAGCAGACCTGGCCACAGAGACCTGACAGGTCAGAAAGGACTGACATGATATATTCAGCATGCTAAGTGGGAAAAATATGCAACCAAGAATACTTTATACAGCAAGCTATTATTCAGTATAGAAGGAGAAATGAGGAGTTTCCAAGACAAACAACAATTAACAGAGTTCATGAAAACTAAACCAGCTCTGTAAGAAATATTAAAGGGGACTCTTAGAGCAGGAAAGAGAAATCAAAGACTAGAAAGAAACAGAGAAGATCTACAGGAACAGCAACTTTACAGGTAATACAATGGCACTTAATTCATATCTTTCAGTAATTATTCAGTATAAATGGACCAAATGCTCCAATCAAAATCAATCAGAATGGATTAAAAAACAAGACCCATCAATATGGGTCTCTTATAAGAGACTCATTTTAGATGCAAAGACACCTCCAGACTGAAAGTGAGGGGGTGGAGAACAGTTTATCATGCTAATGGACATCAAAGGAAAGCTGAAGTAACCATACTTATATCAGACAAACTAGATTATAAACCAAAGGCTGTAATAAGAGATGACGAGAGAGACACTGTATCATAATAAAAGTATCTATCCAACAAGAAGATCTTACAAATATTTATGCCCCTAACCTGGGAGCAGCCAGATATATAAATCAACAGCAAACTTAAAGAAACTCACTGATAACAACTTAATAATAGTAGGGGACTTTAACACCGCCCTCACAGCAATGGACAGATCATCTAAGCCGAAGATAAAGAAAGCAAGGACTTTGAATGACACACTGGACCAGATGGACTTAACATATATATTCAGAGCATTTCATCCTAAAGCAGCAGAATACACATTCTTTTCAAATGCAAATGGAACATTCTCCTGAATAGATCACATACTGTGTCACAAATCATACCTCATCTGATAAAAAAGACTGAGATCATACCATGCATATTTTCAGACCACAATGCTATGAAACATGAAGTCAATCACAAGAAAAAATTTGGAAGGACCACAAATACATAAAGATTAAAAAACATCCTACTATAGAATGAATGGGACAACCAGGAAATTAAAGAATTAAAAAAAAAAAGAACATGGAAGCTATTGAAAATGAAAACATGTCTAAAACCTTTGGGATACAGCAAAGACAGTCCTAAGAGGGAAGTATTTTGCAATCTAAGCCTTCCTAAAGAAGCAAGAAAATACACAAATACACAACCTACCCTTATACCTGAAGGAAGTTGATAAAAGAAAAGCAAATAAAGCCTAAATCCAGCAGGAGAAGGGAAGGGAAATAATATAAGTTAGAGCAGGAATCAATGATTAAAAAAAAACAACCCACAGTAGAACAATCAATGAAACTAAGAGCTGATTCTTTGAAAGAATTAACAAGATTAATAAACCCCTAGCCACACTTACCAAAAAAAAAAAAAAAAGAAGAAGAAGAAGAAGAAGAAGGAGGGGGAGGGAGGGAAGAGAGAGAGAGAGAAAGAAAGAGGGAGGGAGAGAGAAAGGACCCAAATATACAAAAACATGATTGAAAGGGGAGATGTCACAACCAACACCAAAGAAATACAGTTATAAAAGAATATTATGAGCAATTATATGCACACATTAAAAAATCTGGAAGAAATGGGTAAGTTCCTGGAAACATATAAACTACCAAAAGTGAAATAGGAAGAAACAGAAAACCTGAACAGACCCATAACCAGGAAAGAAATTTAATCAGTAATCAAAACTCTCCCAACAAACAAGAATCAAGGGCTGTATGGCTTCCCAGGGGAATTCTACCGAACATTTAAAGAATTAATACTCACTCTTCTGAAACTGTTTCAAAAAATAGAAAGGGAAAGAAAACTTCCAAACTCTTTCCATGAGGCCAGCAGTACCTTGATCCCGAAGCCAGGCAAAGAAGACCCCACTAAAAAGAATTACAGACCAACATCACTGATGAACATGGATGCAAAAATCCAATCAGATCCAATAGCACATTAAAAGGATTATTCACCATGACCAAGTGGGATTTAATTCTGGGCTGAGAGGTGGTTCAACATCTGCAAATTAATGAACAAATTAATTAACAAAAGGAAGGATAAGAACAATATGATCCTCTCAATGGATGCAGAAAAAGCATTTGACAAAATACAGCATCCTTTCTTTGAAGGAAATTAAAAGTGGTATTCTGGTGAATACACCAATGTTGAGAAAGCAAAACAGCCTGATTGCTGATATGGAGTATGTTTCAGTGATCTGGACAGAAAATCAAACCACAACATTCCCTTAAGGCAAAGCCTAATCCAGAGCAAGGCCCCCATTCTCTGATTTTAAAAGGCTTGAGAACTGAGGGAGCTGCAGAAGAAAAGCTTGAAGTCAGCAGAGGTGGTTCATAAAGTCTGAAGAGAGAAGGCATCTTCATCACATAAAAGTAAAAGGTGAAGCAGCAAGTGTTGATGTTGAAGCTGCAGGAAGTTATCCAGGAGATCCAGCTCAGATCATTCATGAAGGAGGCTACACGAAACATATTTTCTTTTTTTGTAAACAAAACAGCCTTCTATAGGAAGATGATGTTATCCAAGA
Source organism: Mustela nivalis (assembly GCF_964662115.1). Lineage (NCBI taxonomy): Eukaryota > Metazoa > Chordata > Mammalia > Carnivora > Mustelidae > Mustela > Mustela nivalis. The sequence continues at coordinate 86,849,669 of NC_139023.1, read as the reverse complement.
CTTTCAGAGCTAAAGAGAAGTTAGTGCCTGGCTTCACAGCTTCAAAGGACAGGCCAACTCTCTTGTTAGGGGCTAGGACAGCTGGTGACTTTAAATTGAAGACAGTGCTCATTTGCTATTTTGAAAATCCCAGGGCACTTAAGAACTGTCCGAAAGCTACTCTGAAAGTACTCTTGTGAGCACTTTGTTGTTCAATGGAACAGCAAAGTCTGGATAACAGCACGTCTGTTTATAAAACGGTTTACTGAATGTTTTAAGCTCATTATGGACTCTTACTGCTCAGAAAGACGATCCTTTCAAAATAGCACTGCTCATTGGCAATATACTTGATCACCCAACATTTCTGTTGGAGATATATGATAAAATTAACGTTATCTTTGGTAACACAACATCCATTCTGCAACTCATGGAAAGATTAATTTCAACTTTCAAGTTTTACTGAGAAATCCATTTGTAAGGCTAGAGCTGCCATGCATGGAACTGGGCAAAATAAATGGAAAACCTGTTGGAAAGGATTCAGCATTTATTAAGGACATCCATTATTCATGGGAGGAGGTCAGAATATTAATATTAACAGGACTTTGGAGGAAGTAACTGCAGATGTGGTGGAACTAACAAAAGAACTAGAATTAGAAGTGGAGCCTGAAGATGTGACTGACTCGCTGCAATCTCACTGAAAAACCTTGAATGGATGAGGAGTTGTTTCTTATGGTGAACAAATAAAGTATTTTATTGAGAAGAAAACTACACCTAGTGAAGTTGTTGTAAAGGGTGTTGAAACGACAACGAAAGACTTAAAATGGTACATAAACTCAGCTGATAAAGCAGCAGCAGGGTTTAGAGGATTGACTTCAAATATGAAAGTTGTGTTACTAAAATGGTTTTGAGCAGTACTATGTTGTCCAGAAACATTATTAGTGAAAGGAAAAGTACTGATGCAAGGAACATCACTGTTGCCTTAAGGAAACTTGCCACAGGCACTCAACCGTCAGCAATACCCTCCTGCTGAGTCAACAGCCATCAACATTAAGGTAAAATTCTCCACCAGCCAAAAGATTATTAGTCAGATAGTGGTAGCATTTTTTAAATTATTTATTTATTTATTTGACAGAGAGAGATGACAGGCAGGCAGAGAGGCAGGCAGAGAGAGGGGAGGAAGCAGGCTCCCCGCTGAGCAGAGAGCCCAATGCGGGGCTCGATCCCAGGACCCTGGGATCATGACCTGAGCTGAAGGCAGCGGCTTAACCCACTGAGCCACCCAGGCGACCCAGTGGTAGCATTTTTTAGCAACAAAGTATTATTTAAATTATGGTCTATACATTGTGTTTTTAGACATAATGCTATTGCACAATTAATAGACTATAGTATAGTTTAAAATTACTTTCCCACACACTGAAAACCAAATAATTCATTTGACTTGCTTTTTTTTTTTCAAAGATTATTTATTTATTTATTTAACACAGAGAGAGAGGTCATAGGAAGGCAGAGAGGCAGGCAGAGAGAGGGGGGAAGCAGGCTCCCTGCTGAGCAGAGAGCCCAATGTGGGGCTCGATCCCAGGACCCTGAGATCATGACCCGAGCTGAAGACAGAGGCTTAACACACTGAGCCACCCAGGCGCCCCGACTTGATTTTGATATTCATCTTATTGCAGTGGTCTAGAACTGGACTTGCTATATCTCTGAAATATGCTTGTATTTAAAAGTTGCTAAGAAAGTATATCTTAAAAGTTTTAATCACAGAAAAGAAAATAATTGGGGGATGGATGTAACTAGACTTGTTATTGTAATCAATTTACAGAATATACAGGTAACAAATCACTACACGGTATACCTGAAACTAATTTATGTCAATCATATCTCAATAAAAAAAGAAATTGAGCTCAGAAAGCATATTAAAAAAAAAAAAAAACCACACACAGTAATAACTGCTTCTGGTAAGACCCAAAGAAGACTCCAGGGTGAAACAGTGTTTGTATACTTCTAATTATCTTCCTCAAAATATTTATTGGTATGGTGGATTTAATATATGTCCATAAATTCTGTGATACTCCTCTCCCCAGGAGGTGGATCTCTATTTCCCTCCCCTCTGTGTAAGATGGAATCCTTCTACCAAAAACAGTACACAAAAGGAAAAAAAAACCAGTAACTTTACAGTGGATAAACCTGACAGCCTTAACCAAGTCATGAAGGCTAACATTGTCAATAGTTGCTGACATCATGTACTCCCTAATACGTTATGAGAAGTGTACTTCATCTATGTTTTCGTCTCCCCAATACCCTTAAATCTTGTATAAACACCAGAAAACATCTGGCAAACCCAAATTGAGCGCCAACCTACAAAATATTCAAACATTATTCTTCAAAAGTGGCAAGCTCATGAACACAAGGAAAGACTTAAAAACTTTTATATGAGACAGATGACTAAGATGTGACCACTAAATACAATGCAATATTCTGGACTAACTCATGCAACAGAAAATGGACATTAATTGAAAAACTGGTGAAATCCAAATCATGTGTATAGTATAGTTAGTAATGTTGTACTAATGCCAATTTCTTAGTGTTGATAATTGTGCAATGGCTATGTATGATCTTAACATTGGGGAAAACTGAAGGGAAGGGTATAGGTGAACTCTTTGTGTTATCTTTACAATTATTCTGTAAATCTAAAATTATTTCAAAATAAAACATTGTGTATATATCCACTTCATCTTTAAGAGTAATTTTTACCCATTCCTTTTACTTCTTGAGCTTGTTTCCATTCTACATTCCTCCTCAAATTTGATCCTAATGTAATTGTGTTATTTTTGTACTCAGAACTTTCATTCATTATCCCTATCGTACTTCTTGGCAACAATATTTGAATTTTTAATTTGTTGTAGCAAAAGTCTCCAAACATTAAGAAGAAAAAGTTCTGCTTTGAGTTATCATTACAATTATTAATGGGCATTTGATCAAAGCAACATATCAATACATTTCTATAATCACTAAAGAAAAACAAGATTTATTGAAAATGCATTGCTTAGGGGTACTTGGTTGCCTCAGTTGTTCAAGTGTGGACTTTGGGCTCAGGTCATGTTTCTAGGACCCTGGGATAGAGTCCTGCATCTGGCTCCCTAGTCACTGGGGAGTCTGCTTCTTCCTTTTCCTCCCCCTGCTTGTGCTCTCTCTCTCTTTCTCTCTAAAATAAATAAAATTTAAAAAAAGAAAAGAAAGGAAAATGCATTGCTTTATGAGAGGAATGAAGCTTTTCTTTCTTCTAATTAGCCCATATGTTTTGGGGTGGCTATTACCTCTTGTTGTAATGAGGTAGAATATCATCAATTTTATTGTTTTCTTTCTCTTTCCCTTTTTCCTTTAAAACAATATAATCCTTGAGAAATGTTATCTATATAAAAAAACAAGGGGTCGCCTGGGTGGCTCAGTGGGTTATAGCCTCTGCCTTCAGCTCAGGCCATGATGCCAGGGTCCTGGGATCCTGTCCCACAGAAAGCTCCTTGGTCAGCGGGTAGTCGCTTCTCCCTATCCTTTCCCTGCTGGTAGTCCTCTCTCTCTCTCTCAAATAAATAAATAGAATCTTAGAAGAAAAAAAAAAGTAGGGAGGGACACATTTATATATTGTTATAATGCTATCCTTCTGGGTTATAAACCAAAGTTGGTAATTTACTAAAGAGAAACTGAGCCAGGCATTAGCCAGAAGATATAGGTATAGTGTGCTCTTGTTTTAATATTCTCCTTGAGCAGGACGGGAGAGCTCGAGTCTTTACAAAATGATTACTTTACACCACCATAGGCAATTGAGGTTATTTTAATAAAATCAGCTCCCTTGGATTTGGGCTAAGGCCAAGATTGACCTAGCGCATATCAAAATCTTATCTATAACACAATGTGTATAAATAAGAAAACCAATTGCCTTCATAGGGAAATATATATACACATTTAACCATCTGTCAGCTAATACCTCCATTAGGGTCTCCTACATCTTTCACGAGTGCAAAGAACTGAAAACACCCACGATGGCTTTGTCATTAGGTTTCAACCTCCCGGCCTGTTTTCGAGTGTTCGCTGTTTGGCTCCTCCTGTGAAACTCAGGCAGGAGTCCAAAGCGGTTTTTTCTGTAAACATTAAAGACACCATTGAGGCCAAACCTTGTCCACAGGGGCCTCCTCAGAGTATAACCAGGGTTAGAGCCCAAGGTTTCCTTGAAACCACCCACACACGGCACCCCAAGGACAGCCTCTAATCACCCTGAAGGACACCCCAAAACAGTGCTTTGTGAGTACAGTGGTGAGCGGGGTGTGGAGGGCATTTGGCAGGACGGCGAACGGGCCGCACCCAACAACCTTCATCCGAATTCTGCGGCAGTGACCGCCGCAGTAAGCTTGAGTGCTCCGGCTCCCAAAACAAGGCCGACCTCACAGGGCTTCGAATGCGCGCGCATGACGTCTGACGTCTCTCTGCTTGTGGACGCAGGCCGTAGAGCGCGGAGCCCGCCCAGCCGGCAGAGCCCGAAGGGAACTGCGCGGGCGCGAGCGCAGGGCCGGAAGCCCGGCCGCGTAGACGGTTGGTGATTGGACGAGGCTTGGTGTGGGGGTGTTAGTCCGGGTACTGCGGGGACGCCACGAGGCCGCTTTTGAAAGACGCAACCTTGGGGCGCGTGGCTCTCGCGCAGAGTGTCCCAAAGCCAGAGATTGAGGGCGGGAGGAGGAAGCAACGGCGTCGGCGGCTGGGGCCGGCGAGCCCCGGGCCTGTGGCTCGGTCTCCGGCCTACGCGGCAGGAAGGACAGTTTTGGTGGGTGGGAGTTGGGCTGGGAATCGGGCCGTTGAGGGAATCCTGTTTTTATTTTTATTTATTTATTTTTTCTTTGTCCCTGAGCCCCGAGTAGTTGTAAGGACCGTCCCTGCGGACCGCTTTGACCCTTCTTTGCCCTTTTGTAGCAGTGCTTTGGAAGGGATGTAGGAGGGATGAGCCCCGTACCTGTTAAAACTCTAGTCACGAAGCAGTCACGACGTGAGTTAAGACGTTTAGTCCTGTGTCGTGTGAGTGACTTTAAGCCATGTAGGTATATTTTAAATTTCAGAGTATTTTTATCTAGTACTTTTTTTTGTTTTCTGCCGATTTTCTTAACGATTTGCAGGTGAGAAAATGTCTGGCAACAATGACTGGTTTCAGAGTTCGCGGGTCCCTAGCTTTGCTCAAATGCTGAAGAAGAACTTGCCAGCTCAGCCATCAACCCAGACGGTAACTACACCCACAGGATATTCTTCAGAAAGATACAGCCTGTCGAATATGGCTTCCAAGGTTACCCAAGTGACGGGTATGAGTTTTTCATTTGCAATAATGCCTTGGTTCTTTGAGATTCTAGAATGGCCAATGAGTACTGTTGAGCCTCCAGTTTAAATGTTGCCTGGATACATATCCATTTACCAGGGGCTATGTCCCTCCTGGAGCTCCAATTTGCCTCTGAACATGGTGCAAAGCATGTGGAAATCCTCCTTGCTGCTCAGTTATTCTAACAGCTTCAAGCCTGTCTTGCCTTTTTTTTTTTTTTTTTTAAAGATTTTACTTATTTGTTTGATAGAGATCACAAGAAGGCAAAGGCAGGCAGAGAGAGAGAGAGAGAGGAAGGGAAGCAGGCTCCCTGCTGAGCACAGAGCCCCCCCCCCCCAATTTGGGGCTTGATCCCAGGACCTGAGATCATGACCTAGGCCCAAGGCAGAGGCTTAACCCACTGAGCCACCCAGGTGCCCCCTGTCTTGCCTTTTTAAGGTAAGGTTGTGTTGGTCCCTTCAGGGAAAGGACTGGACTTATACTGGTTTTTAGTCAACATATCACTTAGCATAAGTGTAAAGCAGAGACAAACACTTAAATTCAATTGAATTCAATATTAAAAGTAATATAAAATAGTGAGTAGGAAATAGAAATGTACCTTTAGTCCCAGGTCTGTGTCTTTAGTCCAGACCTTAGTGAAACCATGTATTTAAAAAAAAAAAAAAAAAAAAGGATTTGAGAGCCTCCAAAGACCTTGACATCATTAAAATTCTGTGATTCTTTGATATCACTTCATGTTATGACAGTGATAGCACTTCTTTGCAAAAATGGTTTTGGTGCTCCAAAAAGTATATGCATCAACAGGTTACACTTGTCATGTGTGCAAAAATTTTTTAGTAGAGACTTACTTGTAATGAAGAATACATATAATAGATGTATCAGGGACAATCTTCCATTTTATGGGAGGGTTTAGTGTTTTTGCTTTTTTAAAATTTAAAAAAATTTTTTTTATTTTACTGAACTGACAACTCTAACCATATATTTTTAGGTAATTTTCCAGAACCATTGCTTTCCAAAGGCCTTTCATCTATTTCAAATCCTGTCCTTCCTCCAAAAAAAATACCTAAAGAATTCGTAATGAAATACAGACGTGGAGAGATAAATCCTGTGTCAGCTTTGCACCAGTTTGCACAAATGCAGCGGGTTCACCTTGATCTTAAGGAAACTGTAACAACAGGCAAGTGCCAAGTTGTATCTGGTTATTACAATGCTGTAAGATATTTTCCTGTTAAAAACAGAGCATATACATACTACTAAATTTGATTATTTTCTACATTCGCATAATCTTGGGATTAGGTAACTACTGGTATGTTTTAACAAGTATACGGCAGGAATTTTTATATTCATATTTTTCTGCAGATAACTTACATGTACAAAGTTTTTATAATCGAATTTTAATTTTTTTGTTTATGGCTAGTTGAACTGAAGTCCCATCAGCCTTGTGGATTATTTTCAGGTGTAAGTACCTGTAGATTAAACATGCTTTTGAAGAGTTGTTAAATATTTGGATTCTCTAATGAGAAGGATTCTGTGATGATTATACCAGACAAAATTATGGTCTAATTTAGCTTCTGAAATTCAAGGTATAGAGGTGAAAATAACATTTCCATGATTGATACTCTATCTGCAGACTTGTCTGTGACTATTTTCTCCATTCTCTCTTAAACTTCCCTCCTAACCTGTGGAAGGCTACAGTAGTACAGATCAAATAAAAGCAAAAAGCATCCTCTAATCTCTTAACGTCATGAACAGCGATTAGAAAGAACTTTAGAAAAGTGGAGGGATAAGAGACTAAGTGCTGTTAATAGACATGGACAAGCTGAAAGTATGAGAGTCAAACACAGTACTTAAAAATACATACATGTGTGTACAAATATGTGTTTGTGTGTGTGTTTATATATACAAAGACATTATCAAATAGCTTGGTTTTTTAAGTTTTTTCTTACCGTTGCTAACTTTCACCAATACGGGTCTCAAGACATCCTTATAAAAGAATTTGAAGCTTTTGAGATTTTAGCTAAGATTGTCATAGTAAAGTCACATCTCCAGTCTGTTGTTTTGGAAGAAAAAACAGTACACAGGTTACAAAAATAGAGTCTTAATATAGAAGGTAGAGTTTTCCTAGGTACAGTTACTGTAGGTTGGATTACTTCATGATCAATACTGTGAACTTAATTTTTGTGTCACTATTTTTCCCTCCATTCTTCTCAGACTGTTCTTGGAAAATGTAAACTCTTGATCATAATAAGAAAAATAAGTGTGTAAGGGCAAATCTTTATTGATTTGTGTAAAAGCTACTCAAAAACACACTCCTCTGATTAGTAATGGTATTCACTTTGTGTTCATAGTACTAGCTGAATAATCTGAATCAATAGGTTTAATGATGAGACCAGAGTATCCATATTTTCACAATTCTATAGGTGATTTAAATCCATACTAACGTTTGAGAATCTGAAGTATGATAGGATGAAGCTTAAAGGCTCAGCACTCTGACACCAAGTACTTAATTAACAAATTTGATGGATGCTATCTCACACGTAAAAATCATCAGGGCCACTAGTTAAATATACAAAATACTCTCAGGTTTTGTATATTTGAGTTGGAACCTAGGTGATCATAAGGAAAGAACTTGGGAAACTGAAGTCCTAGAGAAAAATCAGTTTACTCAGATGCAGCGAGGAGTTTCTTGTAAAACCTTGATGTACATCTTTAAAAAACCCAGGGACACCTGGGTGGCTCAGTTGGTTAAGCGGTTGTCTTCAGCTCAGGTCATGATCCCAGCGTCCTGGGATGGAGTCCCACATCAGGCTCCTTGCTTGGAGCTTGCTTCTCCCTCTGCCTCTGCCTGCCACTCTGCCTGTGCTCACTCTCACTCCTCTCTCTGACATATAAATAAATTAAATCTTTAAAAAAAAAAAAAAAAACTAGTGTAATATGTGAGAAAGTAATAATGATGGTGATGATGACAAGGCTTATGTGGAGTGACATTGTACCTAGCCATCCATAAACAGGGGAGAACCTTAAGTTGACTAAAGGTCTTCTGAAGTCCAAAATTACCAACAAGTAAAACTTGAACTGGAAAAACCTTTGCCCTGTAAATTTATATGATTCCATTTCATTTTTCATTAGGCAAAAATGAAAACTAGGTAAAAATAATTGTGTAAAGGTAATCCTTCTAGGAATTTTGGATGGCTGGACATTGAGTTTAATTCTTTAGCATGTCTTCTCTATTGTTTGTTTTGGTTTTCCTGGTGGATTCTATCCCTTCCACTTGCCTTCAAGGCTATGGTGGTGTGAGTAGCTTATCATAACTCCCTAATAGATTCACAAGATTTCTGCAAAAGGATCCCTTTTTTTCTGGAACTTATACTCTTATATGAGTATCAGAGCACTCAGAAGGCGGGAGAAATTGAGCTTTATTATTATTGAATTTCAAAAGAAGAGAGATGTTGCCAGAGTCTCCACATTTTACCCTTCATTGGTCATTCATTAGTTATTTTATTTATTTATTTATTTATTTATCCAGTTATTTATTTATTTATTAGCTATTTGTTTGTTTATTTATTTATTTATTTTATTGCCAGGCTTCATTATACAAGACACTGTTGCTCCATGCATGATCTGTACTCTAAAGCTGTCTCTACTGTTCATGTTGAATCTGGAGCCAAACTGGCTGCTGGATAGGTTCCTCAGAACTAGTTCAGGGGCTCATCCAGCTTTACTTTTAAACTGCATTGTAAAAAATAAAACACAAAACTGATAGGCCAGGATCGTTTTCCACAACTTTTGTACTGGGATATTTTTCTTATCAAATGTCATTTGCAAGATCATACTGTGAATTATTGCAGCATTCATTCTGACTTCTTTTTCAAGGTAACGTTATGGGACCATATTTTGCTTTTTGTGCTGTGGTGGATGGTGTTCAATATAAGACTGGACTGGGACAAAATAAAAAGGAGTCTAGATCCAATGCAGCAAAATTAGCTCTTGATGAGCTTCTACAATTGGATGAACCTGAACCAAGAGTTTTAGAAACAGCAGGTAAATACTCTTGATTATTATTTGTAAAATGTATCTTTTTCCAGAAGAAATCACCTGAAGGATTTGTTTTTGAAGAGTTTCATGGAAACTGCAAGATAGAAGTTGCAGAATTTATTTCCTTCCATTGCTGGTTGCTGACATGTTTAATGTTTGTTAAAATGTTCTCATATAGGGGATTAAAAGTACACTTACTATGATGAGTACTGAGTAACATATGGAACTGTTGAACATTATATTGTACACCTGAAGTTAATATAACACTATGTTAATTGTACTGGAATTAAAAATAAAAATAACAAGAAAAGAATAAAGAAATAAAGGTTTTATATAAAAGAAAATCCAATAAGAAAATCCATAAGCTATAAACATGTTGAGTGAATTGTCTCATAATTTGTCAGATTCCCAGTAGCTTCACATCCAGAAACTTGATTTTTTCTATAATTTATTGGATTCTTATTATGCTCTTAATACAGTACATTTAATAGAGATTTTAAATGCAATTTTTGTGAAGTTTGCCTATCTACATTAAATTCAGGAATGGTAAAGCTACTTGAGAAAATAATGGCCTAAAGCAAACTCCAGAAATAGATTATGCAGGTTGAAATATTGATCCTGGATAGGCATGTTATTTGCCTTCTAAACCTGTTTTCATCATTTAAAACATGGGGACATTAAAAAAATAAGTAATAAAAAAAAATAAGTAATAAAAAATGGTGACTCTGATAGTGACTACCTTCTATGGCTGTTCTTAGGATTAAATATGCATGCAGAACTCTCAGCCAGTGCTTGAATAACTTGCAAATGATAGTAGCTCTTATTAAATATTAATCATAAATAAAATGGCAACATATTGAGGAACATATTCCTCTATATGTTGCCATTTTATATATGTGTTAGCATAATAAGCAGTTTTTGTCAGTGGTCCCTTAATCATACATTATATTATCTGTAAATAAGTTAACTTTAAAAAAGAAAAACAAATTTTATTTAAGCAGTGATTATAAATTTATTCTTTTTAAATTCAAATTATCACTTATTGTACTACTGGGCTTTTTGGCTTTTAGTCTATTCATTTTTTTCTAATTCTTAATATCGTTTTGTTTTTTCTCTAAGTTTAGATCTTATTACACATGTTTTATTTTTGTTCAATTAAAACCATTATTTAGTAATTAAAAATGATTTATTTTGCTACATGTAAGTTTTGATGTGGAGTTTTTTCATTGTTTTCAAATAGTTTGTCATACTTTGGATTTATTAAGTCCTTAGGAGTGTATTGTGTTAACTTCCATGTTATTTTCTGTTTACTATTTTTCAGGTTAATTTTCAGGGCTAGGTATGATTTTTGTCTTATACGTGCTGGCACTATAAATGTCATATTATCCTTATTTTATTGAAATATTTAAATTCTTACATGTTATTTGACTTGTAAAAAGCAATGATGCAGTGGTTTAATTTTGTTATAGAGTATACTTTTAAAAATTCAATATAAAATTATTTCTTTTTTATCTTGCATATTTTATATGTTATGTGTTTTCGGTCTTAAAATTCTTTTAATTCTCATAGTGCTACTTTTAGTTACCTTTTGTGTTTGTTTAATATCTTTATCCTGTTTTACTTTTAATTTTCTATTGTACATAAAATTAGATTTTTTTGACATAAAGAATATTTCAATTAAAAAACTTCAGCATTTGGGCGACTGGGTGGCTTGGTGGGTTAACACCTCTGCCTTTGGCTCAGGTCATGATCCCAGAGTCCTGGGATCAAGCCCCATATCGGGCTGTCTGCTCAGAAGGGAACCTGCTTCCTCTTCTCTCTTCCTGCTGCTCTGCCTATTTGTGATCGCTCTGTCAAATAAATAAATAAAATCTTAAAAAAAAAAAAACTTTAATATTTGCATTTATTATGAATGGTGTCATATTATTTGTTTTTCCTTTTGTCTTATAGATACTGTTTTCTTTGACTTTTTTTTCCTTTAAATATTTGGAGGGTATGTACTGATTTTAACCTGGAAATTCCTCTTTCTGATGTGAATTCAATTTTGATAATTTTGAGTTTTGATTTTATCTCTTGATAATTTTGCTTCTTTACCAATATTCATATTTGTCCATCATTCCCTTATTCAGTCTCACTGATTTATCCTCTGGGTGAACAAATCTTACTCACCTGGCGCTTAATGTGATAAGTGATTTATTTCTTTTATAGATATGCCTTTGCCTTTCCAGAGTCTTCAGCAAATTAATGTGAAATGCAGAACTGGTGGCAAGAAATATTCTTAAGACACTTATTCAGTTTATTAATGGAAATTCTTGATATGTGATTATTGTATCAGCTATTAACCCACCTAGGTATATCCTTAGCAATATTTTCCCAATTTCCTTCCAACTATAGCATGCAGTAGAATCAGTAAATCTATACTTTCAGGATATGCTGTATTCCAAGGACTGTGGTAGGTATTGGGAATTTAGAGTCAAGTAAGATCTGTCCTCTGCCCTCAAGAAACTAAAATGCTTTGTTGAAATTACATTACAATAAGTCTACAGAATTTCCCAAGCAACGAATTTAATTGTCAGAAATGGGTGTTTATGATTGGCTTCTAATGATAAATACTTTTTTTCCCTAAGGGTCTTTAAAATGCTTATCCAGGGCTAGCAAATATTTTGCCTGGTGGGCTACAGTTTTTAGTTTCTAAGTACTTATCTTTTGCCTTTCTGAAAATTAAGGTAGCACTTTTCCATATCCACTGATGCCCCGTTTATATCTACCATTGTTTTCTCAAAGAGTACCAATAGTACCTTAATTAAGACTAAAGGATTTTTAATAATGTATTTTCTCTTGTAACAGAGCCTAGTAATAATTTAATTTAATAATTTAATTAGGTCACCTTTTCCCTTATATTCTTTAAAATGTCCTAAACAGCTGAGTTTAAAGATTTGTTTTACTTGTGAAGGGATATGGAAGATAAGAGGTGAGTATTTCTTTGCTGTGAGCTTTATATCAGTTTTTCTGATCTATTCATTTATAACATAAATCTTAAAAGCTTAATTTTTTTTTAAATTTTGAACTCATCAGAATTATTTTCCATTTGTATGTTTTCATATTTTATATGTGGTGTTTTTAAAGTATAATCTTATTTTTTTTAGTTGTACAGAACTTCTTTAATTTTTTAAGTTTTGAAAATCTTAACACTTCTTAAAAAATTTTTTTTTTAAATTTTTATTTTAAGTAAGCTCCATGCCTAACATAGGGCATGAACTCAATGACCTTGAGACTGAGTTGCATGGTTCTACCCACTAAGCTGGCCCGGCACCCTGAAAATCTAACACTTTTGACACAATGATTTAAAAACCTGGTTCTAAGTTTATTTCAATATTCCTTACTAAAAAATCATTTAAAAGGCTTTTAGTGTAGTCAAACAGAATTTTATAATGCATATATATAAAACAAATTTTAGTATCTTAATGATTTTAAGTGTACAGTTTAGTGTGAAGTACATTCACTTTGTTGTGTATCCAATATCCAGAACCCTTTGCATCTTGCAAAACTGAAATTCTATACCCATTAAACAATTATTCCTCATCTCCGCTTCTCCCTTTTACCCCTTTGACACCAAGTTCATAGCAATTACCATTCTGCTTTCTGTCTGTATGAATTTGACTACTCAAGGTCTTGCAAAGTGGAATCATATAGTATTTGTCTTCTCATGGCTGGCTTTTTTCACTTATAATATCCTTAAGGTTTATCTCCATTGTAGCATCGGTGAGAATTTCCTTCCTTTCTAAGACTGAATAATATTCTCTTGTATGTATATACCACATTTTGTTTATTCACCTGTCGATAGGTACTTGAGTTGCTTCAACTTTTGGCTGTGGTGAATAATGCTGCTATGAATGTGGATGTGCAAATAGCTATGGCATTCTGGTCTCAGTTCTTTGGGTTTCATACCCAGAAATGGAATTGCTGGATCATACGGCAATTTTATATTTAATTTTTTTAAAGAACTGCCATATTGTTTTTCGTAATGGCTACACTGTTATACATTCCTACCTGTAGTGCACAAGGGTTCCAGTTTTTCTACATCCTCACCAACAGTTGTTATTTTATGGGTTTTTTGTTTTGTTTTGTTTTTGATAGTAGCCCTTCTACTAGGTATGATGTGGCATCTCATTGTGGCTTTGACTTGCATTTTCCTAATGATTAATGATGGTGAGCATTTTCTCATGTGCCATTTTATATCTTCTTCAGAGAAAGGTAATAATACCTTTGCCCATTTTTGAAAGGGCTTATTGTTTTGTTGTTGTTGTCATTGAGTTTTAAGAGTTCTCTATACAGTAGTTCCTTCCTTATTCATGGTTTCACTTTCCACGGCTTCAGTTACCTGTGGTCAGCTATGGTCTGGAAGCAGATGATCCTCCTGACATATCAGAAGGTCAGTAGTAGCCTAATGCTATGTCACAGTGCCTACGCCATTCACCTCACTTCTTCTCATTACATTTTAAAATTTCCCATCATTACAAGATGGGTGAGTACAACATAAGATATTTTGAGAGAGAGAAAGAAATTATGTTCATGTTTTTATTACAGTATGTATGTTCTATTGTTCATCTCTTATTGTGCCCAACTTATACAGTAAACTATCATAAAGACATATGTATTGGAAACATAGCATATCTAGGGTTTTGTATTATCTGTTGTGGAACCAATCCCCTCTATAGGGAAAGACTACTATATATCCTGGATATCAATCCCTTATCAAGTATGTGATGTGCAAGTATTTTCTCTCTTTTTGTGATTTGCAGTTTTACTCTGTTAATAGTGGTTTTTGATTCATAAAATTATTTTTTTTAATTTTTTATTTTTTTTTATAAACATGTATTTTTATCCCCAGGGGTACAGGTCTGTGAATCGCCAGGTTTACACACTTCACAGCACTCACCAAAGCACATACCCTCCCCAATGTCCATAACCCCACCCCCCCTTCTCCCAACCCCCATCCCCCCAGCAGCCCTCAGTTTGTTTTGTAAGATTAAGAGTCACTTATGGTTTGTCTCCCTCCCAATCCCATCTTGTTTCATTTATTCTTCTCCTACCCACTTAAGCCCCCATGTTGCATCACCACTTCCTCATATCAGGGAGATCATATAATAGTTGTCTTTCTCCGCTTGACTTATTTGGCTAAGCATGATATGCTCTAGTTCCATCCACGTTGTCGCAAATGGCAAGATTTCATTTCTTTTGATGGCTGCATAGTATTCCATTGTGTATATATACCACATCTTCTTGATCCATTCATCTGTTGATGGGCATCTAGGTTCTTTCCATAGTTTGGCTATTGTGGACATTGCTGCTATAAACATTCGGGTGCATGTGCCCCTTTGGATCACTACGTTTGTATCTTTAGGGTAAATACCCAGTAGTGCATTTGCTCTGGAAAACAGCATGGAGGTTCCTCAAAATGTTGAAAATAGAACTGCCCTTTGACCCAGCAATTGATTCATAAAAGTATTTAATTTTGATGAAGTTCCAACTTTTTCTTTTGTTACATATACTTTCAGTGTCCTATCTAGATAGTTATTGCCAAATTCAGTGTCATCCTTAAACTTTTCTCTTAGATTTTCTTCTAAGAGTTTTATGGTTTTCACCCTTATGTTTGCGTCTTTGATGCATGTTGAGTTAATTTTTGTATATGGGGTTAGGTGGTGGTCCATCTTCAGTCTTTTGCATGTGGCTATCCAGTTTTTGCAGCATCATTTATTGAAAAGCCTGCCCTTTCCCCTTTTGTTACTGGCCCCTGTGTCAAGAATCATTTGAGAAAATATGTGAGAATTTATTTCTGGGTTCTCTATCCCATCAATCTATGTGTCTGTCTTTATGCCATTACCATACTGTTGCGATTTATTACCACTTTAAGTATTAAAAAAGGAAGTGTGAGTCCTCCAATATTGTTCTTTTTCAAGATTATTTTGCCTATTTGAACATGGTACTTTAAAATGCAGGCCAAATTGTACAGTCCCATTTTTTATTGAAATTATTTGTTCTTGAAGAAAAGGATTTAATATATTTGGTTTTCATTCTACCTGAGCCCAACTCTCCTGAGTAAATGGAAAAAATCCATCTTTCTCTGAGTTTTTAAAACTCTGCTTAAAGTCCAGAGTGTATATATCTAACTCTAGTTATTAGCCTTTGCTTAACTAATGTAAACTGCAAGATGACATTGCCAGTCTTTCCTTGCTAATTTTGATATGTTCAGTCAGTATTTTGTCTTACTCAAAATTAAGACACGAGTCGCAGTATTGTTTGCTTTGTTCGTTCTTATGAATGATTCTTGAGAGATACTAATTAATTTTCGTGAAACTTTGCTCCCGGAAACTCTTTTTTTAATCTTTTCTGATCTTTTTTGTTGTTGTTGTTTCTTTGGTTTAATGTCATGTTCTTTTTTGTGTGTTTTTTTTTTCCTGGATTCCCCATGTTGTGATCCAAATTGGAAAACCATTGCAAAGAGTCTAAAAGCTTTGAAAATTTTGAATGTAATATCTCCCTAGGAAAAATGGTAACTTTTACTTTACTAAATTGTGATGGGATATTAATTCTAAATATTTTGCATAGTAGTGTAAATAGAAAATTGTTCATGAGCATCTGAAACAAGGTTTCGTTCTTAACTCTTTGAAAATATGGCATCTGTGACAATGCAACCTGTATAGCAGCATAAGATAAGGAAATCCAGAGCTGTGTGTGTATAATTTCATTATAGGTAAGACATTTATCAAGACTGAGCTAATATTTGGTGGCCTATACAAAAAAAAAATAATCATTTAAAGATTGCTGTTTATTATAGAATACTAGGGTACCTGCTCTTTGGAACATTGAAGTTTCATGTTTCTTTATGCTTTTTTTTTTTTCCCCCATTTACAGGTCCTCCTCCTATCCCTGCAGAACCTGTTGTTTCACCCGAACCAGCATATGTCTCAAAAGTACATTATGGTAGGAAAGTCCTTTATGATGTTCTTTTTTAGAAGAGTAACCCAGTGAAAAATAAAACATATAAAAATAAAACATATAATAAAACATATAATAAAACATATAATCAAAATATGCTTTAGGTATTAACATATACAATAGTATTTTATCATTCAAAACTGTCACACTTCTACAAGGAGGAGAATTTCCTTCTGTATTCTGCTAAAAAAGAGAAATGAGGGGAGAGGAAAAATTGAAGAAATGGCTATTTTTCTATAAGGAGGTGGTTCATCAGTTTCGTATAGCTGCTCTTCTGAGAATGTTTTGCTTTGGTAGGCTTGTCATTAATGAAAAACAATGGCTTTCTGGTGGTTAAAGGTTGGGACATTCATTTTTAAATAACCTATTTATATGGGTGCCTGGGGGGCTCAGTGGGTTAAGCCTTTGCTTTTGGCTCATGTCATGATCTCAGGGTCCAGGAATCGAGCCCCACATCTGTCTGTCTGCTCAGTGGGCAGCTTCTTCCCCCCTCTCTCTGCCTGCCTCTCTGCCCACTTGTGATTTCTGTCAAATAAATAAAATCTTTAATAAATTTAATAAATTTATTTTTTACATAATAAATTATTTGATAAATAAATATTTACTTTTAATGGCAATTACTTATCACTCAAGCCCAAGAAAACTACAACTACAATTGCAGTTACTAATTGTATCATCTACAATCAGCTATTTCTCCATGCACATTAATTTTTCCATCTATAAAATGGCCATAACAATAATTACAGCATTGGTAATTATGAGGATTAAATGAATTCATATATGTGGAATATTTAAATCAGTGCCAGTAGATGCTTCCTAAATAATAACCTTTTTTTAATATCACTTTGTCATATTCAACATATGTTGTTTTATCCGTTTCCTGTCAGATTATGAATCCTCTGAAAGTCAGGAAATTATTTCTCCATTGTTTACATAGTGGTTAACACTTCAGTCTTCAAGTTCAGAGTGTTTATAGATTTAAAATGAAAATGTGCCTTTCTTTCTCTTCTAAATCTGGAGATTAGGATTTATTTATTTATTTATTTTCAAAGATTTTACTCATGTATTGGACAGACAGATCACAGGTAGGCAGAGAGGGGGGAGAAGGCCCCCCACAGAGCAGAGCACCCAATGCAGGTCTCAATCCCAGGACCCAAGCCAAAGGCAGAGGCTTTAACCCACTGAGCCACCCAGGCACTCCTGGAGATTAGGATTTAAAAATAAACTTTAAGCCTCTTCAGACTTGGTTTGTGCATTGTTTTCTTAAATTTACGTTATCTTTCTAAAACAGAGAAAGACTAAGCTTGTTTGGAGTAAATGGACCAGACCAGGAAAAATAGGCCTATTCAAATGGCAAAATTCATCAAAGTTTAGTATAGTAATTTGATCTAACATTCCTAAGAATTGAAGAAAAGAAGGGAAGTGTGAGGTGAATCTAGAAGTAATCATCCCTCAACGTGGGAGAGGGCTCTAGTCTGTCTTTTCAGCCTCTGTGGGCAACTTTAATGAATAGTGGAATAAAAACTCTGATCAGTGACTGACAATAGAGTTTAATATTACTCTGAGAAAACAGATAAGTCTGTGAGGAAGAAAGAAAATGTGGTTAACAGTATGTTTAAGGAGCCAAGTTTAGTAGGCTGAGACAGGAGTCAAGTTGTCAGAACATGTAGAGCAAACCTCATTCTTCCAGCTTATGGGTAAACACAGGAGTTAAATGATGTTGCCTTTGGAGAAAAAAGATTTGAGGCCCACAGTAATTTCAAAACAGGTCCTGGTTGGGCCAGTTATAGAGTGTATCATTATTTCACAGCCTGTCTGCATTTCTAACTGGACCATATTTCATTAAAAATAATGATATTTTGGGGTGCCTGCTTGGCTCAGGCCATAGCTTCAACTCGATTTCAGCTCAGGTGATGATCTCCAGGTTGTGAGATGGAGTTCGGCATTGGGTTCTATGCTGGGTGTGGAGCCTGCTTAAGATTCTGTTTCTCTTTGAACTTCCTGCCCCCTCTCTAAAATTAAATAAATAAACAAATAAATAAATAGAAATTTTTAAAGAGTGGTATTTTGACTCTGAAGATAGATTTAGGTTACTCATGATACTGAAGGTCACTTGAAATTAGCTACTCGAAATTAAAGAAATGTTAAATGGCATTATACATGTTATATTTTTATCTTATCTTTCATTTTCAGTAATTCAGGAGAACATTTTATTTCCTTAATGGTACATTACACATATACATGTATAAGGAAAATGATATTGCATTTTCTGTTTTTTAGAAGAGGTATATCTAGTAACTGAAACTTGGTTATATTCACAATATTATTTACCTTCAACACTGAATTAAGATCAAGAGGTATACTGGTATGTTGTTAAGTCCCAAATGTGCTTTATGATATTTAGATACAACCTTTTAATGTGTAGCAGAACATTTTGTTTTGTTTTGTTTTGCCCCATACTCAATTCTTGTTCTATACTAATCACAGTGTGTTTTTCTACTCTATATCATAATCCAGTACTTGCTAACTCTATATGATATGATCAAACGAATTACAGTTCATTCATTCTGTGGACCCATTAAGAAGGATAAGGTAATACTAATGTCTACCCTTGAGTGATGTTCAAGAGCAAGTAAATACAAAAAGTGCATTTCAACATGTCCCATTTTTTGTTTTTTGAAGTGATACATATTTATAGATACTCAAAATTTCTATTAGAAACTGGTATCATTGCCTGCCTTTGGTGATGCAACTTCCGAATGTATATTTTTATATTGCTGTTTCAATTTTTTTAAAAAAGCTAAATCAGGGGTGCCTGGGTGGCTCAGTGAGTTAAGCTTCTGCCATTGGCTCGGGTCATGATCCTGGAGTCTCAAGATGGAGCCCTGCATCAGGTTCCCCACTCAGCAGGAAGTCTGCTTTTCCCTCTGACACTCCCCCATCTTGTGCCCTCTTTCTCTCTCTGTGTCTCTCTCAAATAAATAAAATCTAGGGGCACCTGGGTGGCTCATCGCTTAAGCATCTGCCTTTAGCTCAGGTCATGATCTCAGGGTCCTGGGATGGAACCCAACATCAGGCTTTTTTTTGGCAGGGGGTCTGCATCTCTCTGTCCTCTGCCATGCCCTATGCTCATGCTCTTTCCCTCTCGTTTGCATGCGAGCTCTCTCTCTCAAATAAGTAAAATAAAATCTTTTAAAAAATAGATTAAAATATTTTTTTAAAAAGTTAAATATCATTAAATGGATACTGCGTCTTCTGTATCATGAGTTTTTGGTACGCAGAGAAAAGTTGTGAGTACTTCTCATATTTTTACTACATAAGGACTAAAAATTAATTTGTACACCACACAATGATGGTTTTGTCAATATCAGTTTTAGTGAAATATATGCTAGCATGCAATTACGGTAATAATTGGCACCTCCACATTATATGTTTTGTGAGGAGATAGAATAATATAACTATTACTTCATTCTTTTTGCTCTCAGAGCTTCATTTTGTAATTTTGTGATTGTTCACATTCTTGATAATGTGAATTTGTTTTTGGCAAGAAGATAGTATTAACAATATTAAGAGAAAAAGCTTAACAGATATAAACAAAAATATGTAAATGGCCTAACTGAAAGGTATTGTGTCCTGTTAGCAGAATGTTAGCTGAGATTGCCAAAATATACTTTTATCATTTGTGTACTTTTTTTTTAATGATTATTAAGCAGGTAGAATTTCTGTGAAAATTGTATTCATTTCATATATAATATATGACAGCAAAGTTGTTTCATTGCTTTTTTTACTCTAAAAATATGAAATCGACTTGATACACTACTGAGCAACCTCATGAAACACCAGGAACTATCAGTGGCTTACAACTAAACTTGGAGAAACACTGTATTAAGTCATTCTGCAACCTCTCATTCTCCATAACAATGGTTCTTCAGTAGGGATACCAAAGCAACAATGGCCAGGGCCGGCCCTATCCAGAATCTTAATTTTAAGCGCTGTCATATTTTTTTTTAAAATACATGGGTAACTTTGATGTATATTCTTGGTTATAAACTGTCCTCTAGTGATCCTAGTTACTTAAAACTATCTTTATCCCCTTTCAAAAAGTTCAGGACTTTTTTAGTAGGAACATGGACTATATCAAGGGTCTAAGTGCTTAGTGCTATGCAGTAGTTATTAGTGGGGCAAATACTAAGGAGTGTATTTTAATTATCACAGTGTTGAGGGAAGACTACTGGCATTCATTGAGATGTACGTTGGCAATATGGGAGCATCTTATTCAAAGAATAATGACTTGTGTCTTGTAGG
The DNA here is from genome assembly GCF_964662115.1 of Mustela nivalis. Lineage (NCBI taxonomy): Eukaryota > Metazoa > Chordata > Mammalia > Carnivora > Mustelidae > Mustela > Mustela nivalis. The sequence continues at coordinate 86,828,998 of NC_139023.1, read as the reverse complement.
ACTTTTGAATATTTCATAAATATCAATAATTCTTTGATATGTAATATTAAGAATTTTTTTTACAAGGCCTTTTCCATAAAGCTGAATAATGAAGTTTTTTTTATAGAATTGAATGCTTTAAAATATCAATCATGACATAAATTATAATTTACTCCCTTACCTATAAATAACAAAGTCACTCAATTGCAGTGTTATAGTAGGAATAATAGAGACCTCTGGGAGGAAAGCAGTGTGTTCTTCAAATTCATATTCCATTTGATTTTTTTTTCCAGAAGGGAGACATATTCAGTATGCAAAGATTTCACAAATTGTTAAAGAAACATTTACTCAACTAATTTCCAATCATTCAGAATATCTGAAATGTAGCAATTCATTGGCTGCTTTTATAATTGAAAGAGGTAAGTCCCAAGTATTTGGCCTTGTGGAAAAAGTATTAAATATCCTAATCATTTGAGCTGTAAATAGTAGTGTTTTAAATGACTATCTTTGGCCATTTTTACAATGGTGTAGCTTTGATTGATTTGAAGTGGCCTTTTCTAGTGGGTGTGGATCATTAAATACAAAGGCTTTTAGAGTTAAAGTGTATATATATATCTCCAAACATGTATGAGAATTCATAGACAGTTGAGAGCTGACAGAGTTCAAATATTTGGATACTGAAACTTTAAGTTTTAACTTTAAGTTAATAAGACTTGAATAAATGGAGGAGAGAGAGAAATAGAGGAGAGAGAGAAAGAAGAAAGCAATGAGAACAGTGACAATTGTTTATAGAACAATAAATATATTACTGGTGCAGAAATATATATATGTAGTCCATACATATGTGCGTGTGTCTGTGTGTGTGTATAAATAAAGTAATACAGAATATACTTAGGTTGATAAGATTTACTGGATTATGGAGTCATTTAAAATCCAGTGAGAAGTTGGGTTTAATGAGAAAGATAGTAATGGTGAAAGATTTTTGGTCAGGGATTGATTCTAATTGTTGGGAATGGCACGAGACTTAGCTCTGCTATTTAAATGACTTTGAGCATGATCTATAATTCTCTCCTTCAGTTTTCTTCGAATTTCTTAAAAGTAGAAATAATCTCTAATGAATAACTTAATGAAGTTACTGGGATTAGATGTGATAATATAAATACTTGACAGTACTTGGCAATTAGGAAAAGCTTAAATTACATTTGTAATGATTAAAATAAGTTGATGTTTAAGCAATAATTGCCAGCAGTTTTTTTTTTTTTTAAATACTATAAGGATTGGGGCTGAATTAAGGAATCATAATTTAGGTGTTTGTGATGCAGCTGCTTACATTAGAGTTGAGATAGAAATGAACAGGGAAAGAAAATATTTTTTTAAATTTATTTTTTATTTATTTTCGGCATAACAGTATTCGTTATTTTTTCATCACACCCAGTGCTCCATGCAGTCCGTGCCCTCTATAATACCCACCACCTGGTACCCCAACCTCCCACCCCCCCGCCACTTCAAACCCCTCAGATTGTTTTTCAGAGTCCATAGTCTAGAAATTGATGTGATAAGATGAATGTGACAACAAATGATAGATGAAGTGGGATGAATAAAACATAACGTTTCAAATTTACATGGTACAGTGGTGCTTCCACATACACAGGAATCTGAAAGCTGATGTGAAGTGTGAATAGCGTGGATGAGAGTAATAAATCTGGTTTTGGAAATACAGTTGTGAATATACTTAGGGGTAGGAAAAGACTGAGTAAGGTTAAGTACGTGTTCCTGGAGTAACTCAGATAATCAGTACATACTTAAAATGTGTTAGGAACCTCAGATGGGTATTCCTCACTGCCCAACCAGCCTGTGTCTCCAGTAGGGTTGCTCACACATTCCCTGAAATGTCCATTTCATACTTTTCTTTGTCCTCAAATATCCTACATCCTCTCTTTCATCTTCCTTCAGCTAATGGCCATGTCTCATAATTTTTAATTTTGTCTGTAAGAAACTATAAAATCCAAACTTCTTTCTGTTCTCTACCACCAAGTCTATGTAATTCCTTGCATTTGTGCTCATCTTCTCCACTGTGAGTGAAGGAAGGATCTTTCCTCTTATAGCTAATCCCTTCATTTAAATTTTGGTTCTATTCCCTATCATATCTTGAATTTCTTCTTTTGGTTTTCTCCTCTTTTTCTTGCATTATCCAACTAGTATCTCACTGAAACATGGCAGGTCGAGTTACAGAGTTGAAGTAGGAACTGAGTTTCTATTTGTAACTCAGAGTTTTACATCACCATTTCAGAACTTACACTGACACTGTATAATTCCCTTTTACCATCACCATCCTCTCCTTACTGGAGCAGCTTTGTTTGTGATAATGGAACTTTATATTTTTCCCATCTAATTTTACTCCTCCTCCAGCTTTCTCCATCTGAATAAATGGCATTTTCCCATTTGCTCAGACAGACTAAAAGGCTCAGTCCTTTCCCTAGTACTCTACAATTTATCTCTAAGTTCTATTATGTCTCCAAATTCTCAGATCTGATTATTCTTTTCCAACCACCTTCGTTACTCAAATCTTAAGTCATTATGTCTTCAGCTTCTTGGACTTAGAGCATTCTCCACATAAAGAAGTGATCTTAAAATGTAAACCAATATTGTTTTCACTCTCTTACCTTCAGTAGCTTCACCATAGCTCTTGGGTAAAACCACAGACTCCTTAGCATGGTTTATGATGCTTTATTCTCTAACCTCATCTTATGCCATTCCTTTCATTCTTTACTGCAGCAGCTATACTGGTCTCCCTCTGCCCAAGGTCTGCACAAGCTTTTTCTTTTGACCACATCCCCTTTATCTCACTCATGCTGCTCACTCCTTATACTGAAACTTAAATTTTAGTTTCATGAGGAGAGATTCTCCAACTAGTTTGCATAGGTAATCTTCTCCCCCCGCCATTATTCTTTACATTGGCCCCATATTTTTTTTCCTTTAAAGCATGTATCAAAGTTTGTGGTTTGTTTAGTCTTTTTCTGTCTTTCCTATTAGAGGCTTAATGAGGGCATGTCTTGCTCAACATTTTATTCCTAGCATCTGCCTTAGCGCCTGGAACTTCATAGGACCTCAACAGTTTTTGTCAAATTAATGAAAGTCCTTTAGGTATTTGCAAATGTGACACTTTTTTCTTTTTTAAAAGATTTGTTTTAAAGAGAGTGTGCAAGCATGTGAGCTGGAGGAGAGGCAGAGGGAGAGGAAGAGAGAGAATCTCAAGCAGACTCCCTGCTGAACCTCCCGACTCAGGGAATCATCTTGTGGGGCTCCAGCTCAGGACCCTGAGAGCATGTCCTGAGCCAAAATCAAGAGTCCTGACACAACTGACTGAGCCACCCATGCACCCCTGAAACTGAACTTTATCTGAAAGTCTAAGAGACTTTCTGAAATCATCAACACAGATGTAATAGAAAAAGCAAGAGGAGAATATTCCAGAGCAAAAAGAGCAATGAGTTTAATGACTATTCTTAGAAAGGCCTTATACTTAGGATGTGAAAGGAAAAAAGAATTATATAAGGAAACTCATTCAGCAAAAAGCAAATGGAGCAAAACTATTAGAAAAAGAGTAAGGTGCTATTTTCTTTAAAACAGTTTCAGGGGTGCTTGGAGGACTCAGTTAAGCATCTAACTTCTGCTCAGGTCATGATCTTGAGGTCCTTGGATTGAGCTCTGGATCAGGCTCTCTGTCAGTGAGGATTCTGTTCCTCCCTTTCCCTCTGCTCCTCCCCACTGTTCATTCACACACACAGTCTCTCAAATAAATAAAGACTTTTAAAAAGCAGTGTCATGGAGCACTGGGTGTGGTGCAAAAATAACGAATACTGTTATGCTGAAAAATTAAAAATTAAAAAGAAAAAGCAGTGTCAGTAGAACAGGGAAACTATGATTTGTAGAGAATTTGAGTGGATTAAGAAAAAAAAGAGAGCCACTGTAGATAACTTAATTTGCAAAAGTAAAATACCAAATGAAGTCTCTAGTAAGCCAAACATATCTGGATGTAGAAGAAATAAATGCATGTTTGAAAACTAAGGATATCTGATGATTCTGTTGATTGTGGTAAAATTTTAGATGAACTATTATGTCTTTTTAATTGAAATATTATTGGAGTATTGAAAATATTGGTTGCTAGAAGACTCTCAAACTCTTATTTGAAACTGCGAAATTTCTCCATTTTTTGGTCAATATAAGTAACTTTAAAATGGTAAGGTAGAGGTTGAACATATGAAAGAGGGAGGTCAAAATAACCTGCTACTGTTAACCTTTTCCTTTCAGCTGGACAACATGAAGTTGTAGCTGTAGGCACAGGTGAATACAATTACAGCCAGTGCATTAAGCCAAATGGAAGAGTGTTGCATGACACGCATGCTGTTGTAACAGCAAGAAGGTCTCTCCTTAGGTAAGGTAACACATATATTTAATGCCACCAAATGTTAATGCTTTCAGTCCAAAGTAACCACATAACAGTGTCTTTATTTACAAATGGAATTTTACTGATCATTAAGCCATGGATAGGACTGTCCTTTACTTATCCAAGTCATTTTATTATTTCCATGTCATTTTTAAAAATCTTACAGTAACTACAGTGTCTATAATTGGTGGATTTTAGTGGCTTCTATTATCAATACCTTATGAACTCAGATTCCAGAGTTCTACAGCTTTTTAAAAAAATATATCATCTTTTTTATCAAAGTAATTGGAATATATAGCTTTATATCTGGACCAAGTCGACTTGGTAATATCACCCCCTTCCAAGTTAGTCATAGTTAGTCATATCATAGTCATGATATCCAAAGATATCACCTGAAGCTGGAAAGTTTCCTTTCATAAGGTCTATGCAAAGTTTACCATATAGCAGAATGTAGATATGGTATTCTTTTTTTTAACTGAAGTATAGTTGACATACAATGTTAAACATGTTTATGTTCAACACTTACCACATTCACCACCATGATAAATGTAGTCATCTTCTGTCACCATATGATATTATCACAGTATTATTGACTATACTCCTGTGCTATATTTTTCATCCTCTTGACTTGTTCTATAACTAAAGTTTATACAGGCTGGCAGATCTCAAAGAGGGAGAAAAGGGCTGAGGTGAGCATACCTAGTTTCTTCTCCCAAATTCTTCAGTAGTTACTCTGCTCCTTACAAAAGGAGTGATTAGCAGGTGGGAGAGAGAAGCCAGGAATGTTACTCCTTAGAAGTCCCTTTGTATAAAAAGTGAGAAATCTGTTGTTTTCTCCAGGATCCACCAGATTTTGGTTCTGCTAAGGCATTGAGCTTACATTTTATAAAACTTTTTAATAGATATTTTCAAACATAAGTAAGAAAAGGATAGTGAATTCTACCATTCAGTTATCAGCATTCTGATTCCAGTATCCAGTGATCATATCCAGTTACCAGCATTCTGCTGTTCTTATTTAACCTATGCATCCACACTTTTTGATGGTGCTGTTTTCTTTGGTAGAGTATATTAAACCAAGTTAAACATTATTGTGCCTGAAAAACTTTTAAGTACACGTCTCTAAGGAAAGAATCCTCTAATCTTAAAAGGAAGGTTTTGAGGAAATCCATGAAGGTAATGCAAGTCATTGTCTTTTAATCCTCGTTGGTGCTTATTGAATTACTTGACCTCTCTAAGATTACCTCTTTTACGTTTATTTCTTCCCATGCTTGGCCCTATTATATGCTTGTGCTGAATTTTCTTCTTATTTCAGATGAAAGGACTAAAATCATGTTTTTTTATTTAATCAAAATAGTATTTGTCCCTTGATTAGTATAAATTTTTCACTTTTTAGTATAACTTATAGTCTTCATTGTATTGTTCTTGTATTTCTATGTTTTTGTCTTTAAAACCACTAAGGAGCAGGAACCACAGTTGTTGTTTGTCTGTTTTGGTGGGGAAAGAAAAATAGAAGCAAGGCATAATTTTGACACTTCAGGTAGGAGACTGAGAGCAGAACTGTCTGAGAACAAATAGAGGGGTCAGTAGAGAAATGAGGATATGACAGTTGAGGACCCAGATGTGAAATGAGTAGAGTGGTAGTCAAGGAGTGGCGCTTTAAAGCAGGTCACGTTCAGCTCCAGTTGAGGACTTCTTACAGGATTTAACTCTTCATTAAATAAGGCTCAAGTTATTTTAGGAGTTCTTATCACTTTCTACATGGGGAGAGACGTTGCTCACGACAGTTACAGTTATGAATAGGACGCCTAAGATAAATTACTTTAAAATTTTATGACTTGATAAAGTTATAATCTTCTTATTTTAGGTACTTTTATAGACAACTTCTACTCTTCTACAGCAAAAATCCTGCTATGATGGAAAAATCAATATTTTGTATAGAACCAGCTTCTAATCTACTGACTCTGAAACAGATTATCAACATTTATCTCTATATGAACCAGTTGCCTAAAGGGTCAGCCCAGATTAAGTCACAATTGTAAGTATCATGGGAGTTGTTTTTAAAAGCAGTCAGGAGGGGTGCCTGGGTGGCTCAGTCATTAAGTGTCTGCCTTCGGCTCAGGTCATGATTCCAGGGTCCTGGGATTGAGCCCCACATCAACCCCCACATCGAGCCCCACATTGGGCTCCCTGCTCTGCGGGGATCCTGCTTCTTCCTCTCCCACTCCCCCTGTTTGTGTTCCTGCTCTCAGTGTGTCTCTGTCAAATAAATAAAATCTTTTTAAAAAAGTGAAAGCAATCAATCAGAATGGCTGTATCATATATTCTGAATCCCTAGAGCAACAGAACATGGAAATTCATATCTATCTGAATTCTCTTTCTGGCTTGTGGCCTCCTAGAGGGCCGCTAGATCTAATCTGATCTATTACTACTTCACTCCTCCCCTCCACTCAATCTGATCTATTACAACTACTTAAATATTCCATGTACTTTACCACTTTCTTTCCATGCTGTTGAAATTTTTTTTCTGTCAAGTTTTAAGACTTCATAAATGTTAGGAAAGCATAGATTTGTGCATTATCACATACTAATGCAGGAGCTAAGAAATTCCATTTGTTTTTCTGGTCAATCTGTAGCTAAAACTTCATTATCTTGATGAATGGGTAGCATCAGCATAAAATTTAAACAGGACAGACAAGCACAAAGGAAAAAGCAAGTCTGACTATCTAGAGATAACCATGGTTAATACTTTGCTAAAGATTTTTCCAGTTATACCTTTGAAGACAAAGGCAAGGAGTCTTTCTGGAGAAAAAATTCAGGACAAGTGATTTTACATTTAATTTTTTTTAGCATATTTTATTGGAGAAGAATCTTGAATACAAATTGTCAGTGTTTTTTGCCTTCATTCTTTTTGTAGTTTTTAGAAATTTCCATAGAGAAAGACAATAAGACCTATGGTAGGAACAAAAATTTTTAAGGGACATAAAGGCAGTAAAAATAATTTATCTTTGCCATAAGCTGTAAATATGGTTAATTTCTGTTTGGTATTTATCATGTGGGACCAAGTCACTCCATCCCAAACTTGTTTTAGTTTTGCATCTGTTTTTATTACTAGAATTAAATGTACACTGGCAAGTTAGGCATGTTTGAAAACAATTCTTAAGTACATATAGATTTTATTTTAATTTTTAATTTTTTAAATTTTTAACTTAAATTCCAGTTAGTTAACATACAGTGTTATATTAGTTTCAGGTGTACAATATAGGGATTTAACACTATTGTACAACACCCGGTGCTCAACACAAGTGCACCCCTTAATCCCTGTCTCCTGTTTCACCCATCCCTGGAAGCCATCTGTGTGTTGATGATAGTTAAAAGAATCTGTTTCTTGGTTTGCCCCCGCCTTTTCCTTTTTCTCATTTGTTTCTTAAATTCCACATGAGTAAAATCATACCTCATTTGTTTCTTAAATTCCACATGAGTAAAATCATACGGTATTTGTCTTTCTCTGACTGACTTTCACTTAGCATAGTACACTCTAGCTCCCTGCATATCGTTGCAAATGGCAGGATTTTGTTCTTTTTATGGCTGAGTAATATTCCATTGTGTATACTTTGTTTTTTAAAGGAAAAAACTTTTCCTTTTTCTAGGCGTCTTAATCCACATTCTATATCTGCATTTGAAGCCAATGAAGAACTGAGTCTCCATGTGGCTGTTGAAGGCAAAATTTATCTGACTGTCTACTGTCCTGCAGATGTTGTTAATAGAGTAAGCAGTATGTCCTCAAGTGACAAATTGACAAGATGGGAAGTGCTTGGTGTACAGGGAGCATTGCTGAGTCACTTTATACAGCCAGTTTATATCAGCAGTATACTTGTTGGTGAGTGGGATTTTATTACCTCCTGGCCTCTCTTACTAAGTAAATATATTTTACTTAATCAAAATAAATAGAGATTTTGCATACATGATCCTTTAAGGTAAAAAAAAAAAACGTTGTTTCATTCATAGTAACTTGTGATCATACTTTGTGTAATTCGACTTCTATCTTCTTATCAGGAGGAGGACAAATAATATTTTAAATTAGCCAGTTAGATATGTTATACTTTGAACTTACACATTTGTTTGCACAATATTTCAGTTTTTTCCCTTTCTTTGGGAGAAAGATGTTTCCTTGAACTTCTCAAGTCTAAAAGCTTATATTTAATTATCTTTAAAATAAGAAAAGTCTTAAATGCCCATTTGGTTTTTTAGCTACATTTTTCACACATTTGGTTATGATCTGTGACCTTTGAAGTTGTCAAATGAGTAGGCAGTAACTAAAACACACGATAAATAATGGAAACTAGTAATTCATTCTTTGGTGGGAGGTGTTACCAAATTATGTAATTACATTTGAATGGTTTTCAACCATTGTCAGTAAACAATTAGGGGACTCATTTGTATAGTTTTCATAAAACCCTGAGTGATGCAAAACTTTAATTTACACCTGTGAAACACTTTAAATACTGCTGTTACTTGGTTCTTCTTTGCTTGCCATTCCCTTTTGAAAGCAATCGCCTCTGTAAGCTTGAGATCCTCAGATAGGTAATATTTTTGTTTTTAGGTGGTGATATTTCTGGTTTTTTTTTTAAGGTATTATTTATTTGCCACAGAGAGAGTGCACAAGTAGGGAGAGCAGCAGGCACAGGCAGATGTAGGATCCCCACTGAGCAAGGAGCCCAATGTGGGACTTGATCCCAGGACCCTGGGATCATGACCTGAGCCAAAAGTAGACATTCAACTGACTGAGCCCCACCCAAGCATCCCGATATCCCAATATGCTCACTGTTTGAAAGACCATTTGGGGTAGCATCTGGGACACCATCCTAGAAGACCCAATAGTCCTTTTTTCTTAAAAATTATTTTTATTAACATACAATGTATTATTTGCTCCAGGAGTACAGGTCTGTGAATCATTAGGCTTACACATTTCACAGCACTCACCATAGCTCCTACCCTCCCAGTCTCCATAACCCAACCACCCTATCCATACCCCCCAACCCCCAGCAACCCTCAGTTTGTTTTGTGAGATTGAGTGTCTTTTATGGTTTGTCTCCTTCCTGATCCCATCTGGTTTCATTTTTTTGTCCTTCCCTATCCTCACAACCTCCCGCTTTGCCTCTCAAATTCCTCATATTGGAGATACCATATGATAATTGTGTTTCTCTGATTATTTCTCTCAGCATAATACCCTCTAGTTCCATCCACATTGTTGCAAAAGGCAAGATTTCATTTCTTTTGATAGCTGCATAGTATTCATTGTATATCTACACCACCTCTTCTTTATCCATTCGTCTGTTGATGGACATCTAGATTCTTTCCATGGTTTGGTGATTGTGGACACTGCTGCTATAAACTTTCAAGTTCACATGCCCCTTTGGATCAGTACATTGTATTTTTAGGGTAAATATCCAGTAGTGCCAATTGCTGTGTCATAGGGTAGCTCTATTTTCAACTTTTAAGGAAACTCCATGCTGTTTTCTAGAGTGACTACACCAGCTTGCATTCCCACCAACAGTGTAGGAGGGTTCCCCTTTCTCCGCATCCTCGCCAGCATCTGTCATTTCCTGACTTGTTAATTTTAGCCATTCTTACTGGAGTGGGGTGGTATCTCATTGTGGTTTTGATTTGTATTTCCTTGATGACAAATGATGTTGAGCATTTTTTCGTGTGTTTGTTGGCCATTTGGATGTCTTTGCAGAAATACCTGTTCTTGTCTTCTGACCTTTCTTGATTGGGTTATTTGTTCTTTGGGCGTTGAGTTTGTTAAGTTCCTTACAGATTTTGGATAATAACCCTTTATCTGATATGTCATTTGCAAATATCTTCTCCCATTCTGTCCATTGTCTTTTTTTTTTTTTTCAAAAGCTTTTGGTCTTAATGAAGTCCCAATAGTTCATTTTTACCCTTGCTTCCCTTGGCAATGTTTCTAGGAAGAATTTGCTGTGGCTGCAGTCAAAGAGGTTTCTGCCTGTGTTCTCCTCAAGGATTTTGATGGATTCCTGTCTCACATAGAGGTCTTTCATTCCATTTGGAGTCTGTTTTTATGTGTGGTATAAGGAAATGGTCCAGTTTCATTCTTCTGCATGCGGCTGTCCAATTTTCCCAAGACCATTTGTTGAAGAGACTTTTTTCCATTGGACATTCTTTCCTGCTTTGTCAAAGATTAGTTGACCATAGAGTTGAGGGTTTGTTTCTGGGCTCTCTATTCTGTTCCTTTGATGTATGTGTCTCTTTTTGTGCCAGTACTATACTGTCTTGATGATGACAGCTTTGTAATAGAGCTTGAGGTCTGGAATTGTGATGCCACCAACTTTGGCTTTCTTTTTTGACATTCCTTTGGCTATTTGGGGTCTTCTCTGGTTCCATATAAATTTTAAGATTATCTCTTCCATTTCTTTGGAAAAAATTGGTGGTATTTTGAGAGGGATTTCATTAAATGTGTAGATTGCTTTAGGTAGCATAGACATTTTCACAATATTTGTTCTTCCAGTCCATGAGCCTGGAACGTTTTTTCCTTTCTTTGTGTCTTCCTCCATTTCTTTCATGAATACTTTATAGTTTTCTGAGTACAGGTTCTTTGCCACTTTGGTAAGGTCTATTCCTAGGTATCTTATGGTTTGGGGTGTAATTGTAAATGGGATCAACTCCTTAATTTCTCTCTCTCTCCTGTCTCGCTGTTGGTATATAGAAATACAACTGATTTGGGGGCATTGATTTTATATCCTGACACTTTACTGAATTCCTGTATGAGTTCTAGCAGTTTTGGAGTGGAGTCTTTTGGGTTTTCAACGTAAAGTATCATATAATCTGCAAAGAGTGAGAGTTTGACTTCTTTGCTGATTCAGATGTCTTTCATTTCTTTTTGTTGTCTGATTGCCAAGGCTAGGACTTCTAGTACTATGTTGAATAGCAGTGGTGATAGTGGATATCCCTGCTGTGTTCCTGACCTTAGGAAAACTGAGAGGAAAAGTTCTCAGTTTTTCCCCCTTGAGAATGATATTGGCTGTGGGTTTTTCATAGATGGCTTTGATGGTATTGAGGTGTGTATCCTCTATCCCTACTCTGTGACAAGTTTTGATCAAGAAAGGATGCTGTACTTTGTCAATGCTTTTTCAGCACCTATTGAGAGTACTATATGGTTCTTGTTCTTTTATTAATGTATTATATCACATTTATTGATTGCGGATATTGAACCAAACTTGTAGCCCTGGAATAAATCCCACTTGGTCGTGGTGAACAATCCTTTTAATGTACTGTTGGATCCTATTAGCTAGTATTTTGGTGAGAATTTTTGCATCCATGTTCATGAAGAATACTGGTCTGTAATTATCCTTTTTGATGGGGTCTTTGTCTGGTTTTGGGATCAAGGTAATGTTGGTCCATAAAATGAGTTTGGAAGTTTTCCTTCCATTTCTATTTTTTGGGATAGTTTCTGGAGAAGAAGGGGTATTAATTCTTCTTTAATTGTTGGGTAGAATTCCCCTGGGAAGCTGTCTGGCCCTGGGCTCTTGTTTGTTCAGAGACTTTTTTTTTTTTTTTTAAAGATTTTATTTATTTATTTGACAGAGAGAAATCACAAGTAGGTAGAGAGGCAGGCAGAGAGAGAGAGGAGGAAGCAGGCTCCCTGCCGAGCAGAGAGCCCGATGCGGGACTCAATCCCAGGACCCTGAGATCATGACCTGAGCCGAAGGCAGTGGCTTAACCACTGAGCCACCCAGGCGCCCCCCAGAGACTTTTGATGACTGCTTCAATCTCCTTACCGGTTATGGGTCTGTTCAGGATTTTTCTTTCTTCCTGGTTCAGTTTTGGTAGTTCATATGTTTCTAGGAGTGCATCCATTTCTTCCAGATTTTCAAATTTGCAGGCATATAGTTGCTCATAATATGTTCTTATAATTTTTTGTATTTCTTTGGTGTCAGTTATGATCTCTCCTTTTTCATTCATGATTTTATTAATTTGGGTCCTTTCTATTTTCTTTGGGATAAGTCTGGCCAGGGGTTTATCAATCTTACTAATTCTTTCAAAGTATCAGCTCCTAGTTTCGTTGATTTGTTCTCCTGTTGTTTTGGTTTCTATTTCATTGATTTCTGCTCTGATCTTTATGATTGCTCCTTTCCTGCTGTGTTTAGCATTCTTTGCTTTCTTATTCCAGCTCCTTTAGGTGTAGGCTTAGGTTGTATACTGGAGACCTTTCTTGCTTCTTGAGAAAAGCATGTATTGCTATATACTTTTGTCTCAGGACTGCTGTTGCTGTGTCCCACAGATTTTGAACAGTTGTGTTTTCATTTTCATTTGTTTTCATGAATTTTTTCAATTCTTCTTTAATTTCCTGGTTGACCCATTCATCCTTTAGTAGGATGCTCTTTAGCCTCCATGTATTTGAGTTCTTTCCAACTTTCCTCTTGTGATTGAGTTCTAGCTTCAGAGCATTATGGTCTGAAAATATGCAGGGAATGATCCCAGTCTTTTGGTACCAGTTGAGACCCGATTTGTGACCGAGGATGTGATCTATTCTGGAGCATGTTTGATGTGTACTAGAGAAGAATGTGTATTCTGTTGCTTTGGGATGGAATGTTCGGAATGTATCTGTTATGTCCATCTGGTCCAGTGTGTGATTTAAGAATTTTATTTCCTTGTTAATCTTTTGTTTAGGTGATCTGTCCATTTCAGTGTGGGGAGTGTTAAGTCCCCTACTATTATTGTATTATTGTCGATGTGTTTCTTTGATTTTGTTATTAATTGGTTTATATAATTGGTTGCTCCCATGTTAAGGGTATAGATATTTAAAATAGTTAGATCTTCTTGTTGGACAGTCCTTTTAAGTATGATATAGTGTCCTTCCTCATCTCTTATTATAGTCTTTGGCTTAAAATCTAATTTAACTGATAAAAGGATTGCCACTTTTCTTTCGATGTCAATAAGCATAGTAAATTGTTTTCCATCCCCTCACTTTCAATCTGGAGATGCCTTTGTGTCTCAAATGAGTTTCTTATAGACAGCATATCAGTGGTTTGTTTGTTTTTTTGTTTTTTGTGTTTTTATTTGTTTGTTTGTTTGTTTTAACCATTCTGATACCCTGTGTCTTGATTGGGGCATTTAGCCCATTTACATTCAGGGTAACTATTGAAATATATGAATTTAGTGCCATTGTATTGCTTGTAAATTGACTGTTACTGTGTATTGTCTCTGTTCTTCTCTGGTCTATTACTTTTAGGCTCTTTTTTAGCTTAGAGGACCCCTTTAAATATTTCCTGTAGGGGTGGTTTGGTGTTTTCAAATTCTTATAATTTTTGTTTGTCCTGGAAGCTTTTATCTCTCCCCCTATTTTCAATGACAGCTTAGCTGGATGTAGTATTGTTGGCTGCATATTTTTCTCATTTAGTGCTCTGAGTATATCATGCCAGTCCTTTCTGGCCTGACAAGTCTGTGTCGATAAGTCTGCTATCAGTCCAATATTTCTACGACTGTATGTTACAGACCTCTTGTCCTTAGCTGCTTTAAGGATTTTCTCTTTGTCACTAACACTTGGAAGTTTTACTATTAGATGATCAGTGTGTGGATCTATTTTTATTGATTTGAGGGGGGTTCTCTGTGTCTCCTGGATTTTGATTCTTGTTCCTTTTGATCTGCTAGGGAAATTCTCTATTATAACTTGCTCCAATATACCTTCAGCCCCTCCCTCTCTTTCTTCTTCTTCTGGGATCCCATTTATTCTAATATTGTTTCATCTTGTGGTATCACTTATCTCTCGAATTCTCCCCTTATGGTCTGGTAGTTTGTCTCTTTTTTGCTCAACTTCTTTATTCTCAATCATTTAGTCTCCTATATCACTAATTCTCTCTTTTGCCTCATTTATACTAGCAGTAAGAGCCTCCATTTTTTTTTTTTTAAAGATTTTATTTGAGAGAGAGACAGTGAGAGAGAGCATGAGTGAGGAGAAGGTCAGAGAGCGAAGCAGACTCCCCATGGAGCTGGGAGCCCTATGCGGGACTCGATCCCGGGACTCCGGGACCATGACCTGAGCCAAAGGCAGTCGTCCAACCAACTGAGCCACCCAGGCGTCCCAGAGCCTCCATTTTTGATTGCACCTCCCTAATAGCTTTTTTGATTTCAACTTGGTTATATTTTAGTTCTTTTATTTCTCCAGAAAGGGGTTTTCTAATATCTTCCCTGCCTTTTTCAAGCCCAGCTAGCACCTTGAGAATCATCATTCTGAAATCTAGTTCTGACATACTACCAATGTCCATATTGATTAAGTCCCTAGCCATCAGTACTGCCTCTTGTTCTTTTTTTTGTGGTGAGTTTTTCTGCTTTATTGTTTTATCCAGATAAGAGTATATGAATGAGAGAATAAAATACTAAAAGGGTGGCAGGGACACCAGAAAAATAATAGCTGACCAAATAAGAGGAGACCTGAAACTGGGAGGAGAAATAAAGGGGGGGAAAAGTTAAAAAATATATATATATATATTTATTATACTGGTGAATAGAACAGAGCCACCACTTGATTATGGGTATATTTTGGTCTCTTAGAAGAAACTACCTTCCAAAATCTTAAGGAAAGAAAAACCTATATGTATAGAAATAAGGGTAAACATGATGAAGGGATGGACTATGACTATAAAGATGAAAATTTAAAAAGATTTTTAAAAAGGAATTGATAAGCTAAGTTTATAGGAAAAAGAAAAAAAAAGAGAATGTGATCAGGCTGGAGCTAGATTTAGAGTATCTTTTCATCTATTAGAAGAAATTATATCCCAAAATTTTAAGGAAAGAAAACCTATATGTATACAAGAAATAAAGTTAAATATAATGAAGGCATAAAATATGACTATAACAATAAAAATTTAAAAAGCTTTTTTTTAAAAAAAAGTATTGATAAGATAAAATAGTTAAATAAAGTTAAAAGAGGAAGAGGAAAAGTTAAAAAATATATTGAATAAGAAAAAAAATTTAAAAATTTAACTTCGCAAGACTGAAGGATCATGGGAAAAAGCCATGAATTCTATAGGTTCCTTTCCCCTAACCCTGGAGTTCCACAGTTCTTGTTTATCAGTGAACTTGGTCTTGGCTGGATGTTCTTGCTGATCTCCTGGGGCAGGGGCCTGTTGCAGTGATTCTCAAATGTCTTTGCCAGAGGCAGAATTACATCACCCTTACCAGGGGCCAAGCTAAGTAATCTGCTTGGGTTTGCTCTTGGTAGCTTTTGTTCCCTGAAGGCTTTCTGTAGAGCTTTGGCAGATGGGAATGAAAATGGCAGCTCCAGTCTCTGGCCTGGAGGAGCTAAGAGCTTGGGACCCCACTCCTCAGTGTGCCCTCAGAGAAAAGCAGTCAATCCCTCCTGTCTCCATGGTCTCTGGCGGTGCTCTGTTTACCCGGCCTGTGACCAAGGCTCCCACATGCCACTCCTTCCAGAGGAGGAGGGAGGGGGTCTCTCCAGATCTGCCACTTGTGGTGACCCTGCTTTGAAGATCAGTGGCCCGACTCTGCCTGGGATCAGGATTTAAGGTAACCCTGAGCTGAGAGTCCCCACCTTGTCTCCCATCTCTTTAGCTGGCTTCCTCGCTCTGATACTTGGGGGCTCTGCCACACTCAGACACCCCTAGTCTTTCTGTGACCCCATGGGTCCTGAAATCACACTGTCCCTGTGAAGTCTCCACCCCCACTTAGCCTCTGGAGCAATCCCTCAGTGGAGCAGACTTATAAAAGTTCTGATTTTGTGCTCCACTGCTTGCAGGAGCCAGCCCCTCCCCCTGTGGTTTGTCTTCACATTGCTTCAGATTCACTTCTCTGGACATCCTACCTTCCAGAAAGTGGTCGATTTTCTGTTCCTAAAATTGCTGCTCTTCTTTCCTATTTCCTGTTGAGTCTGTAGGTGTACAAAATGTTTTGGTAACTATCTAACTGAACTCCTGGAACCTAATGCTATTTCAGTCTGCTGCTACTCCACCATCTTGCTTCTTCCTTGATATTTCTTTTTGTTGTTGTTTATATATTTTATACCCATTTCTTGGGAGTTTCTCTTACAAGTAATATTTTTTTCAGTTCCATGTGTATACAAGATGCTATTTTTTAAATTTTTTATTTTTTTATAAACATATATTTTTATTCCCAGGGGTACAGGTCTATGAATCACCACACTTCACAGCACTCACCATACACATACCTTTTCCAATGTCCATAACCCCACCCCCCTCTCCCAACCCCCTCTCCCCCCAGCAACCCTCAGTTTTCTTTGTGATATTAAGAGACACTTATGGTTTGTCACAAGATGCTATTTTTGTTTGGCTTTAATAAACTGTAAAAAGGAAATTGGTTACTTATTTTCTAATTAAGCTTATTTTCTTTGTATAGAAAATATATTATTTGATTCACAATTCAAAGGATTTAGAAGGGTTTTTAGTGAAAAGTTTCCCTCCTATCCTAGTGCCCCAGGCACCCATTTTTCTTCTGTGGCATTCCTTTTTCCTAGTTTGTTGTTTTTCTTTCCAAAGATAGTTTATACTTAAAGAAGTAAATGTGTATTCTTTTTCTTTTCTTTTTTGTATTTTGTATGAATAGATAATACAGTTCATACTTATCTGCATTTTGTTTTTTTTTGTTTAATAATATACCTTGTAAATATTTCCATGTCAGGTATGTAAAGAATTTCTTCATTATTATTTGTGTCTCATTGTATGGTACTTCTTTGTATAAAGGTATCATAATGTATTTAACCACTTGTAAGTTGAGGGAATTTTAGATTGCTTCCATTTTTTTTCATCTACCAAAATGCTATAGTGAATGACCTTTTTATATTACTTGCACATGTATAAGTGTATCTATTTCTAAGATGAATTCTGGAAGTAGAATCACAGGCAAAAATGTATGCATTTGCAATTTTGAGAAATGTTACTAAGTTATCCTTTAAGTCACATTCCCACTGGTAATATATGATAATGCCAGTTATTCTTACCCTCAAAAGTAGTTACTTCTAAATCTTATTCCAAATACATATTGTAGGTGGCACATTTCTTAGATTTAATTTGATTATTGAATTTCTTTGCCTTGTTATTCTTTTAGGTCTCATACTCTTTCAGGATTTAAACTTTTCTCAATCTCCTTTAAAAAAGGCCTTTTTTTATTGAATGTCTATTAAGTATATAAGAATTGTCTATGCTGTCTCTAGAATCACAGCTTTCTTTGAGTTTGGTGAAAAAAAATACTGTAAAACTTGTCATAACTCCATACTATATTTAGTTTCTTAAAAGAATGGATATAGGCTCTTGTAAAATTATTTAGTATTTAGCTAGTAATTTGAGACAGGAGCTTAAAAATTAAATCTCTTGTCGTTTGGAGTGTCCTTTTGCTCCTAACAATGGGGAATACCAGGTAGCAATAAAAGTACTATAGACCTTGTAAAATTGTTTCTGTTCTCTTTCTTGGCATCTTTGTGGGACACACCTTAAGCTAATTGGTGCTCTTCCTGGTATAACCTAAGTGATTTTAATGTGTTCAAGTTGTTGGTCAAAAATGCCAGTTTTTGGACCTCTTAAAGATCTCTATTCTGTTTCTGGGGGAGGGAGTTTTGATAGAGAGGAATATACATGTAAAAGCACCACTGGGTGATTCTGATATAGATGATGTGAATGGTTCTGAGAAATGTTCATTTAAAGTTTCTGTACACTAGGAGAAATTTAGAGAGCAAAAAGAACCTTCAGATCTTACCGAACTTTATTTGTAGTCTAGTAGAGCTTCTCACTTAGTAACTAAACTCATTTTATACCATTCCTGATAGAGTATCATCTAACCCTATTTTAAAACTGTAATATATGGGTAGTGGTGTTAAAATGTAATGTGAAGTGTAGGATTTAAAACCAATCTGTTCTATTAATTGAATAGCCCCAGTTGTTTAAAAAGAAAAAAAAACAAACCCTCCTTATTTAGAATTGAAATTTGCTTCCTTGTAATTCTGTACTGACAATATAAGTTAAATCTAATTCTTTGAGGATAATTACATCATCCTGTTCTCTCATAATTCTTATGAAATCTTTTACAGGTCTTTATTTAAAATTCTTAAAAACCTTATTTATTAGATCTATTACCAGTGGGGAGAGTATTATATTTCAACTTACTTTTTAGAAAGTTTACAGAAGCCAATTTTATTCTGTGAGTGTTCTTAGATACTCATTTTATCACTTAATGGTGGTAGTATTCTTTTTTAGTAAAAAAGTCTTAGGCTTGCTAAAAAGACATTTACTATTATTGAAAAGAAAACAATCCAGAGTAGGATTTCCTGGGTGGCTCAGTCAATAAGTGTCTGACTCTGAGTTTGGCTCAGGTCATGATCTCAGGGTTGTGGCTATCCAGCCCCATTATGGGGCTCTGTGCTCAGTGCCTAGTCTGCTCGAGATTCTCTCCCTCTGCCCTGGCCCTTGTTAATGCACATGTACTCTCCTTCTCTCTCTTAAATAAAATAAATAAATAAATATTTATTTATTTGAAAAATATTCAGTATTCAAATATTCAAATAAATATTTATTTATTTGAAAAAATATTTGAAAAATCCATATAAGGAAGAAAATACTTTGCTTAAGTACTTAAGAGCTGGATTTTAATTTTTTAACTTCAAGGTTTTTAAGGTGTATTTTGAAAATTTGGTATTTTATTATGGTAAGATCATCTGTCTAAAAATTTCAAGAGTGTTTGTACAGAGGTATTTCTGTTCAGTTCTTTTAATACACTGATTTGAATTGTACATTTGGATTATAAAGAATACTAATTGCTAATTCCCTAGTGAAAAAATCTGTTTTAAACAAAGTTCATGGACTTTAAAGAAACATTTAATAACCTGAGAGATTCTGTATTTGTTTCTTCTTTTTTTAAGATCAGTAATTAATTAATGTTAGTAATTGTTAGTGTTAGTAAAATAATTGCCCCAAGTCAGTCAGTCTGCCTATTGGCAGAGCCTGGACTCAAAACCAGTTTTATAACTTCTCATGCTACTGCTTTTTGTATTAAATTGAGCTCTGATAGCTTTGTCTGAGCATAGCGAGTGACTAGAATCTCACTGCTTTGTCTGTTAAACTTGACATTCTTGAAAGCAGGTGCTTTGACACACTCATCTTGGTCTGGTTTGTGCAAGGGGGTCAGTAAATGTTTCATAAATAAACAGTTTGAATCAGTGTGTTTTGTTTTTGAAAGTGCTCTTTTTCTACTTAAAACTAATTCTGCCCAGAACACCTGAGAAATAAATTTTACTTTTTATGCTTGTTGTATTTTATGCTAACCCAGGAAGCTTTTAAGATAATGTGAGAATGGTATTGGTATTAATATCCCAACCCCTCAAGATTCTAATGTGCATCCAGGATTGATAATTATTGGTCTCTGATAATCTAATCTTTTATATTCTTTTTTCATCAGGTACTTATTAAGCCCCCCACTGTATGCTAGGTTGTATAACATCACATTATTCTCAGGGGTACCATTCATGCAATAAAATATAGAGTGAGCATTATGAATACAAAGGCAAGATGCTTCTTGCCTTTATGTCTTCTCCTAGCCACACATTTGTGTTTCACAGGAATTTGAATTGTTTCTCTGGATGTTCTGTAATATATGGGTGGTGGTGTTAAAATGTAATACCTCAGACTAATTATGATGTTCCAGATGTAAGACCAGTGCATAGTTCTTTAATGTTTGATTCTTTTATTTATATACTATATTCTTACTCAAAGGGGCACCTGGGTGGCTCAGTGGGTTAAAGCCTCTGCCTTCGACTATATTCTTACTCACACATTCTCAGTTTTTAATAGCTGTTTCAGCAATCATTTCTGCCGACTTACAATGCACTTATGGTAGATTAATCTCCTCAGAATCTTTTCTGTATAAAAAGGTGTCCAGTCAGGTCAGCTATGGGCTTCGATTAGATTTAATTTTTGACTTTACCTTGGGAATTCATGTTATTTTAGATGACTTGAGATAAATCAAGCTTACCCTATTATATGACACTTTTAGAGCTGTATTTTTCCAGGAACAAGATGTAGCCTCAAGGTATAACTAAAACCATACTTTGGATGTAGTTAATAGTTAAAATGTACACATATAAAGGGAAAAAGTAAAATTTCTAATATTAATATATTTTTTTCTATTACATTACTGCTGTTATACTACCATATTGAAACATTTTGGTGAAACAATTTGGTAGGTAAGAAATTCCAAATGGGGGACGCCTGGGTGGCTCAGTTGGTTGGACGACTGCCTTCGGCTCAGGTCATGATCCTGGAGTCCCGGGATCGAGTCCCACATCAGGCTCCCAGCTCCACGTGGAGTCTGCTTCTCTCTCTGACCTTCTCCTCACTCATGATCTCTCTTACTGTCTCTCTCTCAAATAAATAAATAAATAATCTTAAAAAAAATTTAAAAAAAAAATTCCAAATGGAATTTGACTTACAAATTCCATTTTTTTGTTTTTTTCCACATGTATCTTGCTATTTTGGGCACAAACAGTGCCATTATCTCATTACAGTATGTCTTAATCTGTTTGGGCTGCTACAATAAAAATTCTACTGATAGTGTAAGCAGGGATGAGAGCCTCTTTTTAAGGGTACCTCACAAAGGCCTACTATCTCATTGGAAAGGTTTTAACCTATTAATTTTATTGGGACACATTTATTCTGTAACACAGTGTGTAATAATATGTAACATTTTCTTTTGAATCCATGTCTTCTGTTCATTATAGACACAGTGACTATTCCTTAGACCTTATTTCTTTTCAACTATTTGTGCCCAAGCATATCTTTCTTGTGTGTGTGTGCCCAAGCATATTTTTAACTAGTCTTAATTTGTCAGTATTTCTTTTTTTTTTTTTTTTTTTTTTAAAGATTTTATTTATTCATTTGACAGAGAGAGATCACAAATAGGCAGAGAGGCGGGCAGAGAGAGAGAGAGAGAGAGGAGGAAGCAGGCTCCCCGCTGAGCAGAGAGCCCGACGCGGGACTCGATCCCAGGACCCCGAGATCATGACCCGAGCCGAAAGCAGTGGCTCAACCCACTGAGCCACCCAGGCGCCCCTGTCAGTATTTCTTAATTTGGGTGGTTCAAAGGAATATTTAGTGTCTACTGATACATGAGTAAAGAAGATGTGGCATATACATACAATATTACTCAGCCATCAAAAAAATGAAATCTTGGCATTTGCAACAGCATGAATGTATTTAGAGGGTATAATGCTAAATGAAATAAATCAGAGAAAGGCTTATACCTATGGTTTAACTCATGTGTAATTTCAGAAACAAGCAAGGAAAAAAAAAAGACAAACCAGAAAATAGACTCTTAGCTGTAGAGAACAGAGAGAGGGGGGAGGGGTGGCAGGTGGTGGCGGGGATGGGTGAAATACGTGATGGGGATTTAGAGTACAAATCTTGATGAGTGCCAAGTAATATATAGAATTGTTGAATCCATATATTATATACCTGAAACTAATTTAACACTGTATGTTAACTATACTGAGATTAAAAAAAAAACACACAAAGGAGTGCTTAGAAAAAGGGTGTCAACAGTAATTCATGTTCTTTTTACATCATTTTTTGGTTTCCAAATAATCATAGTGAGTGTAAAACCACTAGCCACCTCACCAGTTCCAATATATGGAAACAAAACTTTGTGATATAATGCCTAGTGGTATGTAAAATGTGTCTTTGAGAGAACTTCTGACCCTCTAAGGAGAAAAGAGTTCCAATTTTTGTACTAATTTTAAAATAGGAATGACTTGTCCAACTTCTATTTTAATTTTGATCAACCCATTGTATTATACTACACTGATGATTTTACACCTTTTTTAGCATTCTTTCAATAATTATTTTAACTGAAAACTCAAAGATTTTGATATTAGCCACAACTGTAACCAGAAATGGTCATTATTTAAATTGTTTTGTGAAAGTGGAACACTGTGGTACTGGAATAGTTGTAATTTGTGGCTCATAGATGTGGGAAAATAACTTAATCTCACCATTTCTCAGCCTCATTTATTTCTTGTATTACTTGCTAGTTTCTTGCTGTAATCTGAGAATTCAAGACAGGATGAACCAGTTCTCTCTGACAGAACTTTGTAAAAAGCATTATATTTTTTTCTGGGTCAGTTCTGGCTCTTCACTTTTAGTCACTGGAATGTCGATTTGTTATTTTCTGTAGAATTTTTTTTTAATGGAAATTATGACCATTGTTACTTTGTCCTGGTTCTGGTAAAAAATACAGAAGTAGTTGCTGAGAAGTAGGAAAGGATAGGTTGCAAGAAAAAAATAAATAGACTTTAGACTGTTTCCTTTTTTTTTTCTTGTCTATTGATATTG
Source organism: Mustela nivalis (assembly GCF_964662115.1). Lineage (NCBI taxonomy): Eukaryota > Metazoa > Chordata > Mammalia > Carnivora > Mustelidae > Mustela > Mustela nivalis. The sequence continues at coordinate 86,806,207 of NC_139023.1, read as the reverse complement.
AACTTCTGGGTGTTTTGTTTTTACTTTCTAGGTGATGGGAATTGCAGTGATACTAGAGGTTTAGAAATTGCTATTAAGCAACGTGTTGATGATGCACTCACTTCAAAACTTCCAATGTTTTATTTGGTCAACAGACCTCATGTTAGTTTAGTACCTGCTGCATATCCACTTCAAACGAACTTGGAATATAAATCCCTGAGTCTGAATTGGGCTCAGGGAGACATTTCTTTGGAGATTGTGGATGGTCTAAGTGGAAAGATCACTGAAAGGTTAGCATTATTAATTTCTTTTAAAATCATATATTTAAGCAGGACACTTGTGATGAACACTGGTTGTTGGATATAAGTGTTGAATCACTAAATTGTACACCTGAAACTAATATTACACTGTTTTGACTAACTGGAATTTAAATAAAAACTGAAAAAAAAATCTTAAGAGAAAATATATTTATAGTACTGTATTTATCAGGAAAAAACGTGCATATAAATGGGCCTGTGCAGTTTAAACCTGTGTTGTTCAAGGGTCAACTGTATTTGGAAGAGTCCTATGCAAGTGTAAGGGGACCAGAAGGTTAAGCTTCACAATAAATCTACCTCCATCTATCTATACTATAATAGAAACAAAACAGAACCTTTAAAAATATTAAGAAAAAATTCATTTTAATGGAACTTTTAAAATTATTCTAAGTTCAGTTTTTTGAATTTTGAACAATAATAATCATTGAGTGTGACTATTTTGTAGGCATTGTACTAATTTAAAAAAAAATGAACATTTTTTTTTCCTGTTGAGAAGACAGACCTGGAGAAGTTCTGTAACTTACTGAAATTACATAGTAAGTTGAATGGAGAGAGTATTTAAAATCAGTCTCCAGAACCTATATTTTTCTAAGTATCATTTCATGATTTTAATTAACACTAGAATCATATAATGTTTTGTTTTAAAAATTTATTTTCTCTTACTGAATCTGAATTTATCTAATTCTAAGTACCTGTATTTTGACATGTGTTTTTAAATATTACTTATATATACTTGAATGTGAGAGCTAATATACTATGCTTATGCTTAAAATAACTCTGTAGATTAGGCGGTAGTGTTGCTCTTTTACAGATAAATTGATTCAAGCTAGGTTTAGTATCTTTTTTAAAGTCTCCCAAATAGTAACACACCTGGGATTGATATCTGGACATTTTATTTCCAAAGCCCTTGTCAGTAACCATAATATACTATGCCTTATAGACATTTCTTTATAACATCCTTGCCATTGGTTATCAAAACTAAAACTACTTTTAGTGTGACCATACAGTTATAATGAGGTAATAAATAATGTTAAAATTTTAAATGCCTAAACTGCTTTCTTTCTGAAAGATGGGTTTAAACTAAGACTACATACAAATGTTTCTCGTTATGAACTTAGGCATACTATTGATTACTTCAGCTAGTGTGAACTACACTATTCTTACCTTGAATCAGCTGTTAATGAACAAACTATAAACAGACAAAACAATTCTTTGATAAAACATTAAAAAGCCTTTCTGAGAGCAGATAAAATATGAGCATAACAAAGCTGAAATTAATGTAAAATGAGCTTAATTAACTTATTATAGCTAAATGGTACAAATGAAAAGAGCAGATGTGATCTAAATATTAGACAAGACATTAAATGCAGAGGAAACTATTATTAAAATGTGTAATTCACAAGGAAGAAAGAATAGTTATGGTTATCTATTCAACAAATAGCATAGTATCAACATTCATAAAGCATACGTTACAGAAGAGAAGGAAAAGTAGAAATCCACTACTAGTTGAGACAGTAATTGACCTTTAAGTTCATGATCAGATAGACAACACAATAAGGAAGGATATAGTGGTTTTAAATAACAAAAAGGTAGATTTGATTGACTTACACAAAACTCTACACCGTAAAAACATAAAATACAGAACCTATAGGATATTGAATATAGAATATTGAAAAAAACTGATCCTATTTTAGGACACAAAATCTCAAATTCTAAAAGTTAGAAGCAATGTGTTAGAACCCAGAGGTAGACCCTCAACTTTATAGTCAGCCAGCTAATTTTCAACAAATCAGGAAAGAATATGTAAAGGGAAAAAAAAGGCCATTTTCTTAACAAATGGCTTTGGGAGAACTGGATAGAAACATGCAGAAGAATTATACTAGACCACTTTCTTAAAGCCATATATAAAAAATAAATTCAAAATAGATGAAAGCCTTAAATATGAGACAGGAATCCATTGAAATCCTAGAGGAGAACACAGATAGCCCCCTCTTTGACCTCAGCCTCAGCAACTTTCTACTGACAGTCTCCATAGGCAAGGGAAACAAAAGTATAAATGAACTATTGGGATTTCATTGACATAAAAAGCTCCTGGACAGCAAAGGAAACAAACCTAAAAGGCAGCCTGGAATGGGAGATGATATTTGCAAATGACAGATCAAGGGCTAATATCCAAAATCTATAAAGAACTCAACAAATTCAACACCCAAAAATCCAGTCAAGAAATGGGCAGAAGACATTCACAGACATTTCTCCAAAGAAGACATACAAATGGCTAACAGACACATGAAAAAATGCTCAAGACCACTCATCATCAGGGAAATAGAAATCAAAACCACATAACGGCTAAAATGAAAAACTCAGGCAACAGTGGATGTTGTGAGGATATGGAGAAAGGGAAATCCTCTTACTCTGTTGGTAGGAATGCAGACTGGTGCAGTCACTGTGGAAAACAGTATGGAGATTCCTCAAAAAGTTAAAAAATAGAGCTACCCTGTGACCCAGCATTGCACTACTAAGTATTTATCCAAAGGACACAAAAATAGCGATTTAAAGGGGCACATGCACCCCAAAGTTATAACAGCAATTTCCATTCTAGCCAAACTATGGAAAGAACCCAGATGTCTATCAGGAAATGAATCCATGAAGAAGATGTGAGAGTTACGCATACACACACAGAAATACTACTAAGCTATCAAAAAGAATGAAACCATGCCATTTGCAGTAACGTGGATGGAACTAGAGTGTATTATGCTACGCAGAATTAGAGAAAGACAAATACCAATATGATTTCACTCGTGGAATTTAAGAAACAACAGCATAGAAAAAGAGAAGGAAAAATAAGATAAAAACAGGCAAACCATAAGAGACTCTCAACTGTTGGAAGTTGGGGGTTAGTGAAGGATTTGGACAATTTTTGTGAATACAAGAACAACTAATAAGATATAATGAAGAGAGTTATAGCAAAAAATTTCATGGTCTATGGATCCACTTTTATTAGAAACAAAAAAATATATCTTCATGCACATATGTATACATAGGTGGAAGGAAGTTCATAAATATATAAATAAATATATATATATAATAAGTTCAAATTTACATACAGTGAAATGTACTATATAGTTAATGATTTTTGATATATGTTATACACCTGTATAACCACCACCCCATTAAAATATAGGACATTTTCATCATTCCAGAAAATATTTCTGTGCCTTTTTTCCAGTCAGTTCTGCTACAACCACTCTCCTTATTTGGATCAACATAGATTAATTTTGCTTCAAACAATAAACTCTTCCAGTATCCACCATCTTTAATTTTTAATGCAACACTATAAAATTTAAGCTGTAAGTTAATAAAAAAAAGTAAATATTCAAAGAGTTTTGTGTAAAAATCACTATCTTCATTGTATATAGTTTAGAGAAGTATTTGTAGATTCTGTGTTGATTTTAATCTCTACAATTGTCAACATAAATTCTTGAATAATAATTAGTGGATGTTTCATTCCTTTCTACTTTAGTTCCCCATTTAAAAGTGGTGTGTCAATGGCAAGTCGGCTTTGTAAAGCTGCAATGTTAAGTCGATTTAACCTCCTTGCCAAAGAAGCTAAAAAAGAAGATTTACTTGAAGCTAGTACATATCATGCAGCAAAGGTAAGTCCTTAAAGGAATGAATTTGATTATAGAAATAATATTTAAGATAACAAAAATGTACTTTTATGATAATGAGCTATAGGAGAAGTTGCTTGAAATAGTTAACTAAATATAAGATACTTCCATGTACTGGTAGAATTAATTTTTAAATGAATATGCCAGAAATTGAATATGTAAATGAATGTTGCCACCTACAGTAGCCTCTTTAGTATGGTGTGTACTTATTTTGACGATATTTTATCAAAACCTGCTTTCATACCCAGAGAAACAAAAGGATAAAATTTTTTCTGTATGTATTAACTTTCTAACTTTAGAAGTATTCTAAAATAATACAATATGATTTCCATATAAATTAATTTTCCTATTTTAAAGATGTGAAACTGCTTTAATTTCAGTGTATGAATTGGGCCTGATTAAGTAGGTGATGTATATAGCCTTTTTCTGTCTTTAAAAATATTTATTTTTTTAGTATTACAAACACAATTCATATTTACAGAATATGGCAGTTTTTCTAAATGCAGAGTCAAAATAGTACTTGTAATACTTCCTACTATTCAAATTATGATGCCCTTAATCCTGTAAGCATGTTATTTCAGTTTCTTGTGTTTTGCATATATATATATATGTTTATGTATGCATATATTTTAGAATATTATACTGGATGTGTTTTTTATCTGCTTTTTTTGTTTGGTATAGTCTGAGATGAACCATGTTATAATATGACATGTACAAGACATCAAGTTATTAAATACAAATTGTTTCTGATAACCTAAATTTAGTTTCAGTCAGTAATCTGGTATTGTATGAAAGTCTCTTAAATTTCAACAATATCTTAATGCTCAGACTGTATATTCCCAACCTGTGAAACAATTTACTACAGATCTGTGGGTATGTACATACATTTTTAAGTAATAAAAGCTTATCTAGGCAATTTCTGTCTTTGGTGGCATGAAGTCACAGATCCTATTTAGAAAAGCAAGTGTAAAAACTGGACAAAATTGTCAAAAAACCACCTTTCACAACTCTGGAAATTGAAGACAGAAGTGTGTATTATTGAAAAACAGCTCAGGCTTTGGATAAGAACAACTGGAGTTTGTGGTACCTTCATCCAAGGGCTGTTCCTGTTCTTTCTCCTTCATCTCTGCTTGTTTAAATGGCAAGAACTATAGTTTTTACTAGAGTGAGGATGTAGTTTTGCTGCTTGAGGGTAGACTTGATTTGGGGCAGAGGGTAAAAACTGGAAGCTTTGTCAGCTAAAAGTGCCAAACCTAGTAGGAAACAAATGGGGAAAATCAATAATTTTGCTGCCCCCAGGTTGCAGTCTTTGTTGGGGCAAGTGATGAACCAACTAGTAACTTACTTAGGTAATTTTAAAAATGAAAGAGCCATGGAAGGGCTGAGATAAAATCTCCATATATCCTTGGCTGAATGAGAACCTACACTTGTACAGGGAAGACCCTAGAGAACCCAGTAAAGAGTGAAACTGTAAAAGAGAACTGGCTGCAACATTAAATCCAGTAGTCCCTCCTTATCCTTGGGGGATACTACCAAGAACCCCAGCGGCTGCCTGAAACTACAGGTAATACTGAATCCTATATCTACTGTTGTTTCTTATATATACATATCTGTGATAAAGTTTGATTTATAAATTAGGCACAAGAGATTAACAACAATGATTTAAATAGAACAATTTCAACAGTGTGTTGTAATAAAAGATACATGATCTCTTTCTCAAAAAGTCTAGTCATACTATACTCAACTTTCCTTTTCTTGTGATGAAATGAAATGATAAAATGCTTATTTGATGACATGAAGTGAAGTGAGTGATGTGGGCATTGTGACATAGTGTGAGGCTAACTATTGACCTCCTGATACATCATAAGAGAGATCCAGATTGGTTGACTATGGTGACGGAAACCAGGGAAAGCAATGTCATGGATAGCATGGAAGGACTATGTACACAACCTCCCCCACCAATACACACACAAATTGATGAGAAGGTAGATGCATAAGCTTAAGGTGTTTGAGCAGTGTCTACTGAAATCATTTATCATTAAGCTGTGCAGGTATAGCATAACTATTAGTAAACCAGGCTAAAATATAAAAATAAGTAATTAAAAACCTGGGAAGGGACAACAGCAGCTGCACCCCATGGAGAAAACAGATCTCACAATTTAAGCAAACTAAAAATAAAAAACTTCAGAAAAAAATAAAACCACATCCAGAGTTTCTACAATATGTTGTCTAGAAAGTTTAAGTTTTAACCAAAAAATATGGGATATGTAAAAAAACAGAAGGGTGAAATCTATTCCCAGGAAAAAATAATAGTCAACTGGTTCTAAGTGGGTCCAAATGTTAAATATAGCTAAGACTTCAAAGTAGCTATTATAATATGTTCAGAGAATTAAAAGAAAATATAAGTGTATCAAAAAATAGTCAATCTCTTTTTTTTAAAGGATTTTATTGATTTTTTTTTTTTTTTTAACAGAGCGAGCGTGCACACAAGCAGGGGGAACTTCAGGCAGGCAGAGGGCGGGGGAGAAGGCAGGCTCCCTGCCAAGCAAGGAGCCAGATGTGGGGATCAATCCCAGGACCCTGGGATCATGACCTGAGCCTAAGGCAGCCACTTATTGACTGAGCGATCCAGGGGCCCCAACAAATTGGCAATCTCAGTAGAGAAACAAACTAAAGAAAAGAAAACCAAATGAAATTTTTAGAATCAAAACAATATTTAACAAGTGAAACATTCTTTAGATGGGCTCAACAGCACATTTCAGATGGCAGATAAAAATCAGTGAACTTTGAAGATAAATCAATAGTTATTTTTTAAAGACCGAATGAAAACAGATTGAAGAAAAATAAGCAGAGCCTCAAAGATTTGTGGAACAATATTAAGCACACCAACAGGTGTGTATTGGGAATCTCAGATGGAAAGGAGGGAGACAAACAGGAAAAAAAAGAAACAATGACTGAAGAAAATCAGTCATCCAACTGGATAAAAAACATTAACGGATTCAAGAAACTCAGCAAATCCCCAAGAAAAGAAAAAAATTTGAAAAGATCCATACCTGCTAGATCCATCCGTTAGAGAAAGACAAATACCTTATGATTTCAGTCATATGTGGAATTTAAGAAACCAATGAAGATAAAAGACCTTTAAGTATAGAGTACAAACTGGTGGTTGCCAGAGGAGACATGGCTGAGGGGTGGGTAAAATAAATGAAGAGCATTAAGAATACATTTACTGTGATGAGCACTGAGTAATGTATTGAATCATATTGCATACCTGAAAGTAATATAACACTGTATATTAATCATAGTGGAGTTTTAGAACATTATTTAAAAAGATCTAGATATGTTCTATTCAAACTGCTTGAGACCAAAACAAAGATTAATCCCATCATTAATCATTAGGGAATACAAATAAAAACCACAGTGTTTTAGTACTATTTATGGTTATTAACAATAGGGTAGTACATCTAAAGGTTGATTTCAGCAACAGTGGAGGCCACCCTAAAATAGCCAGAACAGTCTTGAATAAGAAGAATATAATTGGATTATTCACACTTCTGATTTCAAATCTTACCATAGAGCCACAGTAATCAAGACACTGTAATACTGGCATAAGGATAAACATATAGCTCAATAAGATATAATTGATAGTTAAGAAATAAACCTTAACGGGGCACCTGGGTGGCTCAGTGGGTTAAGCCTCTGCTTCGGCTCAGGTCATGATCTCAGGGTCCTGGGATTGAGCCCCACATCAGGATCTCTGCTCAGGAGGGAGCCTGCTTCCCCCTCTTTATCTGCCTACCTGTGATCTCTCTCTCTCTGTCAGATAAATAAATAAAATATTAAAAAAAAAAACCTTAACACTTATGGACAGTTGATTTTTAAGAAGAATACCAAGCTAATTCAGTGGCAAGAAATAGGTTTTTCAATAAATAGTCTTAGGACAACTTGATATCCACAGGGAAAAGAATAAACTTAGACCTCACCTCATACCCTGTACAAAAATTAACTCAAAATGGATGATAGACCTATATAAGAATTAAAACTGTAAAAATCTTAGGTGAAAACATAGAAGAATGGTCTCACTTATTTGTGGATCATAACAAATAGCATGGAGGACATGGGGAGTTAGGAGAAGGGAGTTGGGGTAAATTGGAAGGGGAGGTGAACCATGAGAGACTATGGACTCTAAAAAACAATCTGAGGGGTTTGAAGTGGAAGGGGGGTGGGAGGTTGGGGTACCAGGTGGTAGGTATTATAGAGGGCATGGATTGCATGGAGCACTGGGTGTGGTGAAAAAATAACGAATACTGCTATGCCGAAAATAAATAAATAAATAATAAATAAATAAGAAAATGTGTGTTTTCTTAGAGAAAGGTTTCTTAGATCTGATACCAAAAATACAATCCAAAAGAGAAAAAAAAAAGGTATTTTAGACTTTATTACAGTAACAACTTTTGCATTTCAAAAATTAAGAAAATGAAAAGGCAAACTACATACTATGAAAAAATATGTGCAAATTACATATCTGTTAAGGGACTTGTATCCAGAATAAATAAAAACTCTTGCAATTCAATAATAGATACATGACCTAGTTTTAAAAATGACCAACGAATTTGAATAGACATTTCTATAAGTAAAATAAGCCAATAAGAATATAAAAAGATGTTCAGCATCATTAATCATTAGGGAAATACAAATAAAAACAACAGTGATTTGCCTCTTTACACATACTAGGATATATAAAGATATTAAATGTTGGCAAGGATGTAAGGAAATCAAAACCATCACCATTGATTCTTCTCCTACCCACTTAAGCCCCCATGTTGCATCACCACTTCCTCATATCAGGGAGATCATATGATAGTTGTCTTTCTCTGCTTGACTTATTTCGCTAAGCATGATATGCTCTAGTTCCATCCATGTTGTCGCATTGGGAGGGAGACAAACCATAAGTGACTCAATCTCACAAAACAAACTGAGGGTTGCTGGGGGGAGGGGGTTTGGGAGAAGGGGGTGGGATTATGGACATTGGGGAGGGTATGTGCTTTGGTGAGTGCTGTGAAGTGTGTAAACCTGGTGATTCACAGACCTGTACCCCTGGGGATAAAAATATATGTTTATAAAAAATAAAAAATTAATAATAAAAAAAAAAACCATCACCATTGCTGGTAGGAATGTAAAATGATGCAGACTCTTTGGGAAACAATTCAACAGTTCCTCAAAAGTTAAATATTGAGAGGTGCCTGGCTGGCTCAGTTGGACGAGCATGTGACTCTTAATCTTGAGGGTTGTGAGTTTGAGCCCCACACTGGATGTAGAGATTACTAAAAATAAACTTTAAAAAAATTAAATATAGAGTTATCATGTAACCCAGGAATTCCCCTCCTAGGTATATTATTAAGAAAATTGGAAACACATATTCACACCAAAATTGTAAACGGCTGTTTGTAGCAGCTGTATTCATATTCACAAAAGGTGGAAACAACCCAAATGTTCATCAGGTGGATAAACAAAATGTGGCATATATCTTTAATCATCCATAAAAGAGAAAATGAAGTATTGATACATTCTACAACGTGGGTCATAGAAAGTAGATTAGTGGTTTCCAGGAGCTGGGGGGAGGAGAGAATAAAGATTGACTGCTAATGGGTATAGGATTTGGTTTTGGAGTGATGAAAAATTCTGGAATTACTGGTAGTGGTTATACAATTCTGTGAATATACTAGAAACCATTTATTTATTGTATACTTTAAAAGGATGAATTTTATGATATATGAATTATATCTTAACAAATCTGTTAGAAAAGAATACAGTGAATTGATGTGCTTATGGATTGGAGGAAAAAAATATTGTTAAAATGTCTATATTACCCAAAGCAATCTACACAGTTAATACAATCCCTATCAAAATACCACCAGTTCACAGAATTGGAACGAACAAACCTAAGGTTTGTATGGAACCACAAAAGACCCCAAATAGTCAAAGCAGTATTGAAAAAGAAGCAGCTGGAGGCATCAGAATTACATACTTCAAGCTATATTACAAAGCTGTAGTCATCAAGACAGTATGGTACTGGCACAAAAACAGATAGATAGATCAGTGGAACAGAGTAGAAAACCCAGAAATGGTCAACTGATCTTTGACAAAGCAAGAAACAGTAAGGAAAGAAGTCTCTTGAACAAATGATGTTGGCAATATTGGAGCACCTTTAAAACCATACACAAAAATAAGTTCAAAATGGATGAAAGACCTAAAAGTGATACAGGAAACCATCAAAATCCTAGAAGAGAACACAAGCAGCAACCTCTTTGACATTGGCCATAGCAACTTCCTACTAGACCTTTGTCAAGAGGCAAGGGAAACAAAAGCAAAAGTGAACTATTGCGACTTCATCAAGATTAAAAACTGCAGTGAAGGAAACAATCAACCAAAAAGCAGTTTACAGAATGGGAGAAGGTATTTGCAAATGACATATCAGATGTTAATACCCAAAATCTATAAAGAACTTACCAAACTCAGCAATCCCCCAAAACCCAAAAAAAATCCAGTCAAGAAATGGGACAGAAGACAGCAATAGACACTTTTCCAAAGAAGACATCCAGATGGCCAATGGATACATGAAAAGATGTTCAGCATCACTCATTATTGGGGAAATCAAAGCCACAATGAGATACCACGCCAGCCCTGTCAGAATGGCTAAAATAACAATACAGGAAACAAGAGATGTTCGTGTGGAGAAAGGGGAGCCCTCTACACTGTTGGAAATGCAAACTGTGCAGCCACTTTGAAAAACAGTATAGAGGTTCCTCAGAAAGTTAAAAATAGAACTACCCTATGATCCAACAATTGTACTACTAGGTATTTACCCAAAGGATCAAAAATACTGGTTCAAGGGGCACATATACCCTGATATTTACAGCAGCATTATCAACAATAGTCAAATTATGGGAAGAGCCCAAATGCCCATTGACTGATGAATGGATAAAGAAGCTAGTGTGTGTGTGTGTGTGTGTGTGTGTGTGTGTGTATCTATATATGTGTCTATATAGATAGATGCATATATAATGGAATATTATTCAGTCATCAAAAAGAATGAAATCCTGTCATTTGCAGCAATGTGGATGGAGCTAGATTGTATTATGCTAAGCAAAATAAGAAGGAAATATATGATTTCACTTATATGTGGAATTTAAGAAACAAAGGGAAGGGGAAGAAAAGGGAAGCAAACCATAAAAGCTTCTTAACTACAGAGAACAAACTGAGGATTGCTGGATGAGAGGTCAGCAGAGGGATGGGCTAAATGGGTGGTGGGTATTAAGGAGGGCACTTATGTTGACCACTGGGTGTTATACATAAGTGGTGGATCACTAAATTCTAAACCAATATTACATGATATGTTAACTGAAATACAATTTTGAGAAAAGAAAGAAAAGAAAAATATGTTTAAAGTGCTGAAAGAAAAGCCTGATAACCAGGAATTGTATAGCAAGATAATTTTTCTTTAATTTTTTTAAATTTTTAATTTTTTTATAAACATATAATATATTTTTATCCCCAGGGGTAGCAAGATAATTCTTAAAAGCAAAATAAAAAAATCCCCAGGCAGACAAAAAGTAAAATTTGTTTTTAGTATTACTTCCTTAAGAGGAATCCCAAAGGAAGCCCTTGAATTTTGGAAGAAATAACACGAGCTGACATATAAATCTACAGAAAGGGACAAAGAATACTGAAAATACTAATCATGGGACAAATATAAAAGGGTGTGTGTGTGTTTCCTCTTATTTTCTTTAGAAAGTGGAAGTTCTTTAAGACAGTTTTAACAGTGTATTAATTTATAACAAAGGTAGATGCAATATAGACAGTGATAGTATACCAAAGGCCAGAGAAAGAAATCAGTCAGTATTGGAACAAAGATACTGTACTTTACCAAATTAAGTCAGTATTAATATGAAGTAGAATACAGTAAGACACAGAAGCATAGGGCACCTGGGTGGCTCAGCGGGTTAAGCTCAGGTCATAGTGCCAGTGTCCTAGGATCCTAGTGCCAGTGTCCTAGGATCCAGGCCCACATTGGGCTCTCTGCTCAGCAGGGAGCCTGCTTCCCATCTTTCTCTGCCTGCCTCTCTCCCTACTTGTGATATCTCTCTCTCTCTCTCTCTCAAATAAATAAATAAATAAATAAATCTCTAAAAAGAAAAAGATACAGAAACAAATTGTAATCCCTAAAGTAACCATGAAGAAAATAACTGAAAACTACATGCAAAAGATCAACACATGAATTAAAATTGTATATTAAAATTCATTTTTGAATAAACTAGAAAGCGATAAAGAGGAAGCAGAGAAATAAAAGACATGGAACTTGGAAAACAGTGAAATGGCAGACATAAATCCACTTTATCAATAATCACATTGGGTTCTATTAAACTAAATGCTCCAGAGAAAAGGCAGAGGTCATCAGAGTGGGTTTAAAAAAAAAAAAAAGGGAAGATTCAACTCTATGCTGTCTGCAGGAAACACATGAAATTCAAAAACACAAATAAGTTGAAACTAAAAAATGAAAAAACACATGTAAACTGTAGCAATAAAGAGAGCTGAAGTGTTTATATTAATATCAAATATATGTTGAGAAATATAAGACAATGAGTGATGTTTTATAGTAGTAAAAGGCTAATGTATTGAAACATATAACAAATAGTTATGTCATAATTGCATGCCTTGGCAACAACAGAACCCAAAAATACATAAGCCAAAACTGACAGAATTGAAAGGTGAAATAGATAATTCTACAATTACAGGAGGAGGTTTTTTTTCCCAGAAAAATGTACTTTTTAATTTTTTTATTGTGTTATGTTAGTTACCATACAGTACCTCATTAGTTTTTGATGTAGTGTTCCATGATTCATTGCTTATGTATAATATCAGTGCTCCATGCAACCAATGCTATCCTTAATACTCATCACCAGGTTCACCCATCGCGCACACTCCCCTTCTAAAACCCAGAGTTTGCTTCTTGGAGTCCACAGTCTTTCATGGTTCTTCTCCCCCTTTGATTTCTACCTTCCCTTCATTTTTCCCTTCTCCTAATGCCCTTCAATTATGTAGGAGGTTTTAATAGTCTTATTTCAGCAGTTGATAAAACAACTAGACAGAAAATAAGAATATAAAAGGCTTAAATATCAGTGCCTGTACTGGCCTGTATTAAACACTGCATAACCGAATATACTTTATTTTCAAGTACACTTGGAACATTCTCCAGTATTGGCAATAAAGCAAGTCTCAGTAGAAATCAGCAGTGGAATGAAATCTGGGAAGTTAACCATTTGAGAATTAGCAGCTTAACTTCTGAATAACCTGTAAGTCAAAGAAGAAATTATAAGCAAATTAAAAAAAAAAAAAACTTCTGAATCAATCAAAAATCAACTGAATGAAAATACAACATATTAAAATTTGTGGAATGTAACCGAAGGAGTGGTTAGAAATTTATAACTTTATTCACTTATATTAGGAAAGAAGGGAATTGTAAAAATCAGTTATTTGAGTTCCACCATGAGATGTTAGAAGAAGAGCAAATTAAAAGTAGAGAGGGAATAATATAAAATGGTATAGAAATTTCTAGAAAACAGAAAAAATAAAAATAGAAAATAGAAAAAATCAATGAAATCAAAAGTTGGTTCATTGAAAAAAAACCAACACTGATAACCCTTTAGACTAACTGATAAAATAGTAAGAGATAATACAAGCAATCAAAATTTGGAATGAAAGATGAGTCCTTACTACAGACCCCAAAGAGCTAAAATAATTATAAGATAATATTATGAAATGTTTTTTAAAAGATTTTATTTATTTGTCAGAAGAGAACACAAGCAGGGGAAGTGGCAGGCAGAGGGAGAGAAGCAGGCACCCTGCTGAACAAGGAGTGAGATGCAGGACTTGATCCTAGGACCCTGGGATCATGTTCTGAGCCGAAGGTGGACACTTAACTCACTGAGCCATCCAGGCATCCAATATAAGCAACGTTTTTTGTTTTTTTTTTTGTTTTTTTTTTTTTTCAAAAAAATTAGACAAGTTAGATGAACACATTCCTAGAGAGAGACAAATTATAAAATGTGACTAAAGAAAATATCCAGATTGAAATAAAGTAGTTGAATTATTAATTAAAATTCTTTTTCTAAAAAGACAAACCAAGAAAGAGACTCAATTATAAATAACAAACTGATGATTACCAGAGGGTGTGGAGGGTATGGGTTAATAGATGAAGATTAAGGAGTGCCCTTGTCTTGAGCACCAAGTAATATATGGAATTGTTGAATTGCTATATTGTGTACTTGAAACTAATAAAACACTGTATGTTAACTGGAATTAAAAATAAAATTCTTTTCCTAAAGAAAAGCAGAGTGCAGATACAGCTTTACTGGTGAATTCTATCAAACTATATGCAAAAAAAGAAGCACAAATCCTACAAAAAACTAATAAATAGAAGAGAAGAACACTTGCCAATTTTTATGAGGTCACTATAACCCTGATACCAAAACAGGATTTAAACATCACAAAAAATGAAGGCTACAAACTTTATCTTTCCAGAACATAAATGCAAAATTTTTAAGATATTGGCAGAGTAAATCCAGCAGCCCAGAGAAAGGATTATACACCATGACAAAGGAGGTTTGTTCCAAGAATACAAGGTTGATTAAACATCAGAAAATTATTGGATGGGGCATCTGGGTGGCTCAGTGGGTTAAGCTGCTGCCTTCGGCTCAGGTCATGATGTCAGGGTCCTGGGATCGAGTCCTGCATCGGGCTCTCTGCTCCGCGGGGAGCCTGCTTCCTCCTCTCTCTCTCTCTCTCTCTCTCTGCCTGCCTCTCTGCCTACTTGTGATCTCTCTCTGTCAAATAAATAAATAAAATCTTTAAAAAAAAAAAGAAAAGAATTATTGGATGTACTACCATTATATGAATAGAGTTAAGTTCAAAACCCACATAATTACCTCAAAAGATGTCCAAAATGTATTTCACAAAATCCAACAGCTATTCCTGGTAAAAATACTGAATAAGAAATAGAAGTAAATTTCCTCCAATGAAAAACCTACAGCTGACATCATGCTTAATGGTGAAAGAATACTCTTCCCCCCGCCCCTCTCAAGATTAGGGAAGAAAACAAGAATGTCTGTTCTCATCTCAGTTCTGTTCAACAATACTCTGTATGTCCGAGCAAGTTCAGCAAGTTAAGAAAAAGAAAAGGCGTTGAGACTGGAAAGAAACAGAAAAACTCATTTTATTTCTAAATGTAATCTTGTATGCAAAATATCCCATGGAATCTATTAAAAACAACTATATCATATGTGAGTTTAGTACACATTATAAGGACAATAGAGAAAAACAAATTGTGTGTGTGTGTATATATATATATATATATAAATATATATAAGGAATATATATATATATATATATATATATATATATATATATATATATATATTAGGAATGAACACTTTTTTTTTTTAAATTGGGAAAACTGTTTTCTCCAGAATAGCATAAAAAATGCTTAGAGGTGATTTTAACCAAGTATAAGATCTATACACTGAAAATGATGAAACATTGCTGAGAATAATTGAAGACCTAAATAAATGGAGAAATGTACCATTTAATGGGTTGGAAATAAAACATTTTAGGATGTCACTTCTTGCCAAACTAATCTATGGATTCAAGGCAAACTCTTATTAGAATCCCAGCAAGCTTTTGTGTAGGAATTGATTAGCTGTTCTGATCAAAATTGAAATGTAAATTTAAAGGACATAGAAGGACCAAAACATTTTTAAGATTTTATTTATTTATTTGACAGCGAGAGACACAGTGAGAGAGGGAACACAAGCAGGGGGAGTGGGAGAGGAAGAAGCAGGTTTCCCACTGAGCAGGGAACCTGATGTGGGGCTCGATGCCAGGACCCTGGGATCATGACCTGAGTTGAAGGCAGATGCTTAATGACTGAGCCATCTAGGCGCCCCCCAAATCAATTTCTTAAAAGCAAGAAAATACAACGGCTCAAAATCTGTGGGACACAACAAAGGCAGTCCTGAGAGGAAAATATATAGCGGTACAAGCCTTTTTCAAGAAACAAGAAAGGTCTCAGGTACACAACCTAACCCTACACCTAAAGGAGCTGGAGAAAGAACAAGAAAGAAACCCTAAGCCCAGCAGGAGAAGAGAAATCATAAAGATCAGAGCAGAAATCAATGAAATAGAAACCAAAAAAACAATAGAACAAATCAACGAAAGTAGGAGCTGGTTCTTGGAAAGAATTAATAAAATTGATGAACCCTCCTACACTGTTGGTGGGAATGCAAGCTGGTGCAGCCACTCTGGAAAACAGCATGGAGGTTCCTCAAAATGTTGAAAATAGAACTGCCCTATGACCCAGCAATTGCACTATTGGGTATTTACCCTAAAGATACAAATGTAGTGATCCAAAGGGGCACATGCACCCGAATGTTTATAGCAGCAATGTCCACAATTGCCAAACTATGGAAAGAACCTAGATGTCCATCAACAGATGAATGGATCAAGAAGATGTGTTATATATACACAATGGAATACTATGCAGCCATCAAAAGAAATGAAATCTTGCCATTTGCAACAACATGGATGGAACTAGAGCGTATCATGCTTAGCGAAATAAGTCAAGCAGTGAAAGACAACTATCATATGATCTCCCTGATATGAGGAAGTGGTGGTGCAACATGGAGGCTTAAGTGGGTAGGAGAAGAATAAATGAAACAAGATGGGATTGGGAGGGAGACAAACCATAAGTGACTCAATCTCACAAAACAAACTGAGGGTTGCTGGGCGGAGGGGGTTTGGGAGAAGGGGGTGGGATTATGGACATTGGGGAGGGTATGTGCTTTGGTGAGTGCTGTGAAGTGTGTAAACCTGGTGATTCACATACCTGTACCCCTGGGGATAAAAATATATGTTTATAAAAAATAAAAAATTAAAAAAAAATTAAAAAATAAAAATGGAAACTTAAAAAAAAAAAAAAAAAGCAAGATTTACCCTACCTACTTTCAAAATTCATCATAAAGCCACAGTAGTCAAGACAATGTATTGACGTAATGATAGACATATAGATTAATGGAACAGAATAAGAGGTAGAAATAAATCCACACATTTATGGTCAATTAATTTTATATAAAGGTGCCAAGGTGACTTAATAGAAAGAATAGTCTTTTTATTTTTAATAAATGGTGCTGGAACTGTTGGATATTTGTGGACAAAAAAAATTTATACATACATACAAAAAAATTAAAATAGATCATATATCTGAGAGAGCTAAAACTTAAAACTTCCCAAAAGGTATCAGAATATTTGTATTCTTAGGGTAGGAAACAGTTTCTTAGGTGTGATATCAAAAGTACAATCTATAAAAGAAAAAATTGATCATTTGGACTCCAGAATGTAAAACTTGCTTTTCAAAAGTCATCATTAATGAAAATTCAAGCCATAGACTGGAGGAAAAAATGGACTAATCATACCTTTGATAAAGATCTTGTATCTGTAATAATACATAATGAACTCTTAAAAATCAATATTGAGAGGGCAAACAACTCAGTTTTTAAGAGTAGCAAAGAATATATACAAATGGCTAATACACATATAAAAGATGCTCATCCTCATCGGTCAGTAGGTGTTGACCATATTATACATCCACTAAATTCCAAAACACTATATACTAGGTATTGTTGCAGAGAAACTGGAGAACTCTTGCACTGCCAATGAGAATGTAAAATAGTATGGTCTCCTTGGAAAATAATTTGGCTGTCTTGCAAAAATAATCATATAGTTACCATGTGATCCAGCATTTTCAATGGTGTCCGTCTAGGAGGAACAGAAACTTATATTCACAGAGGACATAAATGTTTACAGCAGCATTATTCATAATAGTGCAGAACTGGAAACATTCAGTTGTTCATCAGTTGGTGAATCTATAAACAATATGATAAATCCATATGATGGAGTACTAATCAGCAATGAAATAGATCAAACTACAAATACATGAAACAATATGAATGAATCTGAAAGCATTATGCTAATCAAAAGAAGCCTGACACAAAAGAGTTCATATTGTGTTCCATCAGTTTTTAGGAAATCTCTAGAAAAAGAAAAACTCTAAAGACAGATAAATTCATGGCTGGCTGGATTTGGGAATACAGATTGGACTGCAGATGGGCACAGTGGAACTATTTTTGCAGGTGATAGAATTGGTTTACAACTTGACTGTGGTATGGTTGCATACCTTTATGAGTTTACTAGAAATCATCAAATTGTATACTTGTGAGTGCATTTATGGTATGTAATTATACTTTAGTAAAGCTTTTTTTTAAAGTTCATCTATATGTTGATTTATAGAAAATGAAAGAAACCAAATTGATGGTGATTATCTATTATTTGTGCCTTACACACAGATTTTATTTGCTTCTTTATATTTTCTCTACTTTTCAAATTTTCTGTGATGAGTATGATTATTTTAATAAGAAATGTTCAAAAAGTTGTCTTTAAGGAGTGTTGGAAAGGAAAATGTTTAGTTTCAAAAACAATGAGAAAAATAGGAATTTAAAAATATTTTAATTTTTAAAATGTCAAACTTGAGCAAGATTAGGGTTACTTAACTTTTCATAAGCCAAATTCTGCCTATATTCTATAATTCAATTTTTTTTCTTTCTATAGTGTATGTCTGGATCCTATCAAGAAGCTAAAACTTTGCTGAAATCGTACTTGCAGCAACATGGCTATGGCTCCTGGATTGTGAAATCTCCCTGTATAGAGCAATTTAGTATGTGATTTAGGCAATCCATTGTCATATTAAAAATCTTTTGTTTTTTGGTGTCTTTGACTAGTAAATATATTTTAAAAATTTTGGTGGTTTTCAGCTTTCAAAACCAGAGTCTTGCAACAGCAGTGTCCAGAGATTGCTGAAAATAATAATTTATATTAAAATATTGAGTTTTTTGTTTTTTTTTTTTTTGGAAAAATTATTACCTGAGTCAATATGCAGCTATTTTACATTTGTCTTTACAGGCATTATAAAGCCCTTTTTATAGTTTAAAAGAAAATTTCTTTAAAGTTTTTTCTTTTAAGCTATTTAGCAAATATATTCAACATTTTTTCTGGGTATCTCACTCAGGTTGTTTCTTTTTAAATTAAGAATTAGAATCCAGGAATACAAATAGTAATTTTTGCTCATGTGTTGATAAAAAAAAAAAAAAACATATGAGTGCCTAATATTTGCCAATCACCATGCTTGTGTGATAGTGAAAAACACCATTTCTCATGTCCAAGAAGTTTATGAATGCAAACTGCTAATATATATATGCAGAAAAATATAAACATGTTAGAGAATAATTTCATAAATTAGTTATTCTGATTAAAAGTCATCATAAATGCTTTAAATAAGATTGACCATTTTCAAGTGTTGTGTAAGATCCATCCAAATGTGATTTAATATTTATAATTTTGGTAAGTAGGGATTTCTGATAATCAACAAAATATTATTTAGCTTTACATTTATATTTGTTTATACAGTGATTAGATCAAAAGACAAAGTTTGGTTATACTTAAGTTAGGCTAATGTTCTTCAGTGAAATTGTGAGTTTGTTCCATACTTCAGCCTCTTAAACCTATTCCTTAGTTTCATTCACAGAGACTTAAGCATTATTGGTCTCGGACTTTATTCCTCTTAGCTTGGGTCTTTGTAATTTCTGTTAAGGTCTGTGTAGTTTTTTTTGTTTTGTTTTGCCTATTCTAAAAATATCTGTGCAAGACAAATTGATACTAGTTGTTGGCATTCTTTGTTCAGAGTAGAAGCTTGATAAAAGGACTCTAGACTACTTGACATGAAAAGCGGCAATGCTTATTGCCTCTTTTATGTGTTATGGTCATTTGAGATATTTGCTTGAAGAAAAGCAAACTTCTAAATTCAGACTTCTAAACTTCAACTTTTAAAATTGTTCAAAAGCCACTAAACTAGTTACATCTAAATTTAAGTCCTCTTTTAGCTCTCAGGTTCTGTTATCTGAGATAAACATTAAAGGATAGATAAAAATTGAGAAAGCTGAAATAGGAGAGAGGATATATTAAAGTTGGAAATAATAATCCAAAGATTAGATGGAAAGTGTCACAGTGTTTGAGGCTAGAGTATAGAACACTGGATGGGAAAGTTGAGGGTTGAGTCTAGCAGATGTTCTCATTTGGGTAGTCAGATGGGAAACCTTAAAGGATATTGTGTAGGAAAGTGACATACATTAAGGCACGATTCCACAACACTTTTTTGTTTATTTATTATGGAAATTTCCAAACATAAAAAAATAGAATAGTAAATGAATCCCCATGTACCCATCACCCAGCTTTAGTAATTATTAAAACATAGCAGTCTTATTTTGTATATGTTGGATTATGTTAGAAAAAATGCCAGACAAGTTATTTTTTTTTTTAGTTTTCAAGTTTTTATTTAAATTCCAGTTAACACACAGTGTAATGTTAGTTTCAGGTGTACAATATAGTGATTTAATACTTCTGTGTGTCACTTGGTGCTCATCACAACAAGTGCACTCCTTAATCCCCCTCTCCTATTTCACCCATTCCCCCACCCACTTTCCTCTGGTAACCACCAGTTTGTTCTCTATAGTTGAGTCTGTTTCTTGGTTTCTTTCTCATCTGAAAATGCTTTGATACACATCTGTGAGACATGCGAACTCTTTAATACACACATACACACCTTTATAGCCACAATCCAGTTAGCACACCTTAAAAATTAATAGTAATTCTCCCAATATCTCTTAAGGGGTGTATAGATTGTTGGAATCAAGATGAAAACCAATATCCATATGTTGGACTTTGTTAAATGTCTGTTAATCTACAGATTTCCTATCACTTCTTTACTTTTAATTAGTTCCTGGAAAACAAACAAACAAACTACATTCTTAGTGGAGTCTTAAACACGATCTCATTTTTGCTGCTAACATTTCCATGATGTCATTTAGTGTGTTTCTCTGTGATCTGTATTTCCAAAAAAAAGTAGTTAAATCTAGATGCTTTCAAATAGAGGTTCAATTTTTTTTTTTTTTGCAAAAATATAGGTAGTATTGTATACATTCATCACAAGACACAATGTGCAGGTTTTCTCTTTTTGTAGTATTAGCAGTCGTTGATCATTGCCCAGTGCCATTATCACTGGAGATTGCAGCTGATAAGTTCTCTCATTGGATGGAATGCTTCTGTTAAAAGAAATGTTTGCTTATAGATGACTTGACCTGCAGTGTAGTTAGCACACAAAGGCTTGATTGGCTCTCTGTCTTTATGTTTTTGAAATTGTTGGTTCTCTATCATTTTTTAAAGTTCACAGTGAGAATTTTTTCAGTATCATTATGAATTTAAACATATTTGTGTTTCACTCATTACAATTCATATTCATATTGTTCTCTTGTGTCAGTTGGAACCTAATATCATTTTGTATCTCAAGTGGAGATACTCAGCAATTGGAAATACAGGTATAGAGACCTTTGAGAAAATTTTAGATTAAGGATAAAAAATTAGGAATCACTTGCAAAGAGGCAGTTCTCAAATTGTGAGAAAAGAGGTTTGCTTTTTCTTGAGCATGAAAAAAATATTAGGGCTAGATTCCCAAGAAAGTCTTATATTTTGCATTTGGAAAAATAAGAGGAAGCAACAAATGGGTGAAGAGTGAGGTTGGCAGAAAGAGAAATTTCAAAGAATAGGGTAGGCATTCTCAGGTGCTCTACAGGTCAAGGAGAATGAGAACTACAAAAATATCACTGGAATTGGCAACCACAGTTGTCACAAATGGCTAAAATAGCAGTTTCCCAAGCTAATTGCTAAGAAGAGGCATCACTCCAGGGTGATGAGCAGATCTTGGAAAGGCCCCCAAATCTACATTTTAACAAGTTATTGCAGATAATTTAATGTGGGTAGTTCATTGACCACACTGAAAAACACCACCCTGCACAGTAATAAAACATTGGTGGTGGCAGAAAGATTGGCCACAATTAAGGAATAAATAAGAGATGAGGATTTGGTGTCAGTGATTGAATTCAATTCTTTCTTGTAGTGTGGTGGTGAGACTAATATGGCTGTGTTTTGGTTTTTTGGATCTTTTTGCTGTAAGATGGACAGTTCATCAAAGTGCATGAATTTACAGTAGAGCCATCTAATGTGATATTGATGACCTTGGGGGGAGAATAGTGGATGTCAGTTCAGATAATTGGCCTGGTTGCAATCCGATCAACTCTGCTTAGAGAATTTTGGGTGATATGAATGTATTATTGAAATGGCTCAAGCCAAAATTGGTGGAATAAACTATGAGTACATAGAATTAAGTGGAAGTAAAGCAGTTTCACTGAGAATGCGAATATAAGAGAACAGGAGATTGTATTCAGGGTATTTTCAAACTTCAAACTCATAGGTATTTAACATACTGGCCTGTATTTTGTCAGGCTTCACCTTCAATCTAACCCAGTTATTAGTTGAAATCTAGGCATAAAAAATAGCTTATGAATTGAGATTTAGTGTTCATTCACTCTTTGAGGGATCTTTGTAGTGCCAGGGATAGCTAGAGCTCTGGACAGTCAACCCTGGCCTTAGGCAGACTCTTTGTTGCCCCTGTGTTCAGTAATGCCATTTTCTTGTCTGTGCCGTGGTATGAAAAATTTAGAAGACAGCATCCTAAATTTTTTTAAAGATTTTTAAAAAAATTCGATTTAGTTAACATATACTGTATTATTAGTTTTAAGGATAAAATTAAGTGATTCATCGGTTGCATGTAACACCCAGTGCTCATTATATTAAGTGTCCTCCTTAATGCTCAACACTCAGTTACCCCACTCCCCATTCACCTCCCCTCCAGCAACCCTCAGTTTATTCTCTATAGTTAAGAGTCTCTTATGGTTTGCCTCCCTCTCTGTTTCTCTCTTATTTTATTTTTCCTTCCCTTCCCATTTGTTCATTAGTTCTGTCTCTTAAATCCCACATATGTATGAAATCATGTGTTATTTGTCTTTCTCTGACTTATTTTGCTTAGCATAATACACTCTAGTTCCATTCATGTTGTTGCAAATGGCATGATTTCATTCTTTTTGATAGCTAAGTAGTATTCCCATATCTGTGTATCTATATATATACACCACTTCTTTACCCATTCATCCCTTGATGGATAGCTCAGCTTTTTCAATATTTTGGCTATTGTGGAAATTGCTGCTATAAACTTTGGGGTGCATATGTCCTTTCTAATCACTTATTTTTTATCCTTTGGGTAAATATGTAGTAGTGCAATGCTGGGTCATAGGGTAGCTCTATTTTTTAACTTTTTGAGGAATCTTCATACTGTTTTCCACAGTGACTGCACCAGTTTGCATTTCCACCAACAGTGCAAGAGGGTTCCCCTTTCTCTGTATCCTCACTAACATCCGTTGCTTTTTGAGTTTTACATTTTAGCCATTCTGACCAGTGTGAGGTGGTATCTCATTGTGGTTTTGATTTCAGGTTCCCTGATGATGAGTGGTCTTGAGCATTTTTTCATGTGTATGTCTTCTTTGGAGAAATGTCTGTGAATGTCTTCTGCCCATTTCTTGACTGGATGTTTTTTTTTTTTTGTTTTGGGGTATTGAATTTGGTGAGTTCCCTTTAGATTTTGGATACTAGCCCTTGATTTGATATGTCATTTGCAAATATCTTCTCCCATTCCATAGGTTGCCTTTTAGTTTTGTTGATTGTTTCCTTTGCTGTGCAGAAACTTTTTATCTCGATGAAATCCCAATAGTTCATTTTTACTTTTGTTTCCCTCGCCTGTGGAGACTGTCAGTAGAAAGGTGCTGAGGCTGAAGTCAAAGAGGTTGCTGACTGTGTTCTTCTATAGGATTTTGATGGATTCCTGTCCCACATTTAGGGTTTTCATCTATTTTGAATATATTTTGTGTATGATTTTAAGAAAGTGGTCTAGTTTCATTCTTTTGCATGTTTCTTTCCAGTTTTCCAAAAACCATTTGTTGAAGAAATTGTCTTTTCTTCCCTTTGGATATTTTTTCTTGCTTTGTCAAAGATTAATTGACCATAGAGTTGAGGGTCCATTTCTGGGTTCTTTATTTTGTTCCATTGATCTGTGTGTCTGTTTTTGTGCCTGTACCATATTGTCCTGATGATCACAGCTTCCTAAACTTCTTAATAAAAAATGTGGTGTTGATCATGTCTTAAGGCTCTCTGGAACAGCTGGGTGGCTCAGTAGGTTATACATCTGCCTTCTACCCAGGTCATTATCTCGGGGTCCTAGGAGTGAGACTCACGTCAGGCTCTTTGGTCAGAGGGGAGCCTGTTTCTCTTTCTCTCCCTCTGCTTGCTGCTCCACCTGCTTGTGCTTTCTTTTCTCTTTCAAATAAATAAATAAATAAAATCTTAAAAAAAAAAAAAGCCACTACCTCTAGGGAATAGAACAGACATTTGTTTATATCTGTGTTAGAAACAATCGAAACAATTTCTTGGTGGGGGGGGTACCCCGGTGGCGCTGTCAGTTAAGTGTGTGCCTTTGGTTCAGGTCATTATCCCAGGGTCTTGGAAGGGAGCCCCACATTGGGCTCTCTGCTCAGTGGGGATTCTGCTTCTTCCTCTTCCTCGGCCTACCACTCTACCTACTTGTGTTCTCTTTCTGTCAGGTAAATAAATAAACCCTTTAAGAAAAAAAAAGGAAGCTCTTGGTTGGGTGGTACTTTTATTTATTTATTTATTTTTAAAGATTTATTTATTTGACAGATAGAGATCACAGGTAGGCAGAGAGGCAGGCAGAGAGAGGAGGAAGCAGGCTCCTTGCTTAGCAGAGAGCCCGATGTGGGGCTCAATCCCAGGACCCTGGGATCATGACCTGAGCCGAAGGCAGAGGCTTTAACCCACTGAGCCACCCAGATGCCCCTGGGTGGTACTTTTAGATAATTCTGTTTCATTTTGCGCATAAGGTTAAGTGACACAACTGAACATTACTTTAAGGAAGCCTTAGATGAACCTTATGAAAAGTAATTTGAGTAAAATATATGTATTAAATATGTACAAATACTTTGAAAATATTGATGGGGACTAGATATGAATGTTAAGCTTTATAATGACAGTTAATTAAGAATCACTATTACATGCAAATGCAAGTTTATTTTCTTTAGAATGAGCTGAAATTGATGGTCCTAGATAAAGATAATCATTCATTGATGTGAGAAAGGAAAAAGAATATTGTTAGGTAAACAGGAAACATGAGAATTTCCTCTTTAGCAAACTTTTGATCCTGTTACCATCCTATAAATTAAGTTGATTTAAAATAGTTTAAGCTGTCACTTCTTATGTCATAATAGATGCCAAAAATAACTGATTTTGTTTGTCTTAGTAGTACCGAAGGAACATCCTGATGACCAAAACAACATTTGTGTTTAGAAATAACATACACCTTTCTGTTAAAAATTCTGCTGAGCCCGAATTGTCTTTCTTTATGAGTATTTGAAGTCTGGATTGTTTTCTGTTTTCATAGAAGCTAAAATTTTTATTTGTTACATAATCGTGGAGGAAAAGGGTATACTGATCCTGGAAGGTTGGTATTACCATTTAAAACTTAAAAATGAATTATTTCCTGGGAGTTATAGTTTTAATTGTTCTACATCTATTAGTATGCTTGTCAGAGTTTTACCTTGCACTTTGACTGTAATATAGAGAAAATTCACTGTTAGAGAAGAAGCATTCTAATATGTAAATTGTTTGGACATACGACTTAATATAGTTAAGCTACATCTGTGGACGCTTTTCCAAAATTTTAGTAATTTTATTCTATCCACTTTTTAAAATTATTTCTTTAATTGAAAAATACCTAAAAGTACAGTCTTACATCATTTGCAAATTAGACTTTGAATGTTATGGCTCTGAGACTGTCAAACTTTACTATATTTGATAATTAAAAAATATGGTGGTGGCATTGCCTTCAGTGTTCTTTATCATGTTGGAAATCCTTGATTTTTTTTTTTTATTCTACCACAGTTATTCTTCAGTTAATTTACTACTTCCCACTTCTTTAATAATACCCTGTTTTTTTAGCCAATTAGAATAATTCTGGTTTTTAAAAATATAGTCTGTCTTTCCTGCTGTATTGTCTAATACTCTTCCCTCAACTCTGTGAGAACAGTATCTCCAATCCATCTTATATATGACAACTTATATTTATAACAGTCTATTTTAAATTGATAACAACCTAAGTTGAAAGCATTCTGAAGCTCTACATTTTTACTCCACCAACCCACATTATATGTTTTTGATGTCACAGCTTACGTCTTTTTATTCTTTAACTAATTATTGTAGTTATTTTTCCCACTTTTGTCTTTTAATCTTCATCTTATCCTTAAAATTGATCTACTACCTTTAATATACATTAAACAAATCCCTTTAAACTTTCTTGTAGGGTGTTCGGTGGTATGAACTTCTTTATCCTTTAGCTTTTGCTTATCTGGAAGACTATATCTCCTTCAATTCTGAAGAACAATTTGAAGAGTATTTTTGGTTAGCAAGTTTTTTTTCTCTCAACTCTTTTACTATATCATCCCATTCTCTTCTAGCCTGCAAAACTTTCTGCTGAAAAATCTGCTGATACTCTTTTGGGGATTTCCTTATACATAACAATTTGTTTTTCTCTTGCTACTTTTTTTTAAAATTTATTTTTTATTTATTTTCGACATAACAGTATTCATTATTTTTTCATCGCACCCGGTGCTCCATGTAATCCGTGCCCTCTATAATACCTACCACCTGGTACCCCAACCCCCACCCCCCCGCCACTTCAAACCCCTCAGATTTGTTTTTTTTATTGTGTTGTTAGTCACCATACAATACATCAATAATTTTTGATGTAGTGTCCAAGACTCATTGTTTGCATATAACACCCAGTGCTCCATGCAATATGTGCCTTCCTTCCCACCACCAGGTTCACCCATCCCCCTTCTAAAACACTTCCCTCTAAGACACTCAATTCGTTTCTCAGAGTCCATAGCCTCTCATGTTGTCTCCTCCTCCAATTTCCCCCGTTTCACTTTTCCTTTCTTTCTCCTAATGTCCTCCTTGTGAGTCCTTATGTTCCACATGTAAATAAGTGAAACCGTATGATAATTGACTTTGTCTGCTTGACTTCTTTCACTCAGCATAATCTCATATGGATGGGACTGGAAGTTTTGACATTTTAATTATAATGTGTCTTGGTGTGGTCTCTCTTGGTTCACCTGAGCTGGAACTCTTTGGACTTTTTGGTCTGGATGTCTGTTTCTTTCCTCAGGTTGGAGAAGTTCACAGCCATTATTCTTCATATAACTTTTCTTATCCTTTCTTTCTCCTTCTGGAACTTCTGCAGTGCAGATATTGGCCCGCTTGAGATTGTCCCACAAGTCTTAAACTGATATAATTTGTTTCATTATTTTTTCTTTTTGCTGCTCTGATTGGGTGGGTTCTACTGCCCTGTGTTTAGATTCACCCATTGTTTCTTCTGCCTTACCTAGTTTGCTATTGAGTCCCTCTATTGTATCTTTTAGTTCACTTATTGTAGTCTTCAGTTCTCTGGCTTCTTTTTGGTACTTACATATTTCTGTCCCTTTGTTTAAAACTTTTACTTTGTTTTTTCATTCTTGAGCTCAGTAAGCATTTTTATATCCATTGTTTTGTACTTTACCAGGTAAATAACATCTCCATTTCATTAAGGACTTTTTGAGGTTTCATTTTGTTCTTTATTTGAAATATACTCCTTTGTTTCTTCATTTTTTTTGAATCTCTGGTTGGTTTCTGTGTATTAAATAAAACAGTATTGTAGGAGTGGCTTCGGGTAAGGGATGAAACTTATCATTCAACCTTGGCTTAGCTCTTACTGTCTAGCTTTTGTGATTGTCCAAGCAGTCTATTTCTTTAAAGGTTGTTTGTTTTATTTTTTTAGTTTGTTTTTGAGTTGTTGTTTAGATTCCAGTTAGTGGCACACCATCAACTACTGGAAACTTTTATATATATATATAATATATATATATATATATACACACACACACACAAACAAAGTATGCTTTATTTCAGTACGTTACTGAAATTCTGTTTTATTTTTAATAGCTCCCAGTAGTTGAGGGTGTACTAAAACCTTTCAGTGTCTCAATGGAGGATCTCAGATCTCATTGTAAGCCAGCCCCTCAGGCAATAGCTTCAAATATATGTATAAATATATATAGTCATGTGTGACTACAAGCATAAGTCTTGCTGGCCCCAGAGACAGGTAATCTGGGGGTATCTTCTGGGCAGCAGTCATAAAATTTGGGGTTCCAAATAAGTGTATAAGCTCCTTTCTGGGAGATACTAGTGAGCTGTAGCAAGGTAGGGATAGAGTGCAATGACAGTGTTCTTCAATTTATGCTCCCTGAAATGACCTCTGTAGCCTCTAGACATACCAAACCTGAAGCCTGTTACTAAGGTTGAAACTCCAGGACTAGTAAGTAGGCCTCTTCCACAGAAAGCCTGGGGGTATTTTATTTGTATTTTAGTCTGCTATCAGTGCAGTGCTCTTGGAGTGGTAACCTCCGAAGAACTGTTTCTCTGTTTCTTTGACTGTTACAGTCCCTGAGAACCCAGGTTCCCAAGTTCCCCAAGCTCCCCCTGCCTCCCACAACCAGCCACAAGCACCAGATGAGCATGGGGTGGCAACCACAAACACTGTCACCAGATGTAAACGTAAGGATACCAGATGTGTGGAAGCTCCATTCCAGGAGATACTGCCACTCTGGAGTGTGGCAGAGGGAGAACACAAAGACGTTTTGGTTGGAGTGAGGCAGAAAGGCCAAAGATGACACACCTGCTGCAAAAAAGAAAGAAAAAAAGATGATACTCACTGACTTTAGCAAGGCAGGTGGAGAGCAAGAACATGGCACCTGCTAGCCTCTGTCCCTGCAGAGTATTCCAGAAAGCCCCTGACCCTCAGACTGGTGCTTTAAAATTAAGGAGTCGTCTTTGTGAAAGGTTGCTTCTGTGCTGGGCCCTGGAGCACCTGGGTCTGTGCATGAGCCCTTTGAAAACTATTCTTCAGTTGGCCACTGCCCTCACAGGTTTCCTGGGCAAGAGTCCTGTTGGTATTCAAAGCCAGATATTTGGGGAGCTTGTCCTTCAGATGCTGGTTTTAAAAGTTGGGGTGCCTGATGTGGGGTACAGACTCTTTTTTCCTCAGGGAGAAGCTGTACATTTTGAATTCTCTCCCAATTCTGGTTAACTGTGCTGGGATGAGATTTATGGTGAGGTTGTGTCTCTGCTTTTCCCTACCTTGCTTTGATATTGCTTCCCTCCTACTTGCCCAATGTGAGGGAGCTGTTCTGACAGTTTTCTTCAGAGAAAATTATTCTACAATCTGTAGGTTCAATGTGCCTGTAAGAGGAAGTCAGTTGAGGATCTATGTTCCATCTTGAACTGGAAACTCTCTAGTCCATTTTAATCAAAATTCTTCCATTTTAGCTATAGCTTATAAAGTTATATAAATATAAATAAAACTTTTCCATGAAATTTATCTGAACCGTTCAGTTTTAAATATCTTATCTCTGAACTTATATATCTTATTCTGCCCCTATATTACTACATTTATTTTTACATTTTTATTACTAAATTGTAAATTTATTCATTTTTTTTTTACTTATTGCTTCTTGGACGATGACTTTCCTATAGTAATTAGTTAATATTTATTTGAAAACTGCAATCAATTTTTAAAAATTTTTTTCCCAAAAATGAAAGATATAGCTATCCTTCATATCTAGAAACAGTAAAATTTACTATTACAGAAATTTGGAGCATTTCTGGCTTCCTTAGCTATATGTTCTTTTATATAAACAATTATCTTGTTTAATCATTTATTGCTAGAATTTTAATTACCACACCTGTAGAACTGTGTACTTATAAACATAACTTGCATTTTTAGAAGCCAAGAACTTTTTTAATTATTATAGTATGTGACACAAAGTTTCATGTGTTCTTTTTTAAATAAAGGAATTATTTTTCCTTTCAGAATTTTAAAAACTCTTATTTTGAAATAATTATAGGCTCATAAGTTAGTTGAATAAGTAGTACAGAGAGATCATGTGTACCCATTACCCACCTTCCCTTAATGGTGCATTTAGTTAGTTAATTATAGAGAATTATCAAAACCAGGAAATTGACATAGGCACAATACTATTAAGTAGACCACAGAACTTAGATTTCATCAATTATCATTTATACTTCCTTTTTCATGTGTATGGTTATATGAAATATTTTCATATGTATATATGGATAAAATTACCACCACAAAATAAATATGTTCCATCGCTACAAGGAGCTCCCTTAGGCTTTATCATCAAGTCTTCTCACCAACCTCTAGCAATCTCTATATATAATGTTTTCTCTCTGAGAATGTTGTATAAATGGAATCATATATATACTATTTGGAAATTGGCTTTTTTCACTCACGATGATGACCTTGAGATTAATCCAAGTTCTTGAGTATATCAACAGTTTGTTCTTTTTTATAGATGAATAGTATTCCATTTAGTATATTATCACAATTTCTTTTATCCCTTTACCATTCAAGGACATTTGGGTTGTTTCCAGTTTTGCCTGTTGTAAATAAATCTGTAATGAACATACATGCATTTTTTATTGTTAACAAAAATATACGAAAAAATTTACTGTTGTAGCCAATACAATTTAGTTCTGTACAATTTAATGGTACTAAATACATTCACAGTGTTGGGCAACCATCACCATTACCCATTTCTGGAACTTTCTAAATCCTCATCATCACAAATAGAAGTTTTGTACTCACAAAACAATAGCTACTACTTCTTCTTTCCCCCAACCCTCAGGTGAGTAGTAGTCTATTTTTTGTCTCTCTTGAGTTTGCTAATTCTAGGTACCTCATATAAGTGGAATCATACAGTATTTGTCCTTTTGTGTTTTTGTCTTATTTCACAAAGCATAATGTTTTCAAGGTTTGCTTATGCTATAACATGTATCAGAATTTCCTTTTTAAGGCTGAATAGTATTTCGTTGTGTAGATACACTGCATTTTTTGTTTATCCATCTGATGATGGGCATTCGGCTTATTTCCATCTTTGAGCTATTGTAATTTAAAAAGAAACATTCAATTGATCTGGCAGTATTTCTGAAGACTATTTTTTCCTCACTGAATTATAGTTGCACATCTAGTATAACTTTATATACATTGGTCCTTTTTTCCTCCACTGCTCTATCAATCAGTTCCACACTCTTATTTACTGAGTAGCTTTTTAATGTCTTGATATTTTGCAATATGAACCTTCCAACTTTGTTTTTCTCTAGGAAGATCTTAGCTATTTTATTTTACTAATTTATGTATTTACATTTTATTTTTATAAATTTTAACTACAAAGTCAGGGTAATTTTTTGTAAGAAAGAAAATTAAGTAACTTCAGTTCTTTAAAAAGTTTTTTTTTTAAGATTTTATTTATTTGACAGAGATCACAAGTAGGCAGAGAGGGAAGCAGACTCCCTGCTGAGCAGAAAGCCTGATGGGGGCTCGATCCCAGGACCCTAGGACCATGACTGGAGCCAAAAGCAGAGGCTTTAACCCACTGAGCCACCAATGTGCCCCTAACAATTTTAATTCCAGTATACTTAACATACAGTGTTACATTAGATTCAGGTGTATAGTATAGTGATTCAGTAGTTCTGTACATTTCTCAGTGTTCTTCAAGGTAAGTGTACTCTTAATCCCCTTCATCTATTTCACCCATACTCTTTCCCACTTCCCCTTTGGGAACCATCAGTTTGTTCTCTATAGTTGTGTCTGTTTTTTAGTTTGTGTCTTTTTTTCTTTGTTTATTTGCTTTCTTAAATGTCACATATGAGTGCAATCATATGGCCTTTCTCTTTGACATAGCTTGGCATTTTACTCTCTAGATTCTTTCATATTTTTGGAAATGGCAAGATTTTACTCCTTTTTATGGCTGAATAATATTCTAGCGAATGTGTGTGTATGTCTGTGTGTGTCTATAATTACACACACCATTACCTTAGCCATTCAACTATCTCTGGATACTGGGCTGCTACCATACTTTGGCTTTTGTGAACAATACTACAGTAAACATAGAGGTGCATATATCCTTTTGAATTAGTGTATTCTTTGGGTGAATATACAGTAGTGGAATCAGTGGATTATGTGATAATTCTGTTTTTAATTTTGGGGGGAACCTCCATACTGTTCTCCACGGTGGCTGCACCAGTTTGCATTCCCACTGACAGTGCATCTTTTTCTTCACATCCTTGCCAACACTTGTTTCTTGTGTTTTGATTTTAGTTATTCTGACAGGTGTTAGGTGATACCTCATTGCAGTTTTGATTTGCAATTCCCTGATGATGAATGATGTTGAGCATTTGTTCATGTGTCTGTTGACCATCTATATGTCTTTGGACAAATATCTATTCATATCTTCTGTCCATTTTTAAATGCATTACTACTTTTTTGAGTGTTGAGTTGTAGAAGTTCTTTTTGTATTTTGGAAACTAATACTTTATGGGATATGTCATTTGAAAATATCTTCTCCTGTTCAGTAGGTTGTCTTTTAATTTTATCATCTTTGCTGTGCAGAGCTTTTTATTTTGATGTCCCAATTGTTTATTTTTGCTTTTGTCTCCATTGTCTCAGAATTATCTAGAAAATATTGCTATGGCTAATACCAGAGAAATTACTGCTTGTGCTCTCTTCTAGGACCATTGTAGTTTCATGTCTCACATTTAGGTCCTTAATCCATTTTGAGTATTATTATTTTTGTGTATAGTATTATAATGTGGTAGTTTCATTCTTCTGCCTGTTGTCTGGTTTTCCCAACACCAATTGCTGAAGATACTGTCTTTTTCCCATTCTATATTGTTGCCTCCTTTGTTGAGGATTAATTGAGCCATATAATCATGGTTTATTTCTGGGCTCCATTCTATTTATCTGATGCACTATTTGATTGCTTCATATTTTTAGTATATCTTCACTCCTGGGATTGTGATACCTCTAGTTTTGTTCTTTTTTGGATTACTTTGGTGGCTCATGGTCTTTTGAGGTTCCATACTAATTTTACAATAATTGTCCTCATTCTATGAAAAATGCTCTTGCTATTTTGATAGGGATTGCTTTAAATCTGTAGACTGCTTTGAATAGTAACACATTTAATATTTGTCGTCCTAACCCACAAGCATGGAATATCTTTCCATTTGTTTGTGTCATCTCTAGTTTCTTTCATTAGGGTTTATAATTTTCAAGAGTACAGGTCTTTCACCTCCTTGGTTAAGTTTATTCCTAGGCATTTGGATATTTTTGGTGTGAATGTAAATAGGATAGTTTTCTTAATTCCTCTTTCTGCTACTTCACTATTAGTGTATATAAATGCAATGCGTTTCTGTATATTGATTTTGTGTCTTGTGACTTTTCTGAATTCTTTTTTTTTAAGATTTTTTTTAATTTTTAGAGTGAGACAGTTGGAGGGGAGGAGCAGAAGGAATGGGAGAAGAAAGGGGGAAGGAGTCTCAAGCAGTCTCTGGGGGTCTTTTATATATAGTATCATGTCATCTGCAGGTAGTGGAAGTTTTACTTCTTTCTTACCAATTTGAATGCCTGTTAATTCTTTTACTTATCTGATTGCTGTGGCTAGGACTTCCAGTACTGTGTTGAATTAAAGTGGGAATGGACATCCTTGTCTTATTCCTGATCTTAGGGGCTAAACTATTAGCTTGTCACCATTGACTATAATGGTCTTTGTTATGTTGAAGCATGTTTCCTCCAAACCTACAGTTACTGAGGGTTTTTATCATGAATGGATGTTGTACTTTGTCAAATGCTTTATCTGCATCTATTGAAATGATTATTTTCTATTCTTTTATTGATATGTATTATGTTGACTGATTTATAAATATTGAATCACCCCTTGCATCATAGGAATAAATCCCACTTGATTGTGGTGAAAGATTTTTTAATGTATTGTTGGATTCAGTTTGCTAAAATTTTGTTGAGAATTTTTGCATCTATGTTCATCTGAGATATTGGCCTATAGTTCTCTTTTTTCATAGTGTCTTTATCTAGTTTTGTTATCAGGGTAATGCTTGCCTCAAAGAATGAATTTGAAAGCTTTCTCTTCCATGTTTTGGAATAGTGGAGAATGAGTATTAACTCTTCTTTAAATGTTTGGTAGAATCTGCCTGTGAAACCATCTGGTCCTGGACTTTTGTTTGTTGGAAGTTTTTAAATTACTGATTCAGTTTCCTTGCTGGTAGTTGGTCTGATAAAATTTTCTGTTTCTTCCTGCTTCAGTTTTGGGAGATTATATGTTTTAGGAATTTATCCATTTCTTCTCCACTGTCCTAATATGTTGGCATATAGTTTTTCATATATTCTCTTAATCCTTTGCATTTCTGTAGTGTTGATCCTTATTTCTCCACTTTCATATCTGATTTCGTTTGAGTCCTGTCTTTTTGTTCTTGATGAGTCTGGTTAAAGGTTTATCAATTTTGTTATCTTTTCAAAGAAACCAGCTCCTAGTTTCATGGATCTGTTCTGTTGTATTTTTAGTTCCTATTTCACTTATTTCTGCTCTAATTTTTATTGCTTCCTTCTGGTTTTGAGTTTTGTTTGTTTCTCCTTTTCTTGCTCCTTTATATGTGTAGTTAAGTTGTTTGAGATTTTTCTTCCTTAGGTAGGCCTGTATTACTATAAACTTCCCTCTTAGAACCTCTTTTGCTGCATTCCAAAGGTTTTGAACCATTGTGTTTTCATTTTCATTTGTCTACTGTATTTTTTAAATTTCTTATTTAATTTTTTTTTGTTTGTTTGGTCAACCCATTCACTGTTTAGTAGCATGTTATTTAACCTCTATGTATTTGTGCTGTTTTCAGATTTTTTTTTTTTTTTTTGTGGTCGATTTCTCATTTCACAATATTGTGGTCCAAAAAGATTCATTGTATGACTTTGATCTTTTTTAATTTGTTGAGACCTCTGTTTTGTGGCCTAATAGGTGATCTGTTCTGGAGAATATTCCATGTGCACTTGACAAGAATGTATATTTGACTTGGCTATTTTAGATTCCTTGTATTTCCATATAAATATTAAGTCTCACTTTCTTGGTTTTATGTCGCTTTCACCACATACACACATTTAAAATTTGAAAGTTTGAATGGGATTGCATTAACACTATAGATAATTGAATACTATGTTTTATAATTCATGAATGTAGTATAGGCTTTATTAGGTCTTACTTTCTTTTAGTAATGTTTTTAAGGAGGAGATATATATATATTTCAGCACATCTGTTCCTAATTTTTTAATATTTTTGTGCTATTACAAATGGTATTGTTGTTAAATTTTCCTTATCTGTCTGAGGATGGCATATAGAATACAATTTAATTTTTGTATATTAACTACTAGTTACTATGTTCACCCATTCTAATATTTTATAGTCGTAGATTCTTTTGGATATTCTATTTATACACATATTTGTGAAAAGTTATAATTTTATGTCTTTATAATAATTTACTTCTTTCTTGTTAAATTTGTTAGAACATCCACTATGCTACTGAATAGAAATGGCAGTATATATTCTAAGTCTCAAACTTAATCTCAAATTTAGTATTCTGTATTTTATCATTAACATACTAGCTGTGGTTGTTGTGACAAAGATACTCAGATGAAGGAACTTCTCTTCTAGTCTTACTTTTCTGGACACTATTTTTATTTCAGTTCTCTTAAATGATATTTATACATAATTGAATTGATACATGTAGTCTATATAAGTTTATTTTTTCTGTATGCAGTGAGTTGCATTTTGTTTTTTAACATCAAGCCAGTCTTATATTCCTAATTTGGTCACACATGTTACCTTATATATAGAACATTGATTTTATCAATATTTTATTAAAGTTTTTTGAATTTGTGTTTATCATAGATATTGGCCTATACTTGATCTTTCTAGTAATGTTAGTTTGGTGGCAGGGTTATGCTAGCTTTATAGAATGATTTTTGAAGTCTCCTTTCTTTTTCTTTTTTTTTTTTTTTCAAGATTTTATTTATTTATTTGGCAGAGAGGCAGGCAGAGAGAGAGGGGGAAGCAGGCTCCCTGCTGAACAGAGAGCCCAATGCAGGGCTCGATCCCAGGAACCTGAGATCATGATCTGAGCCGCTGAAGGCAGAGGCTTAATCCGCTGAGCCACCCAGGTGCCCTTCCTTTCTTTTTCTACTTTCAGATTGTTTGTATTTATTCCTTTAATATTTGGAATAATAAGACAGAAATGCTCTTTAGTCCTGAGGTTTCCTTCATGGGAAAGTTTTCAACTGCAGAATCATTTCCCATTATTTTTTACTATTTTTTAACTTGTCTCCCTTTCCTCCTCTTCTGGTATTCCTATTATGTACACATTAAATCATTTGATATTCAAAAGTAATTGAGTTTCTGTTTACTTTTTTTTTTTTTAAGATTTTATGTATTTGAGAGAGAGGCAGCTATAGCAACAGAGAGCATGAGCAGGGAGGAGAGGGAGAGGCAGGCTCCAGTCCCCACTGAGCAGGGATCCCAATGACCATGGGATCATGACCTGAGCCAAAGGCAGACAGATACTCAACCGCCTGAGCCACCCAGGCACCCCCCTCATTTACTTTTTATTCAGCCTTTTTTTGTTTTGTGTTTTAATGTCATTGTTTCTCTGGAATTTACTTTAGAGTATATTTAAGTTCATTGATCTTTGGTGTCTTTTTAAGCCCAGCTAGTGAATTTTTCATTTCATGTATTTTTCAATTGTAAAATTTATGTTCTAGCATTTTGGTTCTTTTTTTTTTTTTTTTTTTGCTTTTTAAATTGTTTTGTTTTTACAGTTTACATTTCTCTCAGATTCTCTGTTTCCTCATTGTGTTCAACTTGTCCTTTAAATCTTGGACTTATTTATAATAGTGAATTCCATCATCTCTGTCATTTGCTTTTCTGCTTCTGTTGAGTTTTTTTTTTCTGCCCATCATAGGTAACATTTTCATGTTTTTTTCGCATGCCTATTCATTTTTTATTTATGCTGGATTGGGTTTTGTTATTTTTGTTTCAAGTTTTTATTTAAATATTAGTTAACATAAAGTATAATATTAGTTTCAGGAGTAAAATTTCATAATGCATCACTTACATGTAACACTCATTGCTCATCACAATAAACACCCTCCTTAATATCCCATCCCCCACCTCCCTTTAGCAACCCTCAGTTTTTTGTCTTTGTAGTCTGTTTCATGGTTTGCCTTCTTTTTTTTTCCTGCCCTATGTTCATCTGTTTTCTTTCTTAAATTCCATATATGAGTAAAATCATATGGTATTTGTTTTTTGTGACTGATTTATTTCACGTAGCTC
This sequence comes from Mustela nivalis, assembly GCF_964662115.1. Taxonomy (NCBI): domain Eukaryota; kingdom Metazoa; phylum Chordata; class Mammalia; order Carnivora; family Mustelidae; genus Mustela; species Mustela nivalis. The sequence goes on along the minus strand of NC_139023.1, from coordinate 86,768,791 downwards.
CATCCATCATGTTGTCTTTATTTTAGGCAATGTTGAATTTTGTTCTGGAATAGAATTAATTTACTTGTGGATATTCTTGAATCTTTCAAGACTTGCTTTCCAGCTTTGTTAGGGCATGTCTAGAGTGGTCCTTAAAACAAGGCTAGATTGGTCCAAAATCTAAGGCCTGGTCTTTTTAGGATTTCTACCAAATTTCATGGGTGTTCAGTAAGGTTTCTCTACTCTGCCTTGTTAGAATTTGAGCATCTACATCAAAAATTAATGATGTACTATATGTTGGCTAACTGAACATTAAAAAAAAAAAAAAGAATTGGAGCATCTTCTAATCTTAGACAAGCTTTTGTGGTTGTTTAGATCACAATTTATAAGGATACATGCCTTCCCTATTAGTAGTTCTTTGATTAGCCTCGTGGAATCTCACCTCTAAATAACCACAGCTTAGTATTCAGCCGAAAATAGAAAAGAAAAAATGACAGTCTTTTATACATATTTCTGTAGCTCCTTACTATACCACTCTCTTTTCTCCACAGTGCTGCACCACAAATTTCACTTGTTTCAGTAACATTGAAACTCTCTCTTGCTTTAACTCAGTGAGGTGGCTTTGCCCTAGGACTCACCTTATTTCTGTCCATTTTCTTGTGTCTTATTTCTATACTGCCTGTTTTTCACTGCTCAACTTTTATGGTTATAAGAGACTAATCTGGTACCAGTTACTCAAAGCTGGAAAGCAGATGTCTTGTTATATGCATTTTGAAGCTATGGAATTATTAAATGGATCAAATTTGGTTGTTATATCTTCTTATGGATTGAAATCCTGTCATGAAATTTATCTCTATTTATATATATCTCTATATCTTTTTCTTTAAGATCCCATTTTTTAATACATAAAGGTAGCTTTATTTTTTCTTTTTCTTTAATATCTTAATTTTGTGTGGTTTTTTTTTTAGTGTTCCAAGATTCATTGTTTATGCACCACACCCAGTTCTCTGTGCAGTTTGTGCTCTCTTTGATACCCACCCCAGACTTACCATCCTCTCACCCGCTCCCTTCCAAACCCTCAGTTCTTTTCTCAGAGTCCATAGTCTCTCATGCTTCATCTCCCCATTTGATTTACCCCAGTTCACTTTTCCTTTCCTTCTCCTAATGTCCTCCATGTGATTTCTTATGCTCCACAAGTGAGTGAACCCATATGATAATTGACTTTCTCTGCTTGACTTATTTCACTTAGCATAATCTTCTGGTCCCATCCATGTTGATACAAAGTTGGGTATTCATCCTTTCTGCTGGAGGCATGATATTCCATTGTATATATAGGCCACATCTTCTTTAACTGTTTGTCTGTTGAAGTAAAAAAATCCTCAAACTCAACACCCAAAAAGCAGATAATCACATCAAAAACAAGCAGAAGACATGAACAGACACTTCTCCAAAGAAGACACACAATAGTTAACAGACATATGAAAAAATGTTCGTCATCATTAGCCGTCAAGGAAATTCAAATCAAAACCTCATTGAGATACCACCTTACACCAGTTAGAATGGCCAAAATTATCAGGACAGGAAACAAGCGTTGGAGAGGATGTAGAGAAAGGGGAATCCTCTTAATATCGTCAGTGGGAATGCAAGTTACTTTGGAACTCTTTATTCTACAGGGAAACTCTGGCATTTAAATATCATTTAAAAGGCCTCTGTGGAGTGCAAGAATTGATTCGACCAATTATTAATGTCATTTGCAAGTTCTCTTTAAATTCTGAATCCCAGGGAGTTTCACTGCCCTAAATTAAATCAGCCTACACCTTAGTTTTCACCTTGTTGTCCTCAGTATAAAGCACTAACAGCTTCAGTATAATAAAATACATTTTATTCTCTCAACCTCAGTGATGTTGAGATCTTAACTTTGATTTTAGGCCTAGAGGTAATGACAGGTGGTAGAGGAGAGTTCTGAGGAAAATTTCCCTTAATTTGTAAGTTACTGGAAGGTTTTTAAGCAGAAGAGTGATTTTTCTTCAAAAAGGATGCTATTAAAGAAAATGAGGTTGGCTCTGTCAATAGATGTTTAAAATTCTCAGCCTTCTATAACTGGCAAAATCTGATTTTGGTGGTCTATTTCTTGTGGTTATTTCTGGCATGATTAATATGTTTGAGCCAGAAAAGAGATGGCATACTCAGAACACATCACGGAGGATCTAATAAAGAGACAATTTACCAAACTATAATCATGGTACAGGGAAGCTGCAAGGGATAATGCAGTTCCTTGGAGCTAGTATTGGTTGAAGTCCCTAGGGCTGAAGGGAGGAGTGGAAAGAAAATTTAGCAGAACCTAGAAGGAAAAAGTCTTGAGAGAAACTGGGTTTTTTGGTTGGGAGGTAAAGCCATCCAGAGACTACTTCACATGTTGAGTCATGTGATTTTCTGTCATCTTTTCTGTCCCCCAGACATCCTACCAGAGCTCCCCAGTAGTGGGAGCCATTGGAAAGCCAGAGGGCAGGGGAGAACTTTGGTATATGTTATACAAGTAAGATGCTGGAGAATGGATAGAGAGGCACACCAATTATATGAAGTGTTTCAAGTTTGACATTTTGTTTAAGGCATAACCTGAAGAAGGAAAGTAGTGTGATTTGATGAGATTTGCTCAAACTAGAACTAAGGATCCGATCCGCTTATGAAAGGAGAAAGCAAGAACTTTGAGAAGCCCATTTCCCTATTCCACATACCTCTCCAGGGGAAGAGTGGGTTTTGGAAGCATCTTAACTATCTTATGAGTTCACATGAGTTCAGAAATGTTTTACTCTCTGCTATTCCTAGAACAATAAATGGCTGGGCTTATTTTTATTCATCAACTTTATTAAATAATTTTATTAACTGATCTACATTCATATTTAACAATTCCATATAAAAAAATAAATACTTTGGGTTAAATAAGTGAGTTTTTAGAGCCCCTAGGGCTTACAAAAAGAATCTTAAAAGATCCATATTTACCATATGAAGTATAAGAATAATAATTACAAAAGGTAGCAAACCATACATCAAAAAATAAATATAGATTTTAAATATTTAAATAAATAGAAAGTCTGGTACATTTAAATAGGAGGTGCTTAATTATCAAGTCAGTGTTGAGAAGATGCTTTGACAAAAAGTAATCCATTTGTTCAGAAATTCTGTAATGGTTACTGTCTCGTCATCATATTCACATTTGAAACTTGTTTCAGATCCCTATAAAAGAAAAATTTTTAATTTTTTTAGTTCAAGGTAGTTTCCCATATATACTTATTCCAAGTTGAGTAATTTATGACTGATGCCCTTTATTTTCAAGTATGTTTAATACATTAATCACATTCCCTTGAAATGATTGAAATGGTATGCCAAAAAATTATATGTTGATAACAAGTGATAGTAACATATACACTAAGATTTTCCTCATTTGTCAATTCTGCCCATCTCAGTGAATACAAGAATTTTTTTTCCTGGATTGTATATAGGTAAACATTTTAAGTAAAAACAGTTCTATTTCATTAAATGCTGCATTCAAAATAAAATTATTAAACCTCTCTTCCCCTGGGCATATATCTATTTATAGGTTACATGTATACAGTCATTTACATATTATACTTCTTTTTCAGACCTTAAACCTCTTACTAACTTTAGTGAATCTCCTCATAGTTCCCCATAGCAAAATAGAACCAGCCCAGAGTAAGTTAAGATAAGCTTTTGTTTGGAAAAAACTTATGTGAAGAACATTTTCATAAATTCTCATACCCATTCCCACTCCACGTTAGTATTAATGCAGGTAAGTTTCCCAAATTTTAAAAGTCTAAACATTAGAAATTTTGTTCTCTGGACTGACTTTTTTAGAAATTAACGTCCTCTGCTGGTAGGAGCTATTTCAACTCTGCCTGTAGCTGACAAAATATTATGAAATATAACAAGATAAAAGAGAGCACTTTTTCAAACTGAGGTAATTTCCTACCATGGAAATATAAACCTAGTAAGATAAGTATTTTCTTTAAATAAACCGTTGCAGTGTTATATACCCTGTTACATATAATTATTTGAATATTACAACCTCTTGGGAAGGTGTAAATTTTTTAAATTAGCTTTAAATTTTTTTAAATTTTAATTAAAATTTTAAAATAGCTGACATTTTCTGACTTGCACATAGTTTTATCTTAATTTTACATCAAGAATTAATGAGTTTTCTGATGGTCAAAAATTTTGTAACAGACCTTTGACATTGTTTTTATCTACCAATGTTTAGATGACATTGATTTCAATGTATTTTTTAAGTAGATTAAAAGAAACAGTCTACTAATACAATGACCTATTTGGAAACAACTGGAATTACATAATTTTAGAAACTTGGCTCTACTGTAATTAAAATTATGCTATTTTGGAGGCCTATTAACTCATGAAATTTGTACTTCGTCAGATGGGATGAGAAAAGAGAGTCATGAATCTCTTCACATCACCCGAGTCTCTTGTATATTTAGTATTTCCTGTGCATTTAAAAATACTTAAGTTCTTAAAAGTATTATCTCTAAATAAGGAGTTAATTGTCTAGCCCACTGGCGATTTTAGTTTTCATTTTTTTTTTTTTTTAGGTAAATCTCTTAATCCTTCCACCAAATAATAGGAAAACTGCATTTTAAAATCCTTTCAGGTAATTAGATTGGCTATTCTGGAAAACGATCTGAAAGAATTAGAAAATATGTAACAAAATCTATCCGCTTTCTGCGAAATTCAGTTGTCTTTTCCCATTCCCAGTTTTGTATTAATGTGACAAAGAGGTGACAGAGTGCTGGGTTATGGGCTTATCTCTAGGTGGATGGTAGGCAGAAACCCTCTAAATTATACTCCCCTGTTCCATAGTGTATCATCTAACATAAAAATGATACATGTTCACATTGGTCTTAAAATGCATGAGAACTTCACAAATTATAAAAATGTTATATCACTTTAAAATGATCTTTCATTTATTTTGTTTTCAGGAGAGCAAATAAAGTAATGCCTTACCTTTAGTTTCAGAAGTGTTACATTGATATTGCTCATTAGTTCCTTGATGTCTGTCAAGTGAAAGTTTTTGCTTTGAGCTAAATATAGCACTTCCTCCAAAAGTTTGAGTTCTTCTGCTAGACATTGAAGATGAGTCAATTCTGTGGCCTTGAATAATAATAAAAATAGTTGTCAGGTCAGTTTGCCCTAAAGGTCAGAACCAGAAATTAGTCTCTAGTGAGAATAGTTTTTTATTATTCTTCCTATTGTCAGCATTACTTTAAATATGGACCAATGTAGCTCATAAGACTGGAAAAACTGGAATTCATCTACCCATGTTTAGCATTAAATGTTACATAATGAGAGGGGCCTGGGTGGCTTAGTTAAGTGGCTGCCTTCAGATCAGGTCATGATCCCAGGGGTCTGGGATCGAATCCCATGTTGGGCTCCTTGCTTACTAAGGAGGCTGCCTCTCCCTCTGCCCTTCCCCCTGCTCATGCTTGCTTCCTCTCTCTAAAATGACTGAATGAATGAATGTTAAATAAGTCAATAATTTCAACTTAATTTGGCTTTGCCCAAAGTCAGCACTTCTGTACCCAAATGCAAATCACAGATATAGGTAGAATTCTTTTCCCCTCTGTGTAGAAATTATTAGAATCAGAGCAGTCATAGCATGGAAGTATAGGATCACATTTTATAATTCTAACATTTAATCTAAGAGTTGAGAATTATAGAATGTTAAGGACAGAGGAGCTCTTAGATACTGTCACAATCCCAGCATTTTATAGATTAGGGAATTTTATTTTATTTTTTTTTTTTTACCATAAAGTAATGAGTCTCAATATAGCAAGTCATATAAGTGTCCTAATTTTTTACTTTTCTATAAGTATATTAAGATGCATTAAAAAATTATGTGTCCCAACCAAATTAAAGAGTAGAATATTTGAAGGAATTTTTGGTGGCCCTCCTGACTTAAACCTATATACTTCCTCACCCATGTGATCTGTTATAATGATAGTATTTCATATTTTTCTGGTACATTGTAATTTTATTTATTATAAATATATAATATATTATTTCAGGGGTACTTGCCTGTGATTTATCAGTTTTATACAATTTACAGCTCTCATCATAGCACATTATAATTTTAAATTGTCTACTCCCAAACAAGCCCATTTAAGTCTCACAGCCACCTCTTGAGATAGCAATGCAGTGCTGTTATCTCCATTTTACAAAGAAGGAAAATAAATCTCAGAAGTGTTTTCCCAAAGTCACATGATTAGGTGGAGCCAAGATTAAATTTTAGTTCTTTTTCTTTATAGCTCTAACATAGCATCCTTTGAATTAAATGTTTTTATAACTTCCTGAAATTTTTTTGCAAAATAAAGTGGTGGTAAAATGAGCAAATGAGTGGAGCTTATCACATTACTTTGGGTTTCAAATAGATTTTGATATGTGATTTAGAAACTGTTAGATTTCAAAGAATTTCACCACCCTCTAAATTATGCACGTAATCTTACGTTATCTTTCTAGAAATCTTTAAAGTGTGATTTAGGACTATACCACACAAATTTTATGACATTTCTATCCACTGGCCTTTTAACTTGTTACTACAAATTCAGGGCTTAACTTTTTGGAGCTGTTTTCCTTAGAAAACAGTCCAGTGTCTTTATGAAGCTAGAGTTAAGAGTTATGTGGCTCTTAAGTTAAAGAAGCATCTCAAGTTATTTTCATCTTTTGAAAAAGTAGTTTGAAGAATAATTTCAGTTAATAAGAGGTCAATGAGATTACATCCATGACCTTTAAATTCCATTTTTTTTTTTTTTTTCTGGGCTTGATTCACCCTGGGACAAACTCTTTTCAGCACAAAGTTATATGCATTCTCTGTTGACTGGCACAACTACTAAGAAACTTTATATTTCTAGTATAGCCGTAGGAGCTTAGATGATTTATGTTTATCTGAATATCCAAATGAACAAATCTTGGAAAACAAGTCATATAGCATCATAAGTCTCTAGGTCTATTGGCATAAAAGATGTGTAAGTCCAAATTTTTACTTTATATTCTGAGGGAGAATTTTGTTTTTACTAATACCTAATGTTTATATGGTATTTATCCTATATCAGACACGATTTTGAGTACTTTGCATTTACCTGTTAATCCTCACAAAACTATATGAACTATAAATAACTATCATTCATATAAGTAGATAAGAAACTGAGTCAGAGTAGGCAACTTCCTCAAGGTCACAAACGCTAAGACATAGCTGGGATTCCAGTTCAGATAATCTGGTCCTAGGGACCATGCTATTGGTCATTACTATGCTGCCTCTCAAAGGTAGGCCCTTAGGAATTTTTCCTAAAACGATGAAGGATTTTTAAAAATAGGAAATCAACTTTGATAATTTGCATGGTAAAATGATATAATCAAATATCTCTCAAGTTTTAAATTTTTAAATAAAAATAAGTCGATATAATCTTTTAAAATTGTCCCATCAATAAACTGGGAATATTATTCTTATCTCTTCCCACTTCCTTTTCCAAAACACACGCAAATACATACAGAAAAATATATATGCAAAGCTATTTTACAGAAGCTTCCTTACCAAATTTTTTTAAAAATATTGAAGTTGCTGATGCTTTTCAGATGAAGTGCTATTAATCTAATCAGTTACAAATTTTCATACAACTTTGAATTTTATTAAGACATAAATTGAATGTAGAAAGTTGTACTTACCTTCTTGGGCATGTAGAATTTAAAGGTGAGCATCCTGGGGCTCTCATAATTCTGAGAAAGCATAATATATTTTCATTAAAAAATGAACTCCAGTTCAAAAAATTATATATAATAATTTTGGTAAGAAAGGGAATATACTTACTTTAACTCCATTCAAGAGCAACTGTAAGTCCAGCAGCAATTGCTCCAGCTGTTGCTGTGCTTCCTTCGTAGAGCTTGAAGTAGTAGGTGCACTGTTTGCGAAGAGTGCGAGAGTCAGTACGATGCAAGACAAGAGTTGCATTTTGTACATTGTGGCAGGAGTTGAGGTTACTGTGAGTAGTGATTACAGAGGCTGATAGGAAGCACTTGAACAAGAGAAGCAATTTATACTCTTAATTCTGGAAAAATATTTATGGGGGTGTCAAAATGTTTTACATATTACACATATTTTCAAAGATTCTACCTGTGTGGCAAAAAGCATTACCTTTATTTTTCCTCTTCTGATGACTCTTTGGAATTTCTTTAAACCCCCATAAACTGACTGAATGGATGTAGGTAAAATCCCTGTTGGTTACATGAGCCCACACTTAGGTGGCTGTTGTAATTCATACAACTAACGCCTTCTGTATGAAACAATTTTTCCTCCCTCTTTCTTTAAGGGGGTGGGGATGCAAAAGTGGCTCATGAAAATTTTCTCTTTGTCATAAAACTATGGTGAACACGTGGAGCACTATGGTGTGGTGGACAAGAGTAAATAGTTGAAAAGAATAAATTTTTAGATTTGTTGATTAAACAGGAAGAATACTGGTTTCCTGTTTAGGATGGTTTTACCTTTTGATCTACACAATGACTGAGCTAATGCATACATGATAGATTACTTCTTACACAATCAGCTAGAAAAATTAAGGCTAGAATGCATGAATGCTCATTGAGCTTGAGGTACTGTTTTATGCTATTTTAATTTGAATATTTCTTATATCTATTTTAATCTCTTAATAGCTTTTGTACATTTTTTTAATGGGCATGATGTTTAACAAATACCCAGAGAAGGGCTTGCATGAAAGGGTACAAATGCTAGTTTTGGGGAGGAGGGTTTGGACAAATGTATTTTTGCTGCTTTATTATTTTTGCTGGGCATCAAGGGAATGTAAGGTGAGTTAAAATGTCACAACAACCAGGGTGGTTTTACTTCCTCTTGGTCTCAGGGATCAGCCAAGCTATTAAATATTTTTCCCACTTTATATCCATTTCACTTCTCTCTCTCTCTTAAACAGATTGTTTATATTTCTTTAAATATAAGGCATAAAATAAAAACAATAGGGATCACCAAGTTTGTTTGTAGGTATCTTACTAACTGAAATTTCTGGACACTATTTGTACATACTAAAGGAGAAAGAGAATATGATGTGGCTAGCTTGAGGTGTACCAATACTGGCCTAAGTATTGTGGCTGCGGCTGAGAAAGGCATGGTAGTAAATAGACCAGGAGGCTGAGGCAGGTCATGTGGTGGGGGTGTTTGTGTGTGCATGTGACTTGTGGAGTAAGAGCAGGCCTCAGAGCAGGCATATTTGGGCTCATTTATTCCAAGATGATTCTTATTATACAGAGGTCAGAATTGAATGGATAGAAGTTACTTAAAAAGGGTATCCATTATAATTTTTAGAGCACCTTTTATGAAAAAATGAATAAAGTACTACAAACAACTCATGACACATATTGAGAAAAGGCTTTGCAGCCAATAGTACAGATGCTAGTTTTATAATAGACTTTATATGTACGCTGTGTAAACCAGTTCATAAGTTTCAACTTGCTAAGTTTTTACCTCTTTAATAGACTTAGGTTTATCCACTACAGCATCTGGGATACTATGAGTGTAAAATAATAATTCTTAAATAAGATCAGATCAATATTCTGATATTAGAATATCAATAGAGTGGGTAGGATAATACTTAGGACATGTGTTAATGTGTCCTCAGTATAATGCACTAACAGCTTCAGTATAATAATGGTATGGGTATATACTTGTAATTTAAATTGGAGAGAATTGAGGAAACCCTCGAGATTGCTTGTAACTCCTCCAATTTTACTACCTTATACTTTGTGTCTAGTCTTTAAAAAGACATTTCTCTAGCACCTTGGGTATACAGAAAGCGAGAGAAAAGAACAATGTGAACACACACAGTCTAGTTTAAACCTTATAATGAACTTGTAATGATTCCCATTTTGCAGATTAGAAAACTGAATCTCAGATACGTTAACTAATTTGTCGTATGTCATGAATCCTTTATTGCCAGAAAGTGGCAGAACAAGGATTCGAAACCAGAATATTCTGACTGCAAAGTCCACCATTGTATTCTTTCTTAATGAAACTGATGTGCATTATGAAAGATGTGTATATAGACAAGTGTAATCTCAGTAAAACATAAAAATTACTGCTTCAGGAGAAGTGGATATAAAGAATTTTGAAGAATCTGACTTCAAACTGGATTTTGACAACATGGTTAAACTGTAGATATGTAAATTTAGGATGAGGAGAGTGGTAGGCAGGAAAGGTTAACCATTCAAAGGAGCATTTGTACTACAAAAAAAAGGAAAAATGGTTTGGTTTAGTACTATTTATGCATCAGGTAACATTCTGAAGAATATAAAATATCTTTGTAAAATTTAAAAACAAGCATTAAATAGTTCCTTAGATGGAAAAAAAAAATGAAGGAAAAGACAGATTAGAGATAGTGATCTCTCAGAAAAGATTAGAGACAAGTTAGGAACAAATGACCACGATCTTTTCTTTTTATTACTAAAAAGTGCAAAATCTTTCTCTGTACCTTTCAAATCAAACTAAGCATTAGTTCTAAGTGAAAGGCTATTTAATGATCTGTGGATCAACTTTGTTGTACTTGTTTTGCTTCTCTGAAGACTTCAGTATTTCATCCCAGCATCATCGGCTCAGACCCTTCCAGAATGGAAGAATTCAGGCCCACACATTTTTCTGTGTGGGGGCTTTTCCAATGAGGCCTTTGATGTTCTCATAGTCTTGATATTTCTAGTTCTCCAGCTATTTCCATTAGAGAATGGGTCAGTATATGGCTACATTGATGGGACCCTGTAGAAGACTGAGTTCTTAAGCCCCGGGCTTATCCCTATTATATAGCAGGCTCCATTATGTAGCTGGACTGCTAATTTCTTTCTATAAATGCTTGGGGATAAAACTACCATACACTGTGGCATACTTTCACTTTTTAACATGTTTGACATATCAGCTGGCTTCTCTGGCTGTAGTGGTGATAAAATCAGTAAGAGACTGCAGGCTACTGCAGTTGTCACATCCCCTACTTCCCCTTTGAAAATAAAATTCTATTCAATAAGAAGCTATTTTCATTGCTAAACATTGTGACTCAGCCTCTTAGACTCAAGAGTAGCCCAAGTTCTTTTAAAAGAAAAGCCCTAGTCTCTGAAGCTGCCTACCAAAGAGATTGGTCAGTCAGTTGCACACATTGTCCATTCATCAAAGCTGACTTTCAAGGACTCCACTTCCTGCAAGAATGTTTTCTTCCTGACCCTTTCTCATTGCTTTATAAAACTTTAATTTAGACTGATGTTTCATGCCTGTATTAGTGTCTACAGGCCTCTTGGCTTTTCAAGACACAGTTGTCTCCCTTTGAAATTAGGATATTGAGGAATAATCTCCATACCATCCAGAGAATATTCAGCTGAGAGCTCTGTGCTTCCCGTAAAAACCTGAATTTCTTCAGGCATAGGCTGGTGCCCAGTCTTAGTCTTTATCAGACCTCTGGCCCTCTATGATGTGATAATACTGTAAATCTATCTGTGGGTCACAGTTATGTCTCATTCATGTGTGCTTTTCTTCCATGTGGGCAATTTTAATGTTCATAATCTTTTGGGATGGAAGAATTGTTTCCTTAGTACTTTTAGTTTTACAAAGTGTTTTCAAATTCATTATCTCATTGAGTCACATTTTACTGATAAGAAATTTAACATTTGTACAGGTTAAATAACTTGCCCAATGACACATTCTTAAGGTAGTGGTGAAGTTAGAGCAAAACCCCAAGACTTCCTGACCCCTAATGATCATGTGTATTTCCGGTATAAAATAGTGATGCATTAGGCTCTATAGAGAAGGCTGAATTAGTTTGTGCCTGCTATTCCATCTCATTTCACTCTATCAATGATAGCTGATGAGTCAGGCAAGGCATCATCCACCTTCGCCTAACCAATACCTTGCCTGAGCAGTTTTAGGGTTTCTAAGAAGTTAGAGCGGCTTAATTCACACAGCTACAGAAGCTAGGTTCGTTCTCTCTCTCTCTCTCTCTCTCTCTCTCTCTCTCTCTCCTTCATCTCTTTCTGGGGTCTTTTAAAAGCAGTAGAGAACTTGATGTTTCCTAACACTTCTCCTGTATGTGAAGTAAGAAAATAATTGCATCTACTGTGGATTTAAGTTGCATTGTACTTTTAGGAGTACAGTATTCTAAAGCTGACATGAGATATCACACACTAGGCAGTTGTCTGCGTTTGGCAACCTAGACACACTTCACTGCCTAAATGTAATGAGAATGGGAGGATCTTCCAAACCCTAGGAACTTTACTTTTTGTGTAAATATAAGATCCAAGTCAAGATACACAGCAGTTAGCAGAAGTAGAATGGGATAAGCTGACAATGACAGCAATAGATTTCCAAGACATTTCAAGTCTGTAAAGCACTTTCACATCCATTTGTCTCCTCTTATGGCAGAATAGGTAAAGAACGTTTTCTGGTTATATGTATTTCACTAACAACTTTATTTTCTTTGTACATTAAGGATTAAGCTTGCAACTTACAGGTAAATATTAGCTGTCTCCTCTGCTAAGATAAGTGCTTTCATTAAAATCTTCTGAAGATAAAATTATCTTCCTTTAAATACTTTCCCTGTCTAACTTTGTTTCTAAGTTCTCTGTTAACCATTTGTTCTTCCCTCTTCTACAGTAGCTTCTTTGGATGTATCATCAACAATCCATTGTTCCATCATTCATGTTAAAAGATAAAATGAGGTGTATTTAAAAATTTAAGAGTTTGAACAAAAATCCATTTGAATTGGGTAGCATCCCATCTAGCAGATAGAAGGGAGCTCTGAGGAGTTGTACAAAATGAAAGACTTTTATAGCCAGAGGGAGCAAGGATGAGCAACTTATACCAAGCAAAAAAAGAAAAAAAAGAAGTTGGTTATTACAAGGCAGTATACTTTCTTTTAGAGGATGGCATGGGTCTGTCAGGTGGATTATCTAGTGATGAGCAGGCGATTCCTGATTGACTGGTTTAAGATTTCATTCCTAGGAGAAGAGAAACTGTAATTAAGTCTTGGTTTAGTGATGTGGGGCTTAGCATAAGTGAGTTCATTTTGGGTCTGTTGTCTTGTTTTTAACACTAATAATAATTTTTAAAGCTATAGCCTGATTTTTTGTTTAAAAATATAATATTATTATCTAATTTAAAAATAATGCATAATAATAAATATATACATTATAGAAAATTGGGGAACTACAAAAAGCTAAAAAAAAGTGAAAATCAACTGTAATCTTACTTTATAGAGGTAACTATTGATATTATGTACTGTTATAAGTCCACCTAGTCTTTTTTTCTGTGTTATAGTTTTTCATGCTTATTTTTCTTTTAATGTGTTATAAATATCTCACATATCATATATTCATTTAAAACATTATGTTTAATACTTACATAAAATTATGTTGTATGACTGTATTCTTTTATCAGAGTTTACATTAATTCCAGTTATTCACCATATGAACAGTGCTGTAATTCACTGAAAACTTTTGCACATAAATATTTGTGTACATTTCTAGTCATCCTCTTAGGATAAAATCCTAGAAGTGGAATTACTGGGTCAAAGACTATGAACATTTTAAGGCTTTTTATACTTATTCAGGAAGTTCGTAAAAAAACTAACATTCCTTATCATTGGTATAAGCTTATTTTTCTGTGCTGCCTATATTGGTTCCATATTATCAAACACGGGAGGCGGCAAGAGGGAGAAAGGAGAGGATCTAGTGAAATGTGTGCTGATTGGTGGTTATACTAATATGCTGAGGTCCATCATTGGAACTGGGAGTCAGTCAGACCTGGGAATCCTATTTATCATTTATTGGCTGTGTGAGTTTGAACAAATTATTTATCTTCCCTAAGCATGTCTTCATTTTTAAAATGGCAATATGGGCCTCCCTGGACTCTCATGTGTAACAAACAAGACAGCATAAATGAAAGCCCACAACACTAATCTATTAACTTGGAATGAATAAGTGATTCCATGATCTACCACCTTGTCCTTTTCTACTAAGATGTTTAAAATGATGGGATTTCCTTTGCGTAATATCTTAATATCATCCAGGTTTGCTAATCTGCCTAATTTGAGGGTTGAAAAAGAAATAGGTGAAAACTTTACCATCCCAACATTACCCAAATTAAACTCCGAATCTAATTTAATTAACCAAATAATTTTTAATCATTCTGTGAGGTCACTAGAGATAAGGTTATTATTCCATAATATATCAGTCCCACCTAAGGGGACTCTGTCCATTGTAGAGAAGGAACAATCATTTGCCCTCTGCCCACCTAGGTGCTTGGCAGAGACCCCCCCCCCAATAAAAAAGATTAATAGAAAAATGTAATAATTTTAACTGCATACATGCATACCTGTGGGATCCCCACAAAAATATGAGACTCAAAGGGCACCTAAACAGCTGAAGCTTATATCCCATCCTGAGCTAAGGAAAGGGATGGAGGTCTGTGGCTTCAAAGGGGAGAAGGCAATTCATGAAAAGGTGAATAGAGGGAATGTAATCCTGATGCCAATGAATCATATTTTGAGATGGTACATTCTGCTATTGTTTACCATCAAAATTGGCCTTTCCTGATCTGAGTTGAAAGACAAACTCATTTTTTAACACAACCAAAGACCAGAAAATTAATTTTTTTAATTCCTTTGTACAACAAATCTCATGGAGAATATGGTAAATGGGTTTCTTCTCATGCACTGAATTATTAGCAGTGTATGCCTGGAATGCTGCACTGAGAGTAATTCTGTCCTCAGTGAAGAAACATGTTATGGATATTCAATCTGAAATAGGCTCTGGAATGTGGAGTAATAGCCTGGATGCTAGCTCTTTATTTCTGATATGGCTATGCTTTCTTTAGCCCAATTCTAGTCAACTATATTACTTGTTTTCAAGATGTTGGTAGCTGCGAAAGAAGTGTAGGAATGGGGCTGTGTGCAGAACAAATGATCACCAACAGTTTAAAAGAATAGGGCATAAGAGGTAGACAGAAAAATAGAAAATGCATAAAGTATTTAAAAAGTGAAATAAATATAGGAACCAAAGAAAAGCACAGCCTTCTGGAAACTTAGTATATGACCCAGTTATCTCATGTACACCAACAGGTCCTGAGAGTCCTGTGTAGTAGCAGAGTATAGTGACTAACATTCACAGTAATGATTCCACCTCCTCAAAGAAATGTTTAAATTGTGTTTTGCTTTGTTTTTATCTGCTTTGTTTAAGAAGCCACAGTATGCCTAATATTTTGAGGAGAGATTTCCATTTCAAAAGGGTTAGATATTAGAATAAAAGCAGACGAGAACACATAATACATCTGCAAATCAAGGCAAAAAAATTATTACAAAAGACAGTAATGCTAGAGAAAAAGAGGAAATAAAGTAAATCAACACTCTGTCAGGGCCCACCCATGCAATCCATGGAGATGGGAGGAGGAGCCAGCCTCTGCAAATAAGATGCACCTATAGCTTCTAATACTAGGAACCAAAGAGAAAGCTTTCACACCACCTCATGGAAACTGGACTTTTTTACACTGGTAGAGCTTCCAGAAGTAGTTATACAGGTGGCTAATTTTAGAATCAAACTTGCCTCTTTTGTAATTTTTTTAAAGTTTGTAAGTAAGTACCTTTTAATTCTCTCCTCTGTCTTTGATAAGCATCAAGCTAGTCTCACAGTATTTGGCAAATAATTCTGAGCTATTCACCTGATGATATTAAGATTCTTGTAGAGTTCATTTTACTTCTTATGCCTAACCTGTTATAGACCAACCTGTATAGACCTGTGATAGACGAACCTGTTATAGACCAACCTATATAGGTTGGTCTATACTGCCTTTTTATGTGTATGTGCGTATGCATCTGTAATTATTTCTTAAGGATTCAGGAAGATTTTTCTGTGGAGTAAAAATGTATTATGGGCTTTACAGCATTGACAAGTCTCTGGGATGTTTTCATCTGATTCATAAATTGTGAGCCATAGGATAAGGTTATTTTAACCTAGGAATAAAGTCTTTTAGTAAGCTTTGTTGACAATTATTGTATCAGCTCTTGTATACAAATATGACAAAGCTTCTATCCATCTTAAAGGCACATAGTCATTGAAAATATCCATATCAATAGCACTCTTCCTATGCAAAATCAACCTGGAGAAATTAAGCCTTTTCTCAATCCTCCACCCTTCACTCTTACTCCCTCACTCTCACTTTTCATAGATTCCCAACATTGTTATTCTGCAAAATAGGGCAGTTCTTAGAAAACCATTTAGTTAATTTTGAAATATGATGCATAGCAAGAACAACTGATTTTTTTTTTTTAACATTTCTTCTTCTCTAAGGTGAGGGAGTAAACCCTTGGAGCACTCCAGGGACCATCTAGAAGGAAACTTAGATGTTATGGGTATAATGGGCAACCTTACAGTTTTGTTATTCTGAGTTTGAGGTATGGCTTGGGGCAGCAATAATAAGAGTTCTCCAAGGAAAATACTTGTTCCGTTAAGATGCAGGTATAGTTCCTAAAAGAGCAGCTGCAGGTTTGTTGCTTCATAGACCAGAATGATGACATAATGTTTTGAAAACAGGAAGAAAAATAATGCTTAAGAATTTTACTCCTTCAAATGAGAAATCATGGTTGTTTGATTTAGAACTACCTACGAACAGGGTAAGAGGCAACATAAAAGTGCAAAAAATTATTGTTGAGTATTGAAAGTACATATATATAGGTCAGGCAAAAGATAACATGTTTTCAGTGTAGAATATACAGAAGACAAAAAATATTTGTTGTCTCACACTCATGTAATTGGGGATAGATAACACACTCTTACTCCTGCATTCAGTTTCTGTGGTTGGCTATATAGTGGCGAAATTCCAACTATTAGAAATACTTTAAAAAAAAAAAAGGAAATATTTTTGTGTGGTTAAAAAATCAATGAAAGTTCTGTTGACTTGCTCACCACTACTTAGAATTAATGTAATAAAACCCTAGTATTTCTTTGATTTTAAGAGATTAATTGGTTGTTCTGTACACTATAGTAGGTTCTTGTGAAAATGGAGCCCAAAGTGATTAAATTTGATGGATCAAGCATTTAGGGAAGATTTAGATTTAGACTTTATGGTACCATTTCCTAGGGAATATAAATTCAAGTGCACACTCCACTGGTGAGGATAGAACTACATAAGGGTCACAGTTAGCTAGGGCATCGGAGTCTAAGTTAAAAGAAGAACAAGCTCTACATCCATCCCAAACTCATCTCAGACCAGTCTTATCAGGGCAGCTACAAGACACTAAATCACCTTGGAGCTTCCTAAATACTTTGCTTTCTTTAGGCCCAAAGGATTTTTTAAAAGTTACTCTGTTATTTTTGTTGTAGAGAATGATAATTTCATCCTAATATCCATTCTTCCCTCCAGCTTAGAAAAAGAATCCTGCTTCTTAGTGGGATATATTGCTGCTTCTCAATAAAGATCATTTTCCCTACTTTCCCTTTGCAATGAAGTGTGGCCATGCAGATATAATGGCTGAAGCTCTAGTAACTCTTCTAGACCTTAAGGACAGGGGTCCATAATCTAGGTGTGTTAAAACTGAGAGGTATGATACTGATATTTTTATGTAGCTGCCAAATAAACTCTGATTGCTTAGTTCCTAAATTCTTCTATGTGAAGGAGAAACATATCTGCTTAAGCCACTGTTATTTTGGCCTTCTCATTACGGTTGACTCTTGAACAATGTGGGGGTTATGGGCACTAACTAGCCTCTGCACTGGTGAAAGTCCATGTGTAACCTTTGACTCCCCCCAATTTTAACTGATAGACTGTTTTTGACTGGAAACTTTACTGATAACCAAAATAGTTGATTAAAACATATACTATATGTAGTATGTGTTATATACCATATTCTTCTAATAAAGTAAACTAGAGAAAAAATGTTGTTAAGGAAATCATAAGGAAGAGAAAATACATTTACAGCATTATCCTGTGTTTATTTTAAAAATCTGATCTGTGCAATTTAAACCAATGTTGTTTAAGGGTCAACTGTGTATGCAGTTAACAGTACATTAGGTCATGTTCTTTTTAGACAGTCATATTTAAGGTTTTTTGTCTGCAAAATATTTAAGGTACATTATTGAACAACATCATGGGCTATAGGAGGACAAAAATAAGAAGCTATCCCTAGCCTACAAAATTTTACATTTTAGTAGGAAAAACAGACATATAGGGATGCTCTAGTATAACTGTGAATGTAAAGGGATGGATGGACAGTTAATTGCTAAGTGTACAATTTGCTAGTTTTTACCGGCATAAGAACAGACATATAGATCAATGGAATAGAATTGAGAGTCTAGAAAGAAGCCCTTAAATTTATGGTCAGTTAGTTTTGGCAAGGATGCCAAAGGGAGGAAGAATAATCTTTTCAACAGCTGGTACTGGGACTTGTTAAAAAAAAATTTTTTTTAAATAAATCACAAAAATACTGCATATTTATATGCAAAAGAATGAAATTGGACCCCTACTTCATACCATTTACAAACATTAACCAAAACTGAATTATAGACCTAAAATAACAAAGCTCGTAGAATAAAACATAGTAGTAAATATTCTTGACTTTGAATTAGTCAGTGGTTCCTTAGTTATGTCACTAAAAGCAAAATCAACAAAAGAAAAAATAAATTGGACATTATTAAAATAGGAAACTTTTGTCCTTCAAAGGACAGCATAAAGAAAGTCAAAAGATAACTCACAGAATGGAAGAAAATACTTGCAAATCATGAATCTTATAAGTGATTTGTATCCAGAATGTATAAAGAACACTTGCAACTCAACAATGAAAAGGCTAATAGCTTAATTTAAAAATGGCCACATGATTTGAATGGACATTTCTTAAAAAAAAAAAATGTACATATGACCAAAAAGCACATGAGACAACGCTGAATATCATTAATAGGGAAAAGCAAACCAAAAGCACAATGAGGTGCCATTTCATACCCATTAGGATAACTAACATAAAAAAAGACAATAGCTAGTGTTGACAAAGATGTGAAGAAATAGAACCATAATG
Organism: Mustela nivalis; assembly: GCF_964662115.1. Classification (NCBI taxonomy): domain Eukaryota; kingdom Metazoa; phylum Chordata; class Mammalia; order Carnivora; family Mustelidae; genus Mustela; species Mustela nivalis. The sequence goes on along the minus strand of NC_139023.1, from coordinate 86,749,697 downwards.
TATTGCTAGTGGGAATGTAAAAAAATGGCTCAGCTGCTTTGGAAAATAATTTGGCAGTTTCTCAATATATTAGAGTACTGTATGATCCAGCAGTTCCACTCCTAGGTATATGCCAAAGAAATGAAAGCATATCCAAAAGCTTGTAAACAAATGGTCACAGCATTAATTAAAATAGTCAAAAAGTGGAAGCAAGCCAAATGCCTATCAACTTATGAATGGATAAATAAAGTGTTGCATATCCACCCATTGACATACTATTTGGCAGTGGAAATACTGAAGAACTGATACATTCTACAACACAGATGAACTTTGAAAACGTTATGCTAATTTCTAGAAAGTGGTCACAAAAAGCCAAATACTGTATGATTCCATTTACATAAAATATCCAGGAAAAGCAATCCATCATGGCAGAAAGTAGTTTACTGGTTTCCAAGGGCTGTGATAAGAGAGAATGAACAGTAAGTTCTAATAGGCATGAGGTTTCTTTTTGGGGTGATGAAAATGTTCTAAAATTAGATAGTGGTGATAGTTGCCCAATTTCATTAATATACTAGAAAACCACTGAATTGTATACTCATGGTGTATAGATTATATCTCAAAGTTGTTGTTTTGTTTTGCTAGTTTCATAATTGTGGTTGAAACATATGCAATATTCTTTTGGTTTGTGGCTATCCTGAAATAAACAATGTCCCCAAATGATACTGCATTTATCTCTGAGAATTGTGTATATAACCAGTATATGTAAAACAACTGTATTCTTAAAATTAAGAAGAATGAAATCAATAAATTAAAACTTAAGATTGTCATTATTATTTTTTCCTTTTTAAAAGATTTTATTTCCTTTTTTATTAACATACAATGTATTATTTGTTTCGGGGCTACAGGTCTATAAATCATCAGTCCTACACAATTCACAGCACTCGGCATAGCACATACCCTTCCCAATGTCCATAACCCGGCCACAGCATCCAACCCTCCCCTCCTCCCCTCCAGGAACCCTCAGTTTGTTTCCTGAGATTAAGAATCTCCTATGGTTTGTCTCCCTCCCTTTCCCATCTTGTTTAATTTTTCCCTCCCTTCCCCCTACAAATTCCCACCCTGCCTCTCAAACTCCTCATATCAGAGATATCATATAATACTTGTCTTTCTCTGATTGTCATTATTATTAAACAGTGAAAGATACTGAAGGGCATTCAATCACTACTCCTATTGCCAATTATCATCACCTAATCAAGGCCCACACATTGAGGTAGTGATAATGCTTTTTTCTTTGAGTAGCAAATGAAAATGATATCCTTTAACATCAGTATATTTGAATGTTTAAAAAACATATTTAAGATAAATAACTGTACTAACAAATACTATAGAAATGTGGCAATGGTTCCTGAAATGGTTCTATAAGTCTTCTCTGTCACTCATTATTGGGAATTCCATATTCTACTAACTGCTCAAAACAAAAATCTATGCAGTCATCTTTGTTTACTTTCTTTCTTTTGTGCTCCATATTCAATCTGTCAAGAAATCTTATTGGTTCTATCTTCAGAATTTATTGTCAATCCAGCACTTCTAACCACAGCTCTCTCTCCCACTCTAGTCTAAGCAATTATCAGCATTTGTTTTAAAATTTCGATCATTGTCATAAATGGTACTCCTTCCTTCAGTTCTTGTTCCACTAAAAACCTCTCTTCACACAGAAGACAGAATGATCCTTCTAAAATATAAATCAAATTATGCTTATCAGAATCTTCAAGTGGCATCCCATCTCACCAAAAGTAAAAGCCAAAGTCATTAGTTGGTTTACAAGTTCCCCTTTATCAATAATATCCTCTCTCACTACTCTTCTCTCTCACTTGCCTCCAGTCACACTGGCCTTCTTACTGCTCCTTGAACAAAACAGCATGTGACATCCTCGTGGCCATTGCATTTGCTCTTCTGCCTAAAAGGTTATCTACCTCAAAATCCGCTTGACTTATTCCCTTGCCGCCTTTAGTTCTTTGCTCAAATGTCCTTCTTTTCTGATCACCTTATTAATATTGACCTCCCAGGAACTAGATATCTCCCTTCCCTGATTTTTCCCCCTCTTATTAAACTGATAAGAACAGATACTACACTTGATCTTAGCCAAAAGGCCATAGAAGCGATTTATTCCCTCTCTTATTATCTCCTTCTAATTACATTGCATAATTTTCTTATTTATTCTTTAAATGTCTGTGTCCTTCCACTTTAATATAAACCCTATGAAGGCAGGGATGTCTGTTGCTATCTCTAGGTGTTATAACAGTATATGATACATAATTGTCATTCAATAAATATTTACAGTATGTCATTCTAAAGAATTAGGATGTTTCCTGAGTACAATGGAAAGCTACTGATAGATTTTATTTTTTTTAGCTATTGATAGATTTTGTATTTGCATTTTACAAAGATTCCTCTAGTAATATTATCGAAGAGAAATTGAAAGAGCCAAACACAGGAATGACTTCCTTTTCTCATGCCCAAATTTTACAGAAACACTGTTTGGAACTGAACCTAGTTTAGGAACATAACATCATTTCCTTGAGAAAAGCCTTGATTAATTAAATAAAAGATAAAGTTGCATTTTATTTGCCAATTTGTGAACATGAGGTATAACATCAGGTTTGTATGTAAATTTATCATGTATTGAGAGATTTAAAATGAAGCAATGCTATCATATGTGGAATCAGCTAGAGTGTTCAAAGTTTTGGTAGAAAAAGTTGGTGTGGGGGAGAAAGATGTATGCAGTAATCCACCTGAAGTTTTGACACGAAACTATTTCATCATGAGTAAGCAAGAAAATTGTTCATTTTTTTCTTATATTGGCCAAAAAATAGCCCTTAGTAGATGGCCATTTTGTAGTGTTCTGGTTAGAAAAAGTAAACTGCTTCTCAAATAGTTAAGTGCCTGAATTCTAGGAGAGCAGAAGAATGTGCCCTTATAATGAAAAAAAATCTTTATTGATTTCTACTATGTATGATCAAGGGTATGTTCTGATTTCCTTCAATGTTTATTTATCATCTGAAATGAAAAGTTGGTCCTTCCATGGAACTTTTCCATCTTAACACTACTCTTCATAGTTATATGACATGCTTTTATAAAGGTTTTTCTCTTTGTGATTAGGCCATATATTTTGAGAAAAATTGTGATATGTATTTATACTATGATAGATAAGCTTTGTATTTCACAATTACCATAAACATTTAGTGTGACATGTAGTTTATTTCCTAAGAGTGTACTTTCTATTAATTTATATGTTAATTTTTTGGCCAAAAAGAACTAAAAGAGCAGTTGTCTTAAATCAGATAGCTGAGTGAGAGACTATTTTTCCTGTTCCACTAAGCAGATAGCAATCAAAGGAAAACTTAGTTCCCCCATTTGTGGTATTTCTTCTTGGGTTTATTTTTTCATACCTGTTCATTCTTGGATTCATGTAGTTTACAACTTAAATAATTATTGCAAATATTTCTAATTTTGTAAGACACAAATGGCAGGATGGTAGGAGTAGATTCATTGATAAAAGAAAATGTTTATTAAGAGAAGGTTGTTTTAACATGACCAAGAGATGTCTATTTTCAAATTTCCCAAGTTACATGGACTAAAGTTTGTGTTTTTAGTCACACCTAAGAGTGATAAATGCAGAGAGAAAGGTCATTTTTTACTTACCCATTTCTGCTCAATAAAGTGTTTTGGTTGAAGTATTACTTCCATTTATTTTTTATTTATTTTTTATTTATTTTTATTTTTCAAATTCCTTTAATGTTAAACAGAATAGTAAACATAAAATTTAATCAAATAGAGGCAAACCAATCTTTTATTACCTAGTTTTACCCATGAATATCTGCAGTTTTTGCAGAATTTTACAAATAAAATCACCATACTAAAATTTTTTACATTCTTTCAAATATCCACTCTTAACCATTCCATTGGATTTCAGTGTTTCCTTGGTCATATATACTGGGCTTAAAATTTCTATCGAAGTCATAAATAAATCAATAACTAGAAGCAATAGGTAAAACATGAATGTTATATATTAAGTTAATGGGAATGGTTAACCTCCCTCTGTCTCCAAATTTACTATGCAATTCAAATAATTTGGTCTACATCTCCAGATACAGTAAGAAAGCATAGTGAGGACGGGTAGGTTGGGGAATTGGCATCAGTGAGCCTGGTTTCCCTCTAGACTCACTTGTTCCCAGTTGTTTCTATTTAGGTGTTCAGCCTCAGAGAGATCCACTTTCTTTTCTTTCTTTTTTTTTTTTTTTTTAAGATTTTATTTATTTATTTGACAGAGATCACAAGTAGGCAGAGAGGCAGGCAGAGAGAGAGGAGGAAGCAGGCTCCCTGCTGAGCAGAGAGCCCAATGTGGGACTTGATCCAGGACCCTGAGATCATGACCTGAGCTGAAGGGAGAGGCTTCAACCCACTGAGCCACCCAGGCACCCCAAACAACCATTATATTTTAATTCTGTCAGCAATTTGTATGTGACTCAAAAATCTTGTATAACTAGGGATATTATTTCAATGGGCAAACTTTATTTAAAAAATTGGAAAAATTTTTCACATTTTATGGTTGACCACAATAAAGATATAGCTCAACCAATGTGAACCTAATTTCTAATAATACAAATGCTTTCAGCCTTTAACTTTTTTCCTCACAAGTTTATTTTTTTAAGAGTATTTATTTATTTGAGAGCACATGTGGGAGGAGGAGCAGAGAGAAAGAGAGTGAGGGAGAGAATCCCAAGCAGACCCCCCACTCTGTGTGGAACCTAAACAGGGGGCTCAATTCCACAACCCTAGAGATCATGACCTAGCTGAAATCATGAGTTGGACTCTTAACCAACTGAGTCACCCAGGTGCCCCGTTCCACAAGTTTATTGAAGTATAACTGATATACCAAAGAAATGTGCATACATATTTACTATATATAATTTTATGAGTTTTGACATAGGCATAGCCATGAAGCTATCACCACAATTAAAGTAATAAACGAATCTATCTTGTACTCTCCCTCTTTTTGTAGTAATAACACTTAACATAAGATAAACCCTGTTAACTATTTTTTTAGTATACAATATAATATTATTAACAATAGGCACTATATTTTATAGCAGATCTCTAGAACCTGTTCATCTTGCACATACAAAATGCTGTACTGAAATCTGGAAGTATAATTGCTTCAGCTTTGTTTTTCTTTCTCAAGATTGTCTTGGCTATTTGGGGACCTCCATGGTTCTAAATGTGTTTTAGGATTTTTTTTTCTATTCCTTTAAAAAATGTCATTGGGATTTTGATCTTGACTGTATAGATTTCTTTGAGTAGTATGGCTATTAAACAATATTGTCTTCCAACTTGTGAACATGGGCTATCTTACCAATGTTTTGTGTCTTCTTTTACCATTGTTTTATAGTTTTCAGTGTATAAGTCTTTCACTTCTTTGGTTAAGTTTATTCTTAAGTATTTTATTCTTTTATATAATTGTAAATGTGATTATTTTCTTAATTTCTTTTTCAGATAGTTCACTGATAGTTATATAAAATGCATCTGATTTTTTGTATATTAATTTTGTATCCTTTAACTTTACTGAATTTGTTTATTAGTTTTAATAGGTGTGTGTGTGTGTGTGTGTATAGTCTGTAGGGTTTTCTACATATAAGATCATGTCATCTATAAGATAGACAGTGTATCTTCTTTTCTCAGTCAGATGGCTTTTACTTCTTTTACTTGCCTCATTGCTGTGGTTAGGACTTTTAGTACTATGTTGAATAGGTGTGGGAACAATGGATATCCTTGTCTTGTTAGTGATCTTAAAGGAAATACTTTCAATTTCTCATTATTGCATATGATGTTATCTATAGCTTGTCATATATAATCTTTATTATGTTGAAATTCCTGTATATCTTTAAGCTTTCTGTTCCTTTTCCTCTCTCTCCTTTATGTGCATACTGTTACACTTGATGATGTTCCATGATTCCCTCAGGCTTTCTTTGTTCTTTCTCATTATTTTTTTCAAGTGACTTGGCTTCAGGTACATGGATTCTTTCTTCTGCTTGGTCAAGTTGGATGTTGAAGCTATCTATTGAATTTTTCTATTCAATTATTAAATTCTTGATGTTCAGAATTTCTGTTTAGTTCTTTTTTGTGGTTTCTATGACTGTTGATATTTTCATATTGTTCATATATTGTTTTCCTGTTTTGTTTAGTTATCTGTATTCTTTTGTGACTCACTGACCTTATTTGAGATGATTATTTTGAATTCTTTATCAGGAAATACATAGATCTTCATTTCTTTAGGGTTGGCTAATAATGATTTATTTTGTTCTTTTCTTGTGTCATATTTCCCTGAATCTTTACCTGAATCCTTGTATTTTTCACTGGTGTCTTTACATTTGAAGAAACAGCCACCTCTCCCAGTCTTTATGTTTTGGCTTCAGTAAGGAAAGATTGCCATTAATCATTCTACCTAGTTTCTGGGAGTTTTCTAAACCTTGTCTGTAGATGTTTACACTCCACCCCTTTTGTTACTTGTTGGAAGAAAAGTCTTTGGTGTTTTGTTTCATTTCATTTGTTTTGGTGTTTGATTTTTTGGTTATTGTTGTTTCTTGGTCTTTGTTTTTTGGTTTGTTTTTAGCATTCAAGGATCAAAATTATTGGACTCTCAAAAAACTTAGAATATATGTTATAGACAGAGAAGTCCTCCCTTGGAAAAGAACTATATTTTGTTCCTTCTCTGCTATCAAATGAGCCACCTTTAGTTTCATTTTCTCTCTTATAGGCTTTTACTAAGGCAGCAAGAAGGAGCTGATGTATTCCAATATTCTTAATTTGCTATCATTTCCTCAAATACTATAGCCTTAATAGGCATAGATCTGTCCCCCAAGATAAGACAGTTATACTCTTTCTCAAGCAAGTTTCTAGAACCTTTTCGACCAGGAATAATAATGGAGTGCCCATTGTTATTGGTCCCACTTTTCTCCACTCAACAAATTGTACATCACATTTTAGGGTCTGAAACTTAGAGCACTTCAGTTTCAGTTACCAAATTCCATGTTAGATAGAATACTTCAGTCATAAGTTACAGAAGCCCTGCTTCAAATTGGCCTGAACACCAAAGATATTTATTTCACTTGTTAGGAAGTCTTAAAGTAGGCTCAATTTCAGAGCTAATTGATTTAGCATCTTAGAGATGTCATTGAGCACCCCAATTCTCTGCTGCCATGGAGTTGGCTTTCTGTCAAAACTGATTACTCTCATGGTCATAATATGGTTGCAAACAACAGCTAGAATAAAATTCTTCCTTGATTATTTCTAGCAGGAGACTGAAACTAGACCTTTTCCCAGGAACTCCAGTAGGTCCTTGATCCATATTGGCTTAGGTCTACTCATCCCCCAATTAACAGTTCCAAGGGACATAGTCTTATCATGATTGGCTTATACAAATATCCTGAAATAAAATGGATGTTGGAACATTAGTTCCAATATCCTCTACAGCCAGGCCTTTGCCGTTGTATTCATATGCAAATGAAAGTCCTAACTTTCTAATATCTTTTCTCTAGCCAACTTTCTCCCTGTGCTCTCTTATACTGAGTCTTAGAGTAAAGACTCAGTGCATGAGTAGATACTGGCAGAAAAGTAATTTGAAAAAGCTATGCATCTGTCATTTTAGTTTTGGCTTAAGTCATTGTCTGCAACAAATACTTTATTTATTTTTATTATTTACTTGTTATTTATTTTTAAAGATTTTATTTATCTATTAGAGAGAGAGAGAGATCACAAGTAGGCAGAGAGACAGGCAGAGAGAGAGGGCGAAGTGGGCTCCCTGCTGAGCAAAGAGCCTGATGCGGTGCTTGATCCCAGGACCCTGAGATGAGGACTTGAGATGAAGGCAGAGGCTTAACCCACTGAGCCACCCATGTGTCCTGTATTTTTATTATCTATTTTGATTCCAGTATAGTTTATATATTTCTGTACTTGACTCAATCATGATAAATGTACTCTTAAATCCCTTCACCTATTTCACTCATCCACCTTACCCACCTTCCCTCTAGTAACACTCAATTTGTTCTTTATAGTTAAGAGTTTGTTTTTTGGTTTGTCTTTTTTTTCTTTATTCGTTTCTTAAATTCCACATTTAAGTGAAATCATGTGGTATTTGTCTTTCTCTGACTAACTTATTTCACTTAGCATTATACTCTCAGTCTACCTATGTTGTTGTAAATGACAAGATTTCATTCTTTTTATGGCTGAGTCATATTCCACTGTGTATATATACATCACATCTTTTTTTACCTATCATTTATCAGTGGACATGGGTTACTTCCATGATTTGGCTATTAAAAATAATGCTGCAATAAACATAGGGTATGTATCTTTACAAATTAGTGTTTTCATATTCTTTGGCCAAATACCCAGTAGTGGGATTACTGGATCATATGGTAATTCTATTTTTTAAAATTTTTTAAATATTTTGTTTATTTCAGAGATAGAAAGATGGAGCACAAGGAAGGAGAAAGGTAAAGAGAGTGGGAGAACAAACTCCGCACTGAGCAGGGAGCCTGACATGGGGCTTAAGCCCAGGACCCCAGGACATGACCTGAGCTAAAGGGAGACACTTAACTGACTAAGCCACCCAGGCACTCCTGGTAATTCTATTTTTAGTTTTTGAGGAACCTCCGTGCTCTTTTCTACAATGGCTGCCCTAGTTTGCATGCCCACCAACAGTGCATGAGAATTGCTTTTTCTCCACATACTCACTAAAACCTGCTGTTTCTTATGTTGTTGATTTTAGCCATTCAAACTTGTATGAGGTGATAACTCATTGTAGTTTTGATTTGCATTTCCCTGATGATGAATGATGTTAAGCATCTTTTCATGTCTATTGGCCATCCATATATCTTCTTTGTTCATGTCTTCTGCCCATTTTGATTTGGATCATTTGGAGGTTTTTTGGTGTTAAATTATATTTAACTTCTTTATGTATTTTTGGATGCTAACCCCTTATTGGATATATCATTTACAAATATCTTCTGCTATTCAGTAGGTTGTGTTTTAGTTTTGGTAGCTGTTTCCTTTGCTGTGCAGAAGCCCTTTATATTAATGCAGTCCCAATAACTTGTTTTGTTTTTGTTTCCCTTGCCTCAGGAGACATATCTAGAAGGATGTTGTTATAGCTGATGTCAGAGAAATTACAGCCCGTGCTCTCTTCTAGGATCTTTATGGTTTCAGTCCTCATATTTAGATCCTTAATCCATTTTGAGTATGTTTTTGTTCATGGTGCAAGAAAGTGGCCCAGTTTCATTCTTTTGCTTGTAGCTATCTAGTTTTCCCAACATCATTTTTGAAGAGATTTTCCCCATTGTATATTCTTGCCTCCCTTGTCGAAGGTTAATTGACCATATAATTGTGGGTTTATTTCTGGGTTCTCTATCTATTCCATTGATTTATGCATCTGTTTTTGTGCCAGTACTATACTGTTTTGATTACTATAGTTTTGTAGTATTTCTTGAAATCTGTAATTGTGGTACCTCCAGGTTTGTTTGTTTGTTTTCTTTTTCAAGATTGCTTTGTCTAGGGGCACCTGGGTGGCTTAGCCAGTTAAGTATCCGACTCTTCATTTTGACATAGATCATGATCTCAGGGTCCTGGGATGGATCCCTGCATCAGACTCTGTGCTCAGTGAGAAGTCTGCTTGAAGATTCTCTCTCTCCTCTCTCCCTCTGACCCTCTCCCTGCTTGTACTTTCTCTCTCTCTCAAATAAATAAATCTTTTTAAAAAAGATTGCTTTGGCTATTCAGGGTCTTTTGGGGTCCCATACAAATTTTAAGAGTGTTTATTCTAGTTCTGTGAAAACTGTTGGTACTTTGATAGGAATTGAATTAAATCTATAGATTACTTCAGGTAGTATGGACATTTTATTTTTATTTTATTTTATTTTTTAAATTTTTTATTTTTTATAAACATATATTTTTATCCCCAGGGGTACAGGTGTGTGAATCACCAGGTTTACACACTTCACAGCACTCACCAAAGCACATACCCTCCCCAATGTCCATAATCCTACCCCCTTCTCCCAAATCCCCTTCCCCCACCAACCCTCAGTTTGTTTTGTGAGATTAAGAGTCACTTATGGTTTGTCTCCCTCCAAATCCCATCTTGTTTCATTGATTCTTCTCCTACCCACTTAAGCCTCCATGTTGCATCACCACTTCCTCATATCAGGGAGATCATATGATAGTTGTCTTTCTCTGCTTGACTTATTTCGCTAAGCATGATACGCTCATCATGCTTAGCGAAGTATGGACATTTTAACAACATTTATTCTTCTAATCTATGAACGTGGAATATCTTTCCATTTACTTATGTTGTTTTAATTTCTTTCATCAGTATTTTTATAGTTTTCAGAGTACAGTTCTTTCACTTCCTTCATTAAGTGTATTCTGAGGTGTTTGCTTATTTTTGATGTGATTGTACCTGGGATTTCCATTTATTTATCTATCTATTTATTTATTTATTTATTTATTTGAGAGAGAGACAGTCAGAGAGAGCATGAGAAGGGAGAAAGTCAGAGGGAGAAGCAGACTCTCCAAGGAGCAGGGAGCCTGATGTGGGACTCTATCCCAGGGCGCTGGGACCATGACCTGAGCTGAAGGCAGTTGCTTTCAATATATGACTTTATTCTGCTGGGTTATTTTCCCTCCAAATCTATTCTGTGACGGCTTTTATCATGAATGGATGTTATGTTTTGTCAGATGCTTTTTATGCAACTATGGAAATGATCACACGGTGTTTATCCTTTCTCTTGTCAGTAACCAACACTATAATATTTCAGTAAAGCAGATGGACTCCTTATATCATTCAGGGAATATTTAAGGCTGAAAGTAACCCCAAAAGAATGGCTTAAGCAAATCACTTTGTGTCACATAAGAAAGCTGGACATATGTATTTTCTTGTACTTGCTCAGTAGCTTGACAATGTCAAGGCTATTGTCTATGATTTTCAGCCCTTTTTATATATGTCTGTCACCTGGTTACAAAATTGCTGCTATAATTTCAGTATCAAGTTTCATTTAAAGCAGGAAGAAGGGGGAAATGTGGCCCTACTTATCTATAATTAGCAGAATTAATGAATGACCCATGGCTTCCCCTGGATGGTAGGTGACTAAGAAAAAGGGGTCTACATAAAACAAAAATAATGTCTTCTGCACACTGCTAACTGGATAATGTATATAAGCATATGTAATTCAGTATAGAATAATTTGCTTTCTTTTTTTATTTAAATTCAATTAGCCAACACATAATACATCATTCATTTTTTTTTTTTAAAGATTTTATTTATGTATTTGACAGAGAGAGATCACAAGTAGGCAGAGAGGCAGGCAGAGAGAGAGGAGGAAGCAGGCTCCCTGCCGAGCAGAGAGCCCGATGCGGGACTCGATCCCAGGACCCTGAGATCATGACCTGAGCCGAAGGCAGCAGCTTAACCCACTGAGCCACCCAGGCGCCCAATACATCATTCATTTTTGATGTAATGTTCAATGATTCATTAGTTGCATATAACATCCAGTGCTTATCATTTCTTCCAGAAAATGGAAATGAGTTACAGGTGATGATAGGCATAAGGATCTAGATATGTCCAATCTAGCTACCCTATTCTGTATAACTGCTTTAGGCTGTCTACCTGTGGCAGCTCTCCTGGACATGGGAGACTCGTGCTGTCCATGACCCCCTGTTACCTTTTGGGCTGCAAACCAAACTTCTGGGTTCATGTCCAAAAGAGCCCAGCTGGTTTGGTGAATTGAATCACAATTGAGTTTGAAGGAAGCTGTGGTTGACCTGCTTTTTACTATCCCACAAATAGCCTGATGATATATTCTCAAAACTCTTTCACAGTGCCCATGTGAAGAATAAGGGATTCCTGAAGTCTATCTTTCTTCCTCTGTCCCCAAAAGAGGCCTTTTTTATTTTGGATTGGCAAGCTCTGACCGAATATGGAGAAATCGTTCCCTCATTACCTACGCCTCTATAGTTGTCCTCATCCTTGTTTCAACTCTCTTATCTCCCCTCTTTATCTCTTGTAACTCACTAGACAATGGGTGTGAAGCATCCACAGTAGAAGGAGAAAGTATTATAGCAAAAGGGACTTCATTTTGTCCTTCATTAAGTCCTTCTTTGTTCCCACAGCATCTAGGAGCTGGATGCAGAAGAGGACAAGACTGGAGGACCTACTTCCGACACCTCCACCATTCTCAGGTTCATCCTAATCTGAACAGAGAGAAGATTGAAGCCCTTCTGATGACCCATGGAATCCCAGACCTCTTGGAACGAAGGCAGCAAGTAGGAGGTAATTGTCTTCTGTTGCCTCCAGTTCCAATTCTCTGCTCTGTTAGAGCAGCACTGCTCTCCTCTATATGGACTTCCCTTCTGAGCCTGCTTCTTAAATCCTATCAAGGAATTTATCCCTCCCACACTAGTGGTTCTGTTCTAAGGCAAATAAAAATTTAAAAAAAAAAAAAAGCTATTTTAGATTTCTGAGTCTAGGGATCTGGCTAATGGTTTTTCAAATTGGTGTTTGAAGGAATATGGTATATATTTTCATTTTTTATTAAACATAGAAGTGATATACATGTAGAGCATCAATACGAAAGATCCAAGCACAACTCATGAACAGATGTGGCTTACATGGCAATGAAGATTAGGTAGTAGGACTTGTTCAGATCCAAAGAAACTAAGTGGTGACAGCATTTTACATGTACCCAGGACTCCAAATGCTCTTCTTTTCCAAAAACTTCAGATTTTGGCAAAGGGGCTTAATTTTATTTTAGGCACTGATTGTTTGGAAGGACAAATTTTTTGTAAGGTTTTGGGTTTTGTTTTTTATTCATCTTAGTGCTGGGCATATTATTGTTTGCTGTACTCAGAAGGAGCCCTGTGTTGGTTTTCTAATAGTCTCTCAGTGCTCTCTGTTTGGAGGGTAATACAGAGTATTCTTAGCTCTAAAACACATCCCTGATTTCCTGAATAGGGTATTGGCTGCTCAGGAAAAAAAAAAAAAAAAAAAAAAAAAAAGGACTATAAAAGGGGAAAGGAAGGAAATCCTGGGCTTTTGGTAAAAGGAAGTCACTAAAATGTTGATTTTTAAAAATATTTTATTTATTTATTTGACAGAGAAAGAGAGATCACAAGTAGGCAGAGAAGCAGGCAGAGAAAGAGGGGGAGGCAGGCTCCCTGCTGAGCAGAGAGCCCGATGTGGGGCTCCATCCCAGGACCTTGGGATCATGACCCGAGCTGAAGGCAGAGGCTTTAACCCACTGAGCCACCCAGGTGCCCTACTAAAATGTTTTAAATAGAGAAATTAATAGCTTTTTCTAGCTTGAGTATAAAATATAAGTTTTAAGGGAGCAGAACTAGCAGTATATTAACTGGTTAGGAAGCTACTAAAATAGTCACATAAGTGACAGTGAGGGCAGTAGTAGTATGGATGGAAAACAGTATACAGATTTGAGGAATGTTTGGAAGAAAAGCTGATAATTGAATTAATATATAGAGTGAATGTCAGGAATGAGTTCAGAATGACTCCTAGGTTTCTGGCATTGGCAACCTATGAATGTTATCCCTTTAACTGGAGTTTAGGGTTTGCAAGATGTGAAAGGTACTCACTTCAGTTTTGGACATTTTGAGTTTCAAGTACTCCAAGTATGCACCTTTGAATATATGCATCCAAGTTCAAATGTTATTTCTTCAAGAAAAGCTGCTCTGACCAGTTATAGCTCCATCTCATAACATCTTATATTTTTCTGTTGTGTTAATCAGTTTAAGGTAAGTAACTAGTTGTGCAGTTAACTGTTTAATGTAATCTTCAGGAGGACATGTTCTATTTCCTGGACTAGATGAGACCCCTTGCCATAGTAGACACTCAGTAAATATCTAGTGAGTGAATACTAGATGTTTCTCAATCACACAACTTATATATATAGAGCTGGAGTTTCTGAGAAATGAAGTACCTTATATGTGGTCACAAATTGAGGGAGTGTAGGTGTGCCAGATTTAGCAAATAAAAATACAGGATGCAGTCAAAATTGCATTTCAGATAAATAGCAAATACTTCTTTAGCATAAATATGTCCCAAATATTGCATGCAATAAACAACATATGGCCCTAAGTGTGTGGCATTTGATTCATAACTATGTGATTCTATAGTCTGACTCTTTCTGTTCTCCAACTAAGAGAGAATACCACTCCTACACTGAAAAACCTTGATAGGAATTATACCAGCATCAGTCCTCTTCCCCGTTAATAAAAGTTCTTGTTTGTTTCACTTTATGTTGTTTTTAAATTCTTGCTTTGATGGAAAGTAAGTCAGTTTATCCTGGATGCAGACCAGCAACTAATGGATTCCAAACATTTGTTAAAGTCTTTCTGGGAGGCCAATTATAAAGGTAAATTAAAATTAGTTGGACTTTCTGAAAGATCAGATGCAGGGAAATGTGGTTAAAAGACTCTCCCTGAGTAGAAGCACTCCCCACCCACTTCTGTGGTATTTTGAGCCACTCAAGAGTTGCGGCCCCTATCAGATGACAATGTACGTCAAAGACAGTGCTTTATAGTTTATGCATTTCCTCATAGATGTTCTGAATAGCTCTGGAAACAAGATAACAATGTGGTTCTAGCAATTTTCCTGAGCGATCTTCAGGGCTGTCCTGTGTGGTTAATTTGATCTGTGGAGCTGCTGTGTTATGGGTAATTTTGAAACATGGGGTTTGCTTATCTCTTTCTTCCCTAGGTGACAACATTTAGACACTGGTTCAAGAGGTAGAGGACCTAGAAAGGCTCTTGCACAAGCTCTCTCTCCCTCTCTTTTTGTCTCACTATATGTATATGGAGAAACACATGTAAATTCTATCCTAGAACATAAATGGTTATTATCTTCTGAATAGTGTGATTTTGAAATAATTTTTACTTTTTTTTTATGTCTGTGTTTTTTTGAATTTTTGCATAAGCAGTATTACTTTTATAATAACAATAAAAATAAAGACCATTCTCTTTGTGAGGGAAAAACATTCTCAGCTTTCCATTTATCAGCTATGGGTTATCCTCATATCTGATACTTTTTTGTTTTTTTCTCTTCCCTTAGGAAAGAATGATAAAAAAATAAAGAAAAAAGAAAGAATCTTCTAAAAGATTATATAATAAAAAGCAAAAAAATCAAAATAGCTTTTTAAAAAGGAAAATATAAGATTGGTCATAATCATCACAGAGAGACAGTTACCTTTGATTTAAACTATAAGCGATGAGAACGTGTAAGTTCAGAGTCTGATGTACAGGCTCTTTTCAAAAGAAATTTGAAAGCAAGTATTCCTAAAGTTTGATGTTTCTTAGTAGTAAAAAAGTTCAGGGCAGAGAGCACCTGTTAGAACACTGAGCTTCAGGCATAAATACTTATTACCACTGACAAGACAAAGCAATTGTCATGATTCAGTTCATAACAGCTGATTCTTACCCAATGATATAGGCCCATTTTCTAAGTTGGTTTCTTCTCTCTGTGGCCATCAGGCTACTGCTACCATTTATAAGGATTCCTATCAAATAGCTTTATGAAACACATTTATCTATAGAAAACAAATAGAATGCAGAAAACCTGTGGGGTTGCATGGAACAAATGTTGAAACTTCAACTATATTTTAGGCTTTGTGTCCCCAGTCCTAGCTCTGGGGTATAAGCAGGGTCACAGTAACAGTCATAAAACAGTATTTCTCTTGCTTTGCTTCTACCTGCTTTGCAGATACTCCCAGCTAATTCTGAAAAGACCGGTGGGAGCTCTCTTGTGTTTGCTAACTTAGTCTCTGCTCCTACTTGGCATTTTCCATTCCTGCTCTCTTCTCCAGCCCACTGTGGTGATATTCTGGAGCTGCCAATATATCAGGGCCCTATTGGCTTCTGACAATATTCCCTTCTCTCCTGATTTTCCTCTGGAAAACACTGCATTGGGTTTCTTAAGGTCTATAAAGGTTAGTGAAATAACTTTTTTAGTTTTATTCATACTTTATTGTAGTCCCTTCCCCCCTAGACACTTGAAGTAAGTCCACGGGAGTTGGACTGAAAGACAGTCTGAGTAGTAAAGACCTGGTCTACTCCATTCCTTGATTTCCTTCCCCATTGCCCACCTTGATCCTTTGTTCTTGAACCAAACTTGAGATTTGGACACTTGTGTTTGTTCGAATAAATTCTTTCTTTCCCAGAAGGTTCTTCAGTCCTTTAGGTAAATAAGCCCATTGTGGGCCACTGAGCTGGCATTCTAAATATACTCAGACATCTCTGGATTCTAAGATGAATGTGGCATAAGTTATCAACCCAATCTATTTTCTATGAATTTAGATTTGGGTTTCCAGATCTAACAAAGTGCTGTGGGATAGAAATGTAAGAACTTCAGCCAGCACTTGAAGTTGCCAGGATTTATAGGCAAGCATAGTGGGTCTTCTTTTTCCAGAGTCATTTGAGTGATCCCACATAGTTCTACAAATAAAAGGCACACAGATACCTATTGCCCCAGGAGAAGGGTGAAACAGAATCTCAATATAACCTGACCATAAGTCCTCTCTTAAGACCTCTTGATGAGCATGGCTAGTTGTTGTATGAGGTAGACAGATTTGCATAGATGCTAAGCAACTTCCTGGGAGAAAAAGGGAGTGAAAAGCCTCTTAGAGTTCAGTTCATCTTCTGATGAATTTGGATGGTTCTAATTGAGATTTTCCAGCAGTTTGAAAGGATAATAGGTCCCCGAAGAAAGCAAACCATGCAGGATGAGGAGCCTGGTCTGACGCGCAGGGGAAGATCTGCACCACAGGGCTGAGGCTGGAAGGCCTCCCCAGGAAGTCCTGCTGGCCTAGAACTCAGTCTTTAGAACAAAGATTGTGAACGTGTGGATTGGCTTGTTCTCTCCTTAAAGCTCAATGTGGCAGTACTTCAGCCTGGGCATGATCTGGGGAAGCAAGAATGTCAGTTCACCAGGAGACAGTGCCCATTGACCTGTGTGAGATCCACAGCAGCAACCAATGCAAGAGTCTCTTCTACCTGGTACTTAGAATCAAAATTGACTTTTCTGAACTGAGTAGGCACTTGACTTTGTTGGTAATTGATATGGGTTGCGGGTTAAAGAGGTAGGAAGGGCTTAAGATTGAGATATTGGACTTGTTGATGACTTGAAGGTGATGCTAAAATAATTAATGGCTAAAATTAGAACATTATGACTGCTGTTGTGCTTCTAAACTAATAAAGCCAGTCGTGGGTCATACAAACAAACAAAAACAAAGCCACCTTTCATGAGTTTTAATAACAGAGACAAAAGGCTCACTCATTTTAAAATTTTTATTAGTTTTAAAATTATTGTCCACTGTAACTCAGGGCTCAAATGAGGTTGCAGATTATACTTTTAACTTTACTTCTTAAAATATTAAATACTTCTGGGTTTTAAAAATAGAAGTTAATATGATTATTGGCCATACCCTTGTCTCTTTAATAAGGTCAACCTATCCACACAGATCTTTGGAACTAATCCTGATTATCTCCTCTTTGGTTATTTCCACTCACCAGTTTTTGCCCTGTGACTCCTGGCTCTTTGATTTGAGTCCATCTCCAGACCGCAGCCCTCCCTGTCTGCCTGGCCCTCCTAGACTGACTCCCGGTTCTGGGACAGATTTTTTTAGGGGGGCAGAGATATTCTCCTTCCGCCTTTAGCAAATACCCACCTTTCTTCTTCTGCCTTCAGCTCCTGCTCCTCACCTGCTGCTTTACCTGCAAACCCTAGGGAGAACGCTAGATGGAACGTTCTGAATTATGGAACAAACATGATTTTTTGTGTAATAATTTTGAGATACACATTAAAAAAGTTTCCTTCAAATCAAATGTGAATTTTTGCCTTGGAGTACTCATAAGTGCATTCATAGCTCTCAGTTTTTGACAGGATCATGATGATGTGGAGTTTTATGAAAGTTAAAACCCTTGAAAAATGGAAATTTTTAACAAGTTGCAAAGCATTATATCAAACCTTGGTATGTATTTCCCCTTCTGAAGAGGGAAAGATGGAGGTTGATTAGAGCTGATATAATGGAAAGAAATGCTGAAATCCTGGCATTAATTTTACCTTAAAAATCTGGAGTTTTTATTCACATCAACTTGATAATATAAGCAAAAGTAATGGAGAAATTTGCCCAAAACTTGGTCTTCCCACCTTTATTCAAATTACCATCTTTATTACTTTCCATATCTTAACAAGGGAAAAACTGAAAGTAAGGGAGGTGTGTGCTCCACAGTGACTGCAGTCATACCTTCCACCACTGAAAATGAGAATGAGCAAGCAATTTGTTTTTCCACATTCAGAACTTTATTTTTTTTTAAAGCACAATTTTCAATGGCATGAAGATTAAAAGCAATCAACAAAGGCAAGAAAATTCACTGCAGAGGAAATGAAATTCCTTCTTAAATCATAAACCCAAGAAAACATAGCCTAATGGTTTGATCATATCAGGAATCCCCTGATTCAGTCTTTTTTTCCCTGTAACACATCTTTTTAGTCATGCACAATGATGTATCTCATACACACAATCATGAATAGATTTTTAAAATCAAAGTCCTAAGAGGCTTGTTAAGTTAGGACTGCCTGTATATTTCTTTGAGAGTCATTGACAAGAATGATCAAACTACAAAAACTTTCTAAGATTTCAAACCTGAAGAGATCATGTTTAATTGCGGGGAGGATGAGTAGTAAGTAAGACAGGTCTAGTTTTTATCTTTAGCAAAATCAAGATGAGAAAACCGAAAGGAAGATTGGGTTGGGGTTTATGCAAACACAATTTCTTCCTCTCTACCCCCTTCCCTGCCCTGCCTGCAGAGAAATTTACCTCTCCCTTTCTCTATTCTATCCCTTCATTCCCAGACCACTGCTAGTCAGTCCAGGGAGATTCTAGCATTTTATATAAGTTTTAGATTGAATAAACAAGGTCAACATTTCTCAGAGTCAACTTGTAAAAGCAGAGTCTCCAAAATAAAAAATATAGTAAGACTCACTATTCTTTCAGACTGACAGGAACAGAAATAATTTGGAACTATGTGGCCATAACTATCAAGAAATATTTATTAGGAACCCATTTATATCTAAAGCTGTGTTAAGTCAAATGTACAGGCCTCACTCTAAGAGACACAGGAGATAACAATAATAATGATAACCACTTAGCAAGTAATTACCATATGCCAGGCATTTATATTCTCATTCAATCCTTACAGCCACTCTAATAATCATACATTATTGTGTCTACTTTATGAAGAAGGAGCTGAAGTTAAGAACCATTAAACAATTTGCCCAACTTGCCCAATTTGTGCGCGCGCACACACACACTGTCCTTTGTCCCCAAGAACATACTACTAAACTGTACTCTCCTTGAGCCTAAGTGAAAACTGAGCACATAAGACTGGAAATAGCCTCTTCCCACTAGTTTGCTTGATTGTAAATATATAAATGCATGGGGTCCTTGGATGGAGGGGGAAATAGAGAAAATTGTAAAATCTCTTCTTTAGATGGTCCATGATACTTGATTCTTGGAATGACAACCTAGAGTGAAGTAAGGAGGAAGCAGATACTAAAGGAACTATAAAATACCTGTATAGTTTTTTCCCCCAGATGCATGAAGTTCACACAAAAAATATACTCTAGTTAAAAATTCCAAAAACACTGGGCACCTGGGTGGCTCAGTTGGTTAAGCAACTGCCCTTGGCTCAGGTCATGGTCCTGGGATCCTGGGATTAAGTCCCACATCAGATTCCCAGCTCCATGGGGAGTCTGCTCTCCATCTGACCTGACTCTCATGCTCTCTTTCACTCTGTCTCTCTCTCTCTCAAATAAGTAAGTAATATTTTTTAGAAAAATTTTTCAAGAAACACAGAAATGTATCAAAGAATCCCACCAGAGAAGATTCCTGGTAATGGTTTGTATATATTTTCCTGGATTTTTCCCCACATATAAATATATAATTATTTTAAAATAAGATCATCTAGGGACATCTGGGTGGCTCAGTGTGTTAAGCTGCTGCTTCAGCTCAGGTCATGTTCTCAGGGTCCTGGGATCAAGCCCCGCATCTGGCTCTCTGTTCAACGGGGAGCCTGCTTCCCCCTCTGTCTCTGCCTGCCTCTCTGCCTACTTGTGCTCTCTCTCTCTGTCAAGTAAATAAAAAAAAAAAATCTTTAAAAAAATAAAATAAGATCATCTAATAATATGCTTCATATTTTTTTTCACATCTTCATTTTTTTCCCTGGGAGTTCTCAGTATTACATTGTATGATTATACCATAACTAATTATCTAATATATCTGTTGATTTAAATATTTAAATTTGTTTTAAATTTTTCATTATTACAAATATTCTATAATAAATATTTTTATATACACATCTTTTCATTGCGTTTAAAATAAGTCTCTGGATATGAAATTGTCAGGTGAAAGGAAAGGCATCTTTTAAAATTTTAAGGACTATTGTCAAATACCCTCTGCAATATGGTACTATTTTATATTTCTACCATCAGTGTAGTACTTTTGCCAGTACTGGATTTTATTAATCTCTTTAACATTTGCCAGTGTGATGACTGAAAATCATTGTTTTATTAGTTTTTATTTAACTGTCTTTCATTGTTAAATTACTAAGCATCTTTTCATATGTCTATTTGGCCACTTGTATTTTTCTTCTGTGAATTCCTAGTTCTTTCTTCCTATTGGAAATTTAATAACTTTCTTATTAACTAAGTTATCTAAGTTGAATTCATTCAAATTTAGCTAGGAATCTAGGTTTTCATGTAAAATTGTCTGTTTAAAAATTTTTTTTTTATTGTGTGAGCCAAATAAAACAATGTTGGTGGCCAGATCTGGCCATAGACAAAGAGTTTGTGACTTCTCATTACAAAGATTCCACATAAGAAAATAAAGCCAGACTGTTTTCATTACATTGCTGATGGATTAAAGGAGTATATACAGTCTGTAATTAAATTCAGGGAAACCTGTATAACTAGCAGTTTGAAGGTAGCGACATTCAAGCTCCATTTCCTGAGGAAAATTACTTAACCTCTCTCTCACTTTCCTCATTTACAAACTGGAGATAAAAGGTTTCAGAGAGTGTAAATTGTGCTGTGGCCTTGTATGGGGTCTCGCACATGGGATAAGGCATTAAGGGTTACTTATTATGAAAGATTTCAGGGAATTACAGACCTGGTCTTGACCATTCTTAGCCATCTCCATGGCATCTTCTAAGCTTATTTCAGGAAGAACTGACTCCAGTGGAAAATCTGAGTCCAGTAGTGCTTATGTGTGTTGTATTAGTGATGGACTCCGGAGGAGATATGGAAAAAGCATGAAACATAGAATTTACTCTCAGTAAGTCTCCAATTTGGTTGGAAAAATTAGATTTTCATTCAGAAAACAAATGAAAACACAAATAAGGATGATATAATTAAGTACTAAATTGAAATAGAGATATGTTTTATGTAATTAAGGTAAAGTCGCAAGAGAAATGGGAGTGAAGGTCTTGAAAAACGCATAGGATTTGTTTGTGCTAAGAAAAGGGCATTCCAGGTTTGGGAAACAGCATGAACAAAGGCATAGATATGGATTATTTGTGTCATTGTGCATCTCTGCAGATGGTGGGAGGAAGTGAGGAAGGCGTTGTGAATGAGGGCAGCGAGCAAAGGACAAGGCCAGGGCAGAATTGTTGGGAATATGCTAGAACAGACATGTTGAACTAAATAAAAAAGGGTTACAGTTGTGGGCTGAGCATTTTTGAGGGGGAATACTAGTGTCTGTAACAGTATGAAGTTTGATAACCTGGGCTAATCAGTAACTGGAGACTGTGAGCACTCCCATGGAAGTTGAAGTTGTGACTATGGATGAGAATGTAAAATGAATAATGGCTAGCATCTGTTGTCACTAACATTATCCATAATACATCACTAACATAAAACATGTTTTCAAGAGCTTTTTAAAATCTTATTTATACTCTTATCACCTAACATTACAACTGTAATAAGTTAGGTGACGTTCTTATTCTAGTTTTACAGATGAAAACATTGAGGTATAGAGAGCTTAGGAATTTGTCCAGGAAGAGGGAGATATCTTCAATAACACTAAAGGGTCTGGCACTTGGAATCTTTAGAAAAGCCACTCATGAAATCAGTCCAAACACCAAGCTCTCACCCTTTTGAATGCACCTTAGGACATAGGTCAATAGGGAAGATGAGGATGGGATCATGGTGTCTTGGTGACATCTGCACCCTCACAGTGTGATATATCCAACAGCCTTTCAGAGGATTAGAAATTAGTGAAAAGATAAGGCTCACAGACTAGAGAAAGTCTATTCAAGTAAAAAAAAAAAAAAAGCATTCATTTTTGACTCATTGATTTTCTCTGCTCATTGAGTCATGATTGCTTAATGTTGCCAGGTGTTTCAATAATGCCCTCTTTCCTTTTTTGACTATTAGGTACTTTTTCTCACTTTTCCTTTTCAGTTTTAGGGATTTTCCATATTTTAATTCTCTACTAAGAAACGGGGGGAGAGAGAACCATTGATTTTTGTAACTATTTAACACTTAGATAAACCAATTCTCAGAGTAATCAAGAACCCTGTCCAAGAAAACAAAGTTAATCTCTATTAGCAATAGAACTCAAATGTCTTATCATTCTTCTTTGGATCTTTATTATTCGAGAACTTTTTAAGTTATCAGTTTCTGGGATATTGTGTTATTTCCTTCCTGAGATCTAATAAATTCAGCTTTTATTTCTCAAGTCCCTAAAAGAAAAGGAAATCATTCTCTTGAACCCCTAGGTGAGTTAGGGACCACTCTGTAAAAAGTGAAAATGATAGGAAGTCTGACAGATAATTTGTCCTGAAGTTTACCTATTCAAAATGCAACTACTGGAAAACTCTTTCATATAATGAGCAGAAACTTATTTTTCTGGAATATCAACTCAGAAATCTAAGGCTAAACCAAATTTAGTGTTTTATAATGTGAATGCAGAATGAGCCTGGGATCCACTGTTTTATTCCAAGAACCAGAGGAGAATAACCTCAGTGACTATTTTAGATTACACTTCTTTTCCCTCATGTTTTCAGAATAGATCGTGACAGATGTTTCATATCTGAAGAATGAAGATCACTTCTTATCAATGCAAACAGAAACTCTGCTATATGTTGGGGTACTTTGGATTTTAGAAGACAACAAAGAAAATATACTTATTTATTTTGTGTGCCTGTGGCTTGCATGAAAACCCCTTTCTTTGGTTTGTAAGAATTCATGAATAGAGGCATATCTTTTGATAGATGATATATCAGCAAACTGTCGTTAGCATCTCCATTATAGATCTCAAATTTATCGACTTGTTTTCAGCCCCACTACAGCCACCCAGGTCCAAGTCATGCATTATCATCTTTTTCCTGGACCACGATAATTGCTTCCTGGCTTGGTTTCTAGCAACCAGAATAATTTTTAAATCAAAATCCATTTTTGAGTTCTGTCCTGTTCAAAATCTCCTATGACCTACAAGATCCAGCCTACCCTGGCTTTTACGTACCTTTACAGTCTTGTCTCATTCTACTCTTGCCCCAGCCCTCTGGCCTCTGGCTTTAAAACATAACCAAGATTGTTTTCCCTAATCTTGTTGTAGAATTGATTTCCTTTTCCTGGAAGACTGCCTTTCTTGTACTGTACAGCAGCCTCTTTCTTCTCTTTAGGTCTCGGTTTGATGTCAGCACCAAAGAGAAAGCTTTCCTTACTACCTTAAGTAGGACCCACCATTTTTAACTCTATTCTTTATCTTTTTTGTTTTATAACAATTATATTGATTTATGTTTGTATATTTTTTTTATATTATCTGTTTACTTTTTGTTATTTTTCTTTATAAAAAATCTGAAAGCTCTTTGATAGCAGGGACCAACTCTGTTCACCATCATACACCTAGCACCTTGGTACCATGCCAGGAATGTACTGTATTCTGTGGCATATTGATTTCTGTATGCTCCAGAGAGAAACTGCAATGCATTTTTACTAGTCATTTTTTAAAAATAATAGTTTGAGATTGGATTATTGTCAATAAGCTTGACTATGAGAAGACAACTAAGACTGGACTGGTAACTAAGGTAACTAAGACACGGTTTGTGTCATTTGACAGACTGGTCTCTAGGCTAAAATGTTAAAGTGCCCTGATTAAGCAACAGATACTTGCACTGGTAATAGTCCAATGATACGTCCATATTTAGTTACCAAAGGACTGTGACAAAATCAAGTGTCTTTGGAAGAAGACAGATAAGATGAGGAAGGATTTAGAAAGCATAGAGTTATAGTAGAAGATGAATAGTGAAGGAGAACAGAAGATGAAAATTTTAATGTCAACCGGGGATAGAATTATAAAAAAAATGAAATTAGATGAACATCAAAGGACTGTTATATGGAAGAAATACTTATTCTAAATTGTTCCAGAAACAGAACTAAGATCAGAAGAAAATGTATTTCAGATCATCATAAAAAAGAACTTGCACAGCTATCCAAAAATAAAATAAACCTTCTTGTGAAATAATAAGCTTTTTTGTCATGACAAATAGTCAGGCGAGACCAATAATCTCTTCAAATGTATTAATGGGAGAATTTTACACTTATTGACTTATACAAAATAAACCCTCGATTCATACTGGTAAATAATTGCAACTATGTAAAGTGATGAATATTTTAATTAGCTTGATTGTGGTAATCATTTCACAATTTATGCATAGGTCAAAACATTACATGTGCACCTTAAATATACATAATTTTTATTTGTCAATTATGACTTCAATAAAACTGGAAAAATTTATTTTTGGTAAATAAATGAGTGTATTACTATGCAAGATTAGACTAAGTGGCCACAGAAGTCTAGAAGAATGCTGATACTCTTGATTTTTCTAGTATCCATTCTGCACCATGTGGGAGATACAAAGAGAAATCAACCCTTGCCCCTCGCCTTAAAAGTTGCTGAAAAGATAAAGGAAATGCTTGAAACAATGAGAAATTAAAACATTTTAACAGAGGATGTTAGAGAAGGTAAAATCCCTGAGCTGCTGAGTTTTCTTAGAGGAGTTGTATGAGTTGGTTCTTAAAAGGTTAAGAAAAACAGAATAAAGAAAATAATAGCATTTTAGAGAATTAGTACAGAGGTCTAGAGATAAAATTGATCGTGACATAAGGGACAGTGAGCAGATAAGCTTGTTAGAGTGATGTGTTCAATGAGTAAGAAATGAGGCATTGGATACTTAGAAGCTAGACTGGGGAGTTAGGGCTTGATTCAGGGAACATGTGAAAGTTCTATAAATCATTAAGTAGAGGTGGGTCATGATTAGGATGTGTGTGAGAAACATTCAACTGATAGATACATGCTGGACAAAATAGATGTGTGCTTTTCAAACTCCCACTCACATTCACACACTAAAATGTGTTGCATTGATTTTACTTGAAGATTTGGGGGAAAGGTAATTTAGCTTGTAAGTAATCTAGTATTTTCTTTGAAACAAATATGATAAAACCTGATTTCAGGGAAATGATGTTCTTGTTGCAGAATGGCCATAGGTTCTGCTCAAGAGTCCTGCTAGCTCTCTCGGTCTGTCTATGGCAGGTGGTCCTCAAATGGGGAAGTTGGAGCAGCTTGTGAGAGAAAGCAAAAGAGCAGAAAACAAAGCCCAATTAATAAGCACTGAAAACATGCTGCTCTGGACACTTGTGCTAAGGGGTGGGGGTGGAGAGGTAAGGATGGTGCTGCCCTGCAGTAGCTGTTCATCTCCTGGAGGAAATAGATGTATAAGAAGATAAATATATTTTGGAAACAAATAAAAACCAGATATGCACAGATTGAGGCCCTGAGTAAATTAGAGGAAACAGCTAGAGAATATAATCGCAAATTGAATGCAGTGGCTAAAGGGGTTAAAACAAAGACCAGACCAATATTTCTGTCCTGGGAGACCCATAGGATGAAGTTACTTCTAACAGAAAATGTAGGTAGATATGTGATTAAGTGCCCAAAGTGGTGACTGTTACTAAACAACATCTGTTTAAGTACAACAGAGAACTCAAACTTAGGAAGAAAACAACACATGAAAAAGACAAACACCCACTTATAGATCTTGTTTGCACCCACACTGTGTTACCTTACTCTACAGCTCTCCTACCTACCTGTGTACATGAGCTCATTTCCATCAATGGTTTTAAGGCACAAGTTCTGATACTTTGTAATTTTTGACTTACCCTGTCTGTCTATTGAGAATAAAACCAGTTGAAAATTCTAGAATAATCGTTTCAGTAAAGAACCTAGAATCTCACAACTCTTGATAACAATTAGAATAAAGATCTAACCTATAGAAATAGAATGTACCTTGTTGAGGTTAGCACTTGAACTATACACATGACTTAGATTTTTAGTTTTTTAAAGAAGGAAATTATAGCAAATTCAAAACAGTTTCTACTTTTCTTATAGAGCAGTGGTTTATATTCATAGAATTGAATTGAATTGAATTGAATTGAATTGAATACCAGTGGCACATTGGCAAATGAAGTCATTTGTTATTAATAATAGTTTTAAAATAATAATCACAAGTAATTAGCTATTGCTAGTAACTAACATTCCTTGAATGATTAATGTATGCTAAGCACTGGTCTAGCTCAGCAATTCTCACTTTGGTGCAAGAGATGAATTCATTTAATTTTCACACATCCATATTTGGTGGATATCATTATTTTCTGTATTTTATAGATAAGGTAAATGAAGCAGAAAAGGTGAAGATATCTGTCCAAGGTAACATCAATAGAAAGTGGAGGAAGTTGGATTGCTTAAGAACTCTAAAGCTCAAATGTTTAAGCACTGTACTTCACTTTCTAATAATAATAATTTCAAATGATTTATATATATAGCCACCATATTTTGTTAGGTCACCAAATATGTGTTCACACACATTTATATTTATATAAGTAATATATAATATATTATATATAAAATCATGTTATATGTAATATACTATGTATATATATAGTATATATACTTAGAATGTTATATATATACATATATATAATATATATAGAATATACTCTGCACCATATATATATATATATATATATATATATATATATAATAGTTATCCCTATGTGACTCTCTAGTAGACAATTCCTTTGAGTAGGAGAGAGAGGGAGATAATCAGGTTATGTCAAGTACACTAGGAGTTCCACCCCATCTCAGGGAAGCTCATGGGAGTATATGATGTCCTGATACATCATCTGGATATGCATCTTAGTAGAAAAAAATTTTCAGACTTCTGTCATAGATCATGAATTGATGGTCAATTAAATTCTACTCTATGCAACATTTGAGAAAACTCAGCAATCTTTTATGTGTATTGCCGATAAACAATAACATGAAATATTTTTGAGAAAATTATCCCAAAGGATTTCAAAAATAGGCCAAATATTAGATGGGTATTTCAAACTGTCAGCAGATCATCCACAGCAATTATTCTTTTGGAAACTGTATCAGACCTGGTTTATGCACCTTTACAGATTTACTCAGGCCCACCTGCCCTTTGGCTTCTTGCTGTTTGGTCAATGGAGGGCCCTGGCCGCTACTGGGAAGTCATCATCTAATACCACCTTCTGTCACCACCTCCTCAGAGTGATTGCTGGACTCCAGTATGATCTCTGTTGTGCCTCTTGAGAATACAGATGTGATCTGAACAAACCTACACAAAATCTGGCTCCTCCCATCACTGTGGCCTCAAATGAATTTTTTTTTAATGTTACGTTAGTCACCATACAGTACATCATTAGTTTTTGATGTAGTGTTCCATGATGGGTATTAAGGAGGGCACATATTGCATGGAGCACTGGGTGTTTTACTCAAATGAAGCATTTTGATATAAGGCGTGATATCTGTTTTCTCTAGCAGCTCCCAGACAAGGGGGGGTGGGACAACCAAGAGGATGTGCAAAGAAGTTAATGTACCACATGCCAAACTTTGACTGTTGAAGCATGGAAGATGGAAAGTGGTTGGCTGATAATTCCTGTCCTTGTTAGATTGTTTGAAAGCAATATGGCTCCAAAGAGTCTATTTGAAATATAACCTCTGTGACTGAGCAGACATCAATGTTTTCTTGTGAAATTGGTCAGCTTGTGAATACAATAGCTTATAGTTGTTTTCTGTCCTTCCCTGCTACACATTTCTTTTCCCCTCACTTTCTGCCCTAAGATTGTACCTCCAAATAAAGTCTTTACACATAAAAATTTTCTTCAGGCTCTATTTTCTAGGAAATGTAGGCTGGGTCAAACTAATTATTCACTATATAAATGGGTATTGATCTGATATACACATGTGTGTTTAGATAATCCCTCTCCTCAAGAAACTTTCTGCTCCTGAAATTCTGTTTTATTTTTCTATTTCAGCCATTTCCAAAATGTGGTTGTACATAGTAATGAAGTTATGATAAAATTTTTAAATAGCTGGTAAATGAAGGAAGTTTGGGAAACACTTTAGAAACCTGTTAAAAAGTGAAATCTTGCCATTTGTAGCAATATGGATGGATCTAGAGGGTATTATGCTAAGCAAAATAAATCAGTCAGAGAAAGATAAATACCATATGATTTCACTAATATTTGAAACTTAAAACAGATGAACATAAGGGAATGGGAGGAAAAATAAGTTGAAAATCAAGGGAGGGGCAAACCATAAGAGATTCTGAACTCTAGAAAACAAACTGAGGGTTGTTGAAGGGGATGTAGAGCGGGGAAAAGGGTGACTCCATGACGAGCATTAAGGTGGCCACTTGATGTAATGAGCACTCGGTGTTGTATGCAACTGATGAATGACCAAATTCTACCTCTGAAACTAATAAAAAACAAAAACAAACCAAAAAACACAAAGGATTATGAAATAGAAGTGGTAAAAGTGGACATCCTTGCCTTGTTTCAGATTTTAGGGAGAAGGTTTTCAGTATTTCATCATCAAGTATGATATTAGATATAGGTTTTTCACACATATTTTTATCAACATGTTCTCATCTATTCCTCAATTATCTGGAAGTTTTTATCATGAATGGGTATTGAATTTTGTCATGTTTTGCTGTATCTATTGAGATGATCATATGATTTATTACTTTAGTCATTTATTAACTTACATTAATTTTGAGGTGTTATACCCACCTTTCAATTCATAGGATAAACCTCACTTAGTCATGATATGTTATCATTTTATATAGTACTGAATTTTATTTATTAATATTTTTCAAGGTTTTTGCATTTATGCTTGTGAGGGATATTGATCTATAATTTATCTTGTAGAATCTGACTGATTTTAGTATTACAGTAATACTGGCCTTATAAAACGAGTTTGGAAGTGTTTGCTTAACTTTAATTTTCTGAAACAGATTCTATTAAATGTTAAATAGAATTCTCCAGTGAAGGAATTGAACCTAAAACATTTTTATTGGAAGGTTTATAATTATAAATTCAATTTCTTTAGTAGATATGACTACTTGAGTCCTTTGGGGTTTGGGTTGAAAAATAAACAGTACCCCTCCTAAAAGTCCTGTGTCTGCTATGGGAAAGAACCTAGGTCACTTTCTCTGTTGTTAATTTTTTAGAATAATTTAAATTGATTAAATTTAACTAAAGTATCTTTTGGATACATAGCTTGATTTCTTCCCTCACTTTTCCCCATACAATCTTATTTTCCAGTAAGGAAAATAGGAATTTGCTAAAAATAACAGCAAGGCTAAAAGAAAGTTCTCCAACTTCTGCTGTGTGGATTTTTAGAAAATACAATATGGCATGTTTGTCAAAGGGAAATGTTGGTATCAGATTGGTGTCATAGCATAACTGCAGCTGAATGGTCCTGGGCAAGTTATTACCCATTCTGTACTTCAGCTTCCTCAAAATGGAAATGAATAGAAATGATGATTTCCGCTCAAAGTCATGGTGAGTTTGTGAATATAAAGTTCTTAATAAAGTGATTATAGGGAATCCCTTATGAGGCCATAGGTACAAGCTGGGAGAGACAACAGTATAACAGAAGTGGAAACTATGTGCAGTTGACCACCTCTTCATGTAATTTACTTGTGCCTTCAGGGCTGGATCAGACTTGATCACATATGTACCAGTGCTATCTGATGAAGGAATGCTGCTGTGCATGTCCAGGTCTGTGGTTTGGCAGGTTAGACAAAACCAGTTCATGAGAGGCAGTTCAGGTTACATGGATCAGTGATCCATGGTTAAGCATTTAGTTTCTAGGAAGACTAAAAGCTGTTTCTCAGAAGGGAAGTAGTTATCTGCAGAGGATGGCAGGATTTTGCTCCAGTATGCTGAGGGCCTGCACGTATAGGGACCTTCCAAAGGATCGAAACAGCATCCCTATCTGCCACTGACACTTCAAGCACCACTGGATCTACTGAGCCATATGATCCAAGTGGCAGAGCAGGCTTTCACAGCAGCTGGCCATATCGCAGAGTCTTCTCTTGCATTGAGCTTCACCCAAGACTAGTGGATTTTTGGGTACTCTGATAAATGGGCCAGATTAACAAATACAAATGAATGATCTGTTGCCTCCAAATCCAAAGAGATCCAGAGGCATTGCACCTATTTTTTGGTTGTAGGAAGAGCCAGATCCATTAACTTATCCTTCACTTTAAAAGTGGTATCTCAAAGTTCCCCACACCACTAGACCCTTAGAAATTTCACAGAGACCTCTGAAATTTTGTCAGATTTATTTCTCTTATTTTAGCATGCAGCTATTTTACCAGTAAGCCTAGAGTAGTGGCTACTTCTTACTCACTAGGTCCAGTCAGCAAATGCCATCAGTGTAATGGACCAATATGATATCTTGTGTAAGTGAAAGGTGATCAAGATTCCTGCAAACTGAATTGTGACATAGAGTTGGAGAGTTGATATACCCCTGAGGTAGGACAGTGATGGTATATTGCTGACCTTGCCTGCTGAAAGCAAGGTGGCCCTTATTGACAGGGGTGGAGAAAGAGGCATTTGCTAGATCATTAAATGCATACCAGGTACTAGAGGATGTGTTAATTTGCTCAAACAATGAAACTACATCAGGTACAGAACCTTCAGTTGGTGGAGTTCACCACCTGGTTAAACTTATGATAATCCAATGTCATTTTCTAAGATTCAGCCATCTTCTAAAGAGCTAAATAAGCTAATTGAATGGTAATGTGGTGGGAATCACCACTCCTGCATGTCTCAAGTCCTTAATAGCATTATTCTCTGCAATTTAGTATTCAATGCAGTATTGCTTTTGGTTTATATTTTCATAGATAAGACAGTTCTTGTGGCTTCCACTATTCCTTTTCCACAATACTAGCCCTCACTCCATAGGTCAAAAACCAATGTGGAGATTCTGCCAACTACTAAGAATATCAATTCCAATTATGAATTCTGGAACTGGGATGCATCTGGGGACCCAATGGGCTCACTGTGAGATAGACCTGAGCTAAAACTCGTCTGACCTATTTAAGGTCCTACTTTATGAACAAAAATGATATTTGGGGTCTTTTAGAATTAATATCAGCTCAGAGCCAATATGCAGTATTCCCTGAAATGTCTGATGATTTTCCTTTTCAACGGTGCACAGTTAATTCTGGTAAAAGGCCATGGATCCCTTTGGAGAAGGCTGGGAGAAAGATTGTCAGTATAAATATTTGGTAGTGTACCAGGGTCCTTCCTTAGGGTACCCAGCCTCTCTTCATTCAAGTAGATTTAGGTAAGTATGTTGGCTCAAGTATAGGAATTGATTGAGGGGCTAGGACTCTGTTTTTATAATTCAGGTTAGGATTTTGTTCATTTAACCTGCAATTTTTCTGCTTATACAGATCAAGGAAGAATTTAGTAGGCTTCCTATCTATTTTACTTCTGGAACACCAAGTTTAAGTAGCCAACTTTAAAGGTCTGTGCTAGTCAGACTATTTTGATTGCTGCTTTGACTCTGTGGTCTATTATCGCAACCACACTCACCTTGCCTTTGGTGATTGAGTATGGTTACTTGGCCCCTGCTACCCCACGATATAGTTTTTCTCATTGCACTTAGGTTTCTCAATTTAGTGACTGTAGTTCCCACTGTAAGGACTGACCTATAGAGAAGCATGATCACAGGGCTCTTAAGGATGCTGGAACTCCCCTCATAGTCATTTATTTCCCACAGTCATCATGAAAAGTATGTCTTCTGGACCCTTCCAGTGTGTCATTCAAAAGATAAATCCACTTTAACAATCCCTGCCTTTACATTAAACTAAGGCAGTTCTGATATTTCCAACTTGCTTGCAGGGGGCCACTTTTTGATCCATGTTTCAGCCAACCAACCAAACTGTTAGAACCCCTTCTAACTCCCCGAATTGCAACATTAAATGCAGAATCTCTGGTTAATGAGCTGATATCACATTTGGCCCAATTAAACTTGATGTTCCTTCCTCCGTTATCACATGTTCTTAATATTCATTCCTACACATGTTTTCTGGATATCTGTCTGTATACATTTGAAAACTAAAGTAGTTCTTTTAAAGTGTAATATATCTCCTCATGGATCACAATTTGTACCTTACCTTTCTTTAGGGACTTTTTGGGATATGAGTTTAGTCATAGGTCTAGAGGCAAGAATGGGTGGTAGAAGTGTTCCAGGGGAGAATCAACATTGTCTTGTACAGTGGCTGTCTCAAGAGAGGCCATTAGAGTTTCCTTAGGCAATACAGGGTTAATCCCCTCAGACAAGGGTAGAGAGGCTACTTCTGCTGGGAGAGAGGGGGCCTCTACTACTGACAAAACTCATCAGAATTTAGATAATTAATGTTCCCAGCTTCACCAGAAGTCTTCACATACATCTCTTTTCCAAATGACACCATGGAATATCAGTGCTTTCTTTATTACTAAAAATAGAACCATTAACATCTTTAATCAGAATAGAGAACCAATTCTAGAAACCTTAGAAATAATTCAGAAAACACTTTCTTTACATTCTGTTTCTCTAGAACCACTCTCAGTACCAAAAACTGTTAGTCAGGTATTCTCCAGAAAAACAGGACCAGTAAGAGACAGATGGATAAATACACAGACTGATTGATTACAAGGAATTGGCTCACATAATTATGGAAACTGAGAAGTACCAAGATCTACAACTGGCAAGCTGGAGGCGCAGGAGAGCCAAAGTTTAAGTTTCAGTCTGAAAGCCAGACAAGATGGGTCAACATCCCAGCTCAGTCAGTTAAAAGCTCATTCTTACTCAGCCATTTTGTTTTATTTAAGTCCTCAATGGATTGGATGAGGCCCGCTCACGCTAAGGAGGGCAATCTGCTTCTCTGGGTCTACTGATTCAAATGTTAATCTCATAGGGAAACACCCTACCAGACACACCCAGAATATTGTTTGGCCAAGAATCTGGGCATCTTGTGACCATATAAAGTTGACACATAAAATTAGCCATCATAGCCATCTTGTTATTTTTATAAATGTTGTCTCTAATATTTGTAGAATAGATTAAATTCAGGTCCTCAACACTTCTCACTTAACTAATGGAACAAACTTAAAATGAACCTCATGATATCCAACTTCTTCTTTATATTCATTCCTTATACTACCCAACATTATATTACATTTTTAGCAATAGTGTTTTCCACCCCCATCCCTTTGCCAAAACACTATAGCATCTTCAGTGGTTCTCCTGGGCTGTAGGATTCAGTACAATCTCAGTAGTATGGGCATGAGGAAGTCTTGCTACCATCTTCCACTCCTCATCTCCTCATGGGAATGCCTACTCATTCTCCCAAAGAGAAATCAGTGCAATACAATAGATTACTAATTACAATTACATAGATTTCAATTACATATGAAATTGCTATCTTTGTGGGTAAAAAATGGTTACGTGGCAGACTGTATTGCAGTTTAATCCAGTAATTTAAAAGGAGTAAACCTGAAAACTTTCAAGAGTAGAGCCCTTATCTCATTCTTCTCCATTTATCTAGTGGCTAGCATGATTTTGGGCACATCACAGGCGATAAGAAAATGTTTACTGAATTAGTCATTTTTATATTAAAGAACAAATGAAAAGTTTGGAATATGTAGTGAATTTTCATTATCTTAGATTTTACTCTGACTTTATACACATGACTTTACCTTAAAAAAATTAGAATTACATTCAAAGATTCAAATTTAAAACAGTTATTCTCATAGTTAAGAAGTATTTATAATTTACCTAGACATCTTAAAATATTTTTAGTCTGAATGGAAGAAAAAAATAAGAGACTACCTTAAATTTAACTTGAGCCAAGTTTTACTGCAGTCACTTGAAAAGTAGCCCACTGCTTGTGGCCAAAAAACTCCCTTTTGAAAATAGCTCTTGGGGTTTGTTGGGATTTTTGGGTGGCTTTTTTCTGGCTTCAGAAAAAATGCTAAAAATATAACTTATTGAACTCATGGGAAAAGTGAAACATTGTGATCAGATAGAGCCTATTCAATCCATGAATGCACTGGAAACAGCTTTTAATTCAACAGGAAATAGAAAGTTTTTCAGTAGAGGATCTTTCAGGGATAATTATAATCCCAATATAGAATTGGAGGGCTGGTATGAATTTTGGGGATCTATTTATCTATTCTTCAGTAGTACAGTGTTTACATCATCTCCAACAGGTAAAAATATATCCTATTTTTTAAAAAAGGTCTGTAAAGAAGTGGGAATTTAAAACCCCAAAGCCTCTTATAGACATAAATAGTATATCCCCAAAGGAATTGCCAGTATTATATCTAATTTAACATATGAAGTACTTGAGACATAAGTAGTCAATAATTACTGGCTGTCATTAAGTTTGCATAATTAAAATGATCAGAAAAAGACTAAGTGGGCGCTTGCTTGGTTAAATGACTCCCTTCAGCTCAGGTCATGATCCTGGAGTCTTGGGATCGAGTCCCACATTGGGCTCCCTGCTCGGCAGGGAGTCTGCTTCTCCCTCTGACCTCTCTCCTTTCATGCTCTCGCTCTCATTCTTTCTTTCTCTAATAAATACATAAAATCTTTTTTTAAAAAAGACTAAGCATATGCCTGGGCTAAGAAAAAAAAATTCTCTTTATTATTTTTTTAAGATTCTATTTATTTATTTGAGAGAGAGATCACAAGTAGGCAGGGAGACAGGCGGGGGGTGGGGGGGAGCAGGCTCCCTGCTGAGCAGAGAGCCTGGTGTGGGGCTTGATCCCAGGACACTAGGATCATGACCTGAGCCAAAGGCAGAGGCTTAACCCATTGAGCCACCCAGGCATCCCCAAAATTCTCTTAATTTAAAAAGGCAAAGTGTATATACTTATCTATGTAATTGCTTTGGAACTGGATGGTACATATGAAACACTAGAATATATGTGAGCTATGCAGCTCCTAGTAGATGTCAGCTTAAATTCTAGCTCTCCTAAATTTCTTCTTAACATGAGGACAATTACACAAATCCACCTTGCAGGACTATTGTGGAGATTATATATATTATTTATAAAATGATTTGTACAGTGCCTGCCCATTGTGGACTCTTCACAAGTAGTTCCTATTAATAGTACTACGACTCAGTTAAGCATTAACACATGCTTGTAGAAAGAGTGAATGATGAATGCACTGTGATGAATGAATGTGATGATGTATCTGTGAAGTGATAAGCACAGCTCTACTGGGAAAGTCCCATTTCTAACACCATTCCTACAAAAGCTGGATATTCACAATTCAATAATGTGAAAGTAGATATTCTTCTATTTGAAAGAAGAGGGAACTACATTAGAGGATCACTGACAGCTAATCCTCTGCATCACCTAGGGAAACTTCTAAAAATACATGCTTGAACTCCAAATCAGACCTAGAAAATCAGCATCGCTGGGGGTAGGGAGAAGAGAGAAGGAATCTTGCATTCAAAACAAAACAAAACAAAACAACAAAAAAGCAACCTAGGTGATTCCCATGATAAGTCAGTGAGATGACCTCTCTATTCCCTTCATGATTTAGATTCTGTGATTCTAATCACCCCTTTTAAGTGACTCAGAGCTCAGAGTTTGTGAAAATGAATTTGTGGCTTCCTGTCTTTATGGTAGAGGGAAGTATCACATAATGAGTATTGTCTGATAGATTAAGGGAGATTTGTTACAACATTTTCACAGAAAAATGAAAAATTGCCTGATTAAACCCTTAAGCTTTTCTGCCATTATATTCTGACAAATAAAGTGAACAAAGTAGACTGGATTTTGACATGATGGATATGTGCATAAAAATCCCTGACAAAAAAGGAAAAATATCCAGGGAATACTCAAGCAAGCTACAGTCCAGGGAGCAAGGGAGAATTAAGCTGAAGGTAATAATAGACATAGAAACACCTTGTTTTACCTTGTAACTGAACAACTGCAGTCTTGAGATTGAATCAATAAAGAAAAAGTATAAACCCTTTGCAGGAGGACCAGAGTGATATATTTTATGACTTGTGGAGCATGATTGTTGTCTGAGGCGCATATGGCCGAGGGGAATGTTGCTAAATTAGAATTCACAAACGTGTTTGATTCAATTGAAGGAAGAAATCCCACGTAAAGTTTAGAGTGTGTCATAAACTTATGCAACAAATCATGACCTCCAGAATAAATCATTCTTCTATGAACTAAGGACAAATTTATATTCCCAGCACTGTATGTATCTGGTTTTCAGAAAGGAACTAGTGTTTATCATGGCTGTTCCAGAAAGCAGGTAACATACTCAGTGGTCTCCTCACTCTGGGAAGGAAAGGAGAGGGTAGGCTTTTACTCCTGAATTGATTACAGACAGAGGATATAGGCTGCTGATGATGCCACCACCCCTTATAAACATTTGCCTATAGCATTGATCTATATGGAGTCAGTTCCTTTGAACCTGGAGTGGTGCTGGTCACACCACGCACTAACCTTGGGAGTAAGTAGGTTTCTTGAAGAACTCAAGTCTTAATAAAACAGTAAAACCATACCATGCTTTCAACCAGGAGTGTAATTTTTTAAAATTCTCATTAATTTACATAATTCTAGGATTCTAGCTACTGGGGCATTAACATACTTTGGAAAGGGCAAGTGCCATGTAGGGCTATCTCAAAGACCCTAATCATTAGAAAAGCCAATCAATTACAAGGTAGAAAGAAAAGAGATTCTTAATGACTGATTCTTAAAGTTCTCAAGTATTTTCTGGCCTTACAACTGTACACCATCTCATAGCTAGATAATCCTATCCTGTCACTTGTTAATCCATGTCATGGTGACCTGTTTCAGGGTTGATAAAGTTGAGGTTTGGAGGCCAATGGTGGCTTCTTCATAGGAGGGAGGTCTCAAGGACTCCATATCCTGTCCTGTTTTTAACTGTCTGAAATATATTAACCTATTCACCCCTGTGTAGATGACACAGAAAAGGAAATGATCAGGTTTTAGACTATTTTTAACTTTCTGATTCATTCCTGGTCTCAGAGATCTGTGGGTGTTTACTATAGATTAACAACTTTCTTTCATAAAGTAATGCCCAGGAAACCTCTTCTTGGACCACACCCAGGTACAAATGGTCTCATAATCCTCTTTTGCATCAGTGCATTTGATTGCCTTCAAAGGTGAAGAGAAATTCCTCCCCAGGAGCTAACCACTAACTGGAAAGGATTCTTGATTGCTAATGAATATTTTCCACTTAAACTCCTAGATTCAGGGCTGTATTTTAAAAGACCCACTTCATGGAAGAACTTAAGTCTAGTTGTAGAGTGATTTGGGGGAAAATTAACAAAACTGTGTGCTTTCCCGGAGTGTCATATCTGCGACAAGAAGTGAAGGGGGAGACCTGTCTTTCTTGGAGTTCTGCCTTTGTGACAAGGCAGTGGGTTATAAAGTAGTCCCAAAGTACTTGAATCAGCAATTCTAGCAGTATTTCCTGTCTACAATGAAATTAAGATAGTTTGTCTTATAGGCTTTCTTCACTTTCTCTTTCTTTTTCACACTTACACTGCATTCCTTTGTTTCACTGCATTCCCCCATCTGCTTCTTATCCCATTCCCTTTTTCTCTTCTCCCTTATCCTTTAAGAACTTCTCAGATGGGGTGTGGATGGGGATGGTAGGGAAAAAAAATATTCATCCTACTTAAAAGCCAGATGGGCTAAAGTCAGGTAGAGTTAGGGATTTCTGTTTGTTTGTTTTGTAAGTTCGAAATTTCTAAATGTGTTGGGAGGATTGTGACTATGGAAACCCAGTCAGATCTGTTGTGCTACTCAGAAGTTGTTGCAAGTTTGCTGGTGCTGTATTCTAAAGTTTGTCTTTTTGTTGAGTTCAGTTTGGGGTGCACTTGAAGGTCATCTGGCACTAACTTGAGGTGCCACTAACTGGGTCTAAATAGAAGGTCTGGCAAAGTGAGTGGTAGAGAGCTGCGTTGGCAGCAAACTGACGTTGCATCGACTTGTGAAAACCCAATCTTCTTTGTACAAATGAAAGAAGAATCCATTGGAAACAATCTGTTAGATTTACCCAGCATGCATGAGGGTTTCAGTTGTAGTCGAGTCTTCACTACCAGAAAATGCTATGTAATTCTTGATTTCAAAACTTGTATCCTAAGATGGTCTATGACATGATTTTACTAATTAAAGGACAAATTGGTGTCTTTTGGTGTATGAATTACAATATGGTGTATGAATATAATTAGTGTATTTATTACAATAGGGCATTTGACTGATTGACCCAGTTCTTGAACACTTCTTACATAAAGAACATCCTCCACTTTTATCCCACCTGCCTCCACCCCCAACAGTAGTTTTTGCATCCACAGAAAAGCAGGAGAATTTGGGAGGTGGAGGGGGTTTGACCCACAGAAGAATAAAGAAATTGAGGAGAATGGAATGATGATATAGCTTCTGTCCTCTGCCGAGCTCCTAGAACCGGGCTAGATATTGGGATGGATGTGGTACTTATCCTCTCCCACCCTTTGGATTAAGAAGAGAAAGCCAATGATAGACTGAATAGACTGAGTGACAAAGCACACCAAGTTTTAGAGAAGACTTTTCCTTTGTGGAGCCCCTATCACTGTGCTGCCTTCAGAACTGGTAGCTTTGGGAGCACTAGAAGAGCACTCTTACCATGGGCCTTGATGTTTCTCATGAGGGACTACAGTGATGCTCCTTCCAATGGCCCTCTGAACTATGGACAATGTGGGGAAGTGTGGCAGATCTTAGACAGACACATGTGAAGTATACCTCTCAGTTAACTGTGGGAGATGTTGAGGGGAAACTGAAATCTACAATCAAGTGTAGGGACATAGTAAAGTTTGGAGATTTCTGATGAAAACTAATACATGTCTATTAGGAAAAGCAGAAGTAACCTCTATATGACCCTGTGTGTGTGTGTGTATGTGTGTGTGTGTGTGTGTGTGTGTGTGTGTCTGGGTATATAGTGAAGGTAGCCAGGATTTAATATTTAGTATAATCACAGTGAGAGGCATCTTTATTTTATGTCAATAGATTTTTTTCTTGGCCTTCTCTTTTCTATATAATAAAATATCTTTCTTAATCTGATGGTCAAGAACTGGTGGAGACTAGGTCCAACTATGACACTGTTTACTATAAAGAATATTTTATCACCAAAATTAATCTAAGGAAAAACATTCTAGACCCAAAGATATTTCCTTGTTTTCTTCCCCTAAAGCTTGTAATTAATATACTCTGATCTTGCTTTAGTTTACCCTTTTTTTTCTGGTAAAATGTAAGTATATGAAGTATAGGACATTTAAAATTACAGAAATTTAGAAAGAAGGAAAATATCACAAATTCTATACTGCCATAGGCCTGTTTTGGAAATCACAATCTGTACTTGCAGGATCAGAGAAACGGATTCCAATTCATTCACAGGTGAGGACCAGACTTGCCCTCCATTTATTTATAGCAGAAACAAAATTGAAGCAGGATTCCAGTCTGCTTCTAACTGCATTTTAATAATGGTTTTCTGGAGACAAATCCTTGGAGAGCACCTACCTTGGGGAGGACAACAAAGGAAGCTGTTGGAGAGCCACTGTAGACTCACAGGGTCCCTGCTGTAATTTGGGCTTGGATGGGGATTTTAATTAACAGGGTTTGGCAAAGAAGGCATAGATGAAGGAGAGAAAGGTGAGAATCAAAGAATCCCTGGCAAGAAACCTCAAACCATCTGTTTCTTCCCGTTTTCCGTGTACAAAATATAATATTAATATTTTTAAGATTTTATTTATTTGAGAGAGAGAGAAAACATGAAGGGAGTGGGGCAGAGGGAGAAGCAGCAGCAGACTGCCCACTAAGCAGGGAGCCTGATGTGAGGTTAGATCCCAGGGAGCGTGACCTGAATCAAAGGCAGACGCTTAACTGACTGAGCTACCCAGGCGCCCCAAAATATGATATTTCTGTTCTCCCTATTAACATTCAGTCCAAAAGAAAATATCAGAAAAATTAATTTACTCCGATGTAAATGTAGTATCTCTCCTAGAAAGTTACAACTGTTATTTATTTGTTTATTTATTCATTTCCTTGCTTGTTTGCTTACTTAGTTTTTAAAGAGGAACTGAAGATGGAAGGGAAACTGAAGATGTAAGTCAAGGGAATTTATTTCTAATTGTGGAGTTTCCAATATTACTAAATAAGATGAAGAAATATTGACTAAGGGGCTATGGCGTTACATTACACTGAGAAGGTAATTATCTGAGAAGTCCAGGGCAATCTTCAGACATCCCAAACCATAAATGAATTCAGAGCACTCTCACGGATTTTATTTCAGATACCAAGCATAGGCCCCAAAGTGACTTAACTAGACTGAAGATATTCATTCATTCATTCAATACACACTAAGCACACAGTATGTATAGGATTCAATCTTAGACTTTGAAGAAAATAAAAAATGTTTAAATTTTATCCTTAAACATATACAGAAATAATTTTAACCAAAGTTAGAAAGTGGTGGTATCTTGAGAGAGGTTCTTAAAAACAAAACAAAACAAAACAAAAAAACAAAAACAAACAAACAAAAAACCGGAAGGTGCTAGAGAATATTATTTAGAATAAAAAAATGTCATTGGAGATAGGTTGATTAAAGGGTCAAGAGAAAGAGATTTTTTTTGAGAGAATGATGCTCCTGGGATCAACTTGGCAGAGTAGTTGGGAAAGAAACATAAAAGAAGGGTGTTGGGGGGGTGGAGAGGGAAGGAGGGAGAGTGGAAGGGAAGGAGAGAAAGAAATACTTAGAAAATGTGAGATGAGGGGCACCTGGGTGGCTCAGTGGGTTAAAGCCTCTGCCTTCGGCTCAGGTCATGATCCCGGGGTCCTGGGATCAAGCCCCGAGTCGGGCTTTCTGTTCCATAGGGAGCCTGCTTCCTCCCCTCCCCTCTCTCTCTGCCTGCCTT
The DNA here is from genome assembly GCF_964662115.1 of Mustela nivalis. Classification (NCBI taxonomy): domain Eukaryota; kingdom Metazoa; phylum Chordata; class Mammalia; order Carnivora; family Mustelidae; genus Mustela; species Mustela nivalis. Next base: position 86,708,231 of record NC_139023.1, on the reverse strand, counting down.
TCAGCCTACTTGTGATCTCTCTCTCTCTCTCTGTCAAATAAATAAAATTAAAAAAAAAAAAGAAAAAAGAAAATGTGAGATGAAAAGGAAGAATGCATAGGAGATTTATATTGAGTAACCTTGGTCTACATTAAGTAGAATAGAAATCTGTTTATTGCGAGTGATTATGGCAGCAGGGCTTGATAGAAATATTTAGAGTAATTGTCTGGAGAGCTATATCAATGCATTTATAAAAGAGGGAGACTTGTCAGTTATCAGTGAGGGCCCAACTGGGTAGTTTCATTGTGGATCCATTCAGTCCAGGTCTGTGACTTTATTCTAAGGTTGAAAGCAAGCACAGAAAGAATGGATGGGGACTTTAACCTAAAAAGGTTTGACAAAGAAGGCACAGGTGGAAGAGAGAAAGGAAAGAATCAAGAATGGCAGTAGAAACATTACTAAAAAGAGGAATGCCAGAGGATTGGGTTGGAGGGGAGAAGATATGTGGAGCTGCAACAACCAGAGGTTTCTAAAGGACCCAGTATGGACTGGTACCTCTCCCTGACACATTCCTCTAATCCCTACCTAGTGATCTCCTTCACTCTGCCCTGCAAGTGAATCCCTTTAAATCTAAACTTCCTTGGTAGGAGAGGAGGTGGGTGAATGTGGTGATAAGGCTCCAAATGGCAGAATATTAACAATGCAGTGGCTGACTTTTAATTCAACTAGACTTCTTATTCTTCATGGAAATAAAAAAAAAAAACACCTTAATTCTTTCCTACTTAAATTCTTAAAAAATGTTAAGGCAAAACAAAGAAATGTATATATATGAGTCATATTGCTAAAAAATACAGAAAAGATGGTTAAATAAATAAGAATAGGAACAGTTAGGCACTTTACAAATTCTTAGCTGTCATCAATTATTATTTAATCTTATCCTGTTTCTCTGAACTTGTATAGGTTTCTTTTCTGGTTGCCTTGGATCTTTATACTTAGAATCAAAACCATTCCAGAATTGAAAAGCATATGCCAGGAGTAAATACACCTATCGTTTTTATTTTGTTGTAGGCTTTAACTTCCCTGAAATAGGAATTTTTTTTTTTAACTTTTGGTTGATCATTTCTTTGTGTCCTAAAATGAAAAAGAAATCATTTTTCTCCATTGCTACCTCTGAAGGAGAACAGGTGAAGTCATTAAGAAAACCCTGGCTTTCTCTTTGATTAACATTTTCTAGGTTTTTTTTTTTTTATTTCTTTCTTCTTCTTCTTCTTGGAAAGGACATATACTTCTGTTCCCATCTCCCAGTCAACATCTTCTGCTGGTTATCCCCTTAGGGATAGCTATAGCTCCACATCGATGGATGAATTCTAACGTAGAATTTTGGTTGTAAAGTTCGACTTAACGGAATGTATCTTTTAACAAGAGAATTCACCACGCTTTTAAGGCAGAGCTTAAGCTCCAGGTAAACTTGTGGATGAATTACTTCTACAGCCATAGACCATTTAGGAATCAGAGGCTCTGGGGTGCCCTAGGACAGAACTTCTGGAGTGTTGTTCTTGCCCCCAGCTCTCTCTAGCTGATTTAAACAATGGTGTGCACTCATTGCCCATCTCCTGCTTTAACTCCTCTGCCATGCCATGCCTCAATGTGGTCTTCTCTGCCATACCCCTGGTGCTTGGATTGATTGATTATGTGGCCAACATTTAAAGGAAACAGTCTTTAAAACAAATTCACTTAGAACAGCCAATAAAAACGATAAAGATCACAACTAAAACAATCACTTTTCCCTGTAAAGTAACAGACAGCTATGAGCCTGGATCTTGCTTTCCTCACCTTGTCTGTGAACCTAAGCTAGGTCCCAGGGAAGTCCCAACTCTATCAGCAGCTCATGGAAAATCCCAACGCTATCAACAGCTCATTCCACTTTCTTCCCAGTATCACCTTTAGAAGGAAAAGGAGTGAAGTACTGATTGTGTCAGCTTTGTAGAGTGAAATCACTTTGAGGGGATGAAAGCAAAGAAACACTTTGTGCCCCAATATTTCTTTTCTCTTTTGGTCTCAGAGCAAGAGTCACCTCATTGTGAAGTCCACCCACCAAGGGGACAGGATTGGTACTGCTGTGAAGACTCCTCCACAAAGTGGTTGGGCTTCTCTAGTGCTCTGACCTTGGATATACTGAAGTTGGGGCTGGGTGGGCACTGAAGGTTTAGAGCTAACTTCAGGTCAGCTTCAGGACAAGAATGTATAAAGTAACAATGGCAGGAGTTTGTGGCTAGAGCAGTGTCTCAAACCTGTCTGCACTTCAGAATCACCTCAGATGGTCTCAAGAAAATTTAGTAGCTGGGCCCGTCTCCTGACACTAATTGAGTTAATACCCAGGGAGTAGTGTCCAAGCACTAGTGTTTTTTGGACAGTTCTCCAGATGATTCTAATGCACAAACACTGTTGAGAGTCATTGACCTAGAGCTTGGATATCTTGAGGGCCTCACTCTCATGTCTGTGGCCTGCAGCCTACTGATCCTACTGGTCTCAGAGCAAGCAAAGGTTAATCTTTATTTGAGATGTAGTCACTAAAGTGCTCTTGACACTACCATTCCCTTTTGTTTGGTGTGAGCCACAGTCCATCAGTTATTGGGTCACGGATTAATCATTCAGTTTACAGAATTCCTGTATTGTCTATTTGGAGGAGGTTTTGAAGTCAGCCTATAGGGTTTCAATCCCAACCCCACTACTTACCAGCTTTGTGATCCTGGGTAACTTGGTTATAACCATCTCAGTGATTATGCAACTATAAGATTGGGAAATGATAGTATCTTCCTTCAGTTCCTGTGTGAGTGTGTGTGTGTGTGTGTGTGTATGTATTTAATGAGTTACTGTATCTAAAATGCTTAAAATAGTGTCTGACATAGTGATTACTCAGTAAATCACTGAGGATGATTTACTGTTAGGGTTTTTTTTTTTCTTTTAATCATTTTATCACCAAGTCTCATTAGTTAGAATCAGGAGCCCACATTTAATGACTACTTGTCTTAGTTAGGGAACTATTGCAACTAAAACATCTTCTATGGCTTCCATCTAGTAAGAAGTACATTTTTTCCCCTCGATTATGCATGCAAACAATGTTTCTTAAATATATCCATTTTTGTAACCTAATCCAAATACATCCAATATGATTTTGATTTCATAGGAAAAGTATTGGTCACTAACCCAAACTAAAAGTATTTCCGGTGTAATTCCCCTTAGACCAATGTTTCTCAACTTTTTAAAAAAAATATTCATTGCCTTTCTTCTTGGAACATTCACAGATATTTTCTCCTAGTTGCCTGCATGAAATTTTAATACCAAAGATATATGATATGTATGTTTACATAATGTATATAGGTATGCTATACACATTAAAAGTAAGATGTTTTGCCTCTGTTGGCAGCATGCTTTATCCAAATCCCCCCAAATGTTTATGCCATTCTAATGCCACTCAGCCTAAGGGGAAAAGTGACAGATTGTTAACTGGAAAGGAGAGAAACAAATGACCATTTAAATGCATTGATAGGAACCCTCCTAGTGCTGTAGATGGGATGCGTTTAAGTGAGGAGTCCCAAGGTTTACCCTGCCTTTCCTTCACATTAAATATTCCTCTGCCAACATGATGTGACTTTTATGGCCTGGCAAATAAGAAAAATCACAGGAAGAAATGAGAACACCCTTTCCCTTCAGAAAACCAAGCAAATGTTCTAATTTCTTATCCCTCAGAAAGAAGACATATGCTCATTCTAGGTCTAAGAAAGCAATGAAACCGACTAATGAAAACACAGAAAAGGTTGTGGCAAATCAACAGACAAACTAATCCCTCCTATTATTTCAAAATCAAGTGACTTCTGGGTGGCTCAGTTTGTTAAGTGTATGCCTTTGGCTCAGGTCATGATCCCAGGGTCCTGGGATCGAGCCCCATTTTGGGCTCTCTGCTCAGCAGGGAGCCTGCTTCCTCCTCTCTCTCCCTCTCTCCCTGCCTGCCTCTCTGCCTACTTGTGATCTCTTTCTGTCAAATAAATAAATAAAATCTTTTTTAAAAGTTTTAGTTTTAACAAGTAATAAGAAAGTATTCAAATTATAACCAGTATATGTAAATATGGGACATTTGGTACTGTGGTACTACAAATAGAATTTACTGATTTTCACATTTCTTCATGCTTTGAGGGATAAGTAAATTTGAAGAATGCATATTGGTTTTACTATGATTATAGAAGGTGTTTCGAGGATCAATTGGATCTCATATAACTAGTTATTTAATCTTCATTAAGTTGTAAAATGCTACTTGATGTGTCTGTTAATCATGGGTCCTAAGAATACTGACTGTATTATAAAGGATCATTCAACATGTTTTCGCAAACTTAAAATAGAAAGACAGGTTTTAGTTTTTTCCCATGTAGGAGAGAGTGGAACATTTTAAAATTGAGAAACTTAAAAAGAATTCCAAGATAAAAGAAAGCGAGACTTGAAATTTCTAAGTAGTTCTGGGTCTTTTAGTCACAGTCCCCAAGTCATTTCTCATAAGGTGCTTTTATCTTTGGTAAATATGCCCCTGCTTACATAAGAAAAAATATTATTTAAGGTATTTAGGAGTACAAGGGTTTAATTTAGAAAATTAATAACAATTATCAAATAACATTTAGTACAGAGTCTGCCCAAATTAACAGTATCATGTGCTGTCATCACTGAGGTGTGAGGTGAGTTCCTCAGAGTACCTTAACTTCCTTAAGCCACAGTACTCTCTTCTGTAAAGTATTATAATAAAATATCTCTCAAAAAGTATGTTATATGGATTAAATGAGATAACATGTTACAGCGGTTTAGGAGTCTCCCTTTGCTTTGCAAGTATGAAGAATCATTGCCAATATTATTGTCGTTGTGAGCTCAAATATCAGGAAAAACACAGAATCTCTTGTTCAAGCTCTGGGTCTACTTGTATGTTATCACTTGTACTTTTTAAATATGGGTAGTCTCGGGATTTTCTCTGACTGTACAGAAATGTCCATTGATTGTATTGTGATTGTACTCTGTTGACATTTCCTATTTACTTGTCTGTATCCACTAGTAAACTATAAGTTACTAAACAGGCGCTTTAACCAGCTAAACCACGGCGCCGGCAAACTATAAGTTAAAAAGGCAGCTTCTCTATCTCATTCATTTGTCGCTCTACACCAACTCTAGCATATGAGTTAGCACCCAGTATGTGCTCAATAATGTGTTGAAGGGATACAAGAATAGGGGAAGATTATACTTTTATTTCCTTAGGTAGAATGTTTTTCCCATGTGGTTTTAAAACCTGCCTCAATTGTGACCTGAGACCGCCATGACTCATTTGGCCTCCCAATCAAAAACACCAGGAGTACTAATTACTGTAAAAGGCAATGTCTTCAGAAAGAAAAGTTGTCTACCTACAGTAACTAAACAGAAACCACCTACCATCAAATTTTATGTTGGTTCATGAACCACCAAAGAGCAGGAATTTTCCATTCCCATCTAAGAAGACTGCTATTTAACAAATTGTCTAAATCACTTTAGAAGGTGTTATGACTGGAATAAAGAAAGTGATCTACCATATACTCATTAAAGCTTTCTTGGGCCTACAGTATGGACTACAATGTGCTAGGCACCCTGTAGGTTATAAGAGAAATGAAAGACTCCAGTCTCTGCTCTGAAAGAACTTGCTACCAGGCCAAGGAGATAAGTCCATACTAGAGAAGAGAGGACTGATTCAATAGGGTCTCAAGGGACAGTGGGCATATGAATTATTGACCCTTGGCCAGTTCTGGGAGGACTTGCTCCTGGAGGGAAAACAATTAACTCTGTGTTGATTTTTTTTTTAAACTTTAATCTTAGAATTAAGAATTATTTATTTATTTTATTTTGTGAATGGGCCATAAAAATGTCAAGGTGGCTTCAGAAGAAAGAGCATACTAAATTTTTATATTTCACTCTGTACAGATTTTTCCATTTTCTGCATAGTACTATAATTAAGAAAATCCTTTGACCCAGGGTCCTTCCTAATCCTCTTTGGGTATACTAGTTCATGAACACAAATTCTGACTTCAGGAAACCAATGAAAGACTTAATTCTGGGGCACCTGGGTGGCTTAGTCGACCCCAGGGTCCTGGGATCAAGCCTCACATCAGGGAGCCTTCTTCTCCCTCTTCCTCTGCCACTCTCCCTGCTTGTCCTCTCTTTAGGTCTCAAATAAATAAATAAATAAATAAATAAACTTTTTAATTAAAAAAAAAAAGACAATTCTGGCAGAACTTGAGGTGGAGGAAAAGGAAAACTGGGTACTCTCATGCTCTGCAGTCCTTTGTTTCTCTATGGTGTTATCTCTGTTCCATCTGAGGACAGGGTAAGACAAGTGGGAACAACAGAGGGCAGTGTGGCCAGGCTAAAACAGGCTGGCTAGGTAAGAGGGACTAAGAGCTGGGGATTCTACTTAAAGGTTAAAAGCCTGAAACATGATAGATTCTTGGAACAGTGTGATAGTGATGGGGACAACATGGATAGGTAGAGACAGAGTGACAAGTGGTTCAAAATCAAGGCTAGGTTAAAAACAAGGTATTGCCAGTAATCTGTGCTACAGCAATTAGATTGGAGCTAGACTTAAGCATTTTCCTTGAGCTGGTCACCTTTTCATAAAGGAAATGTTTAGGTGAAGCAGTGACCAGGGGCTTCATGCATGGCCTGTCCTGTCCTGGCCACGGTGTAAAGGGAGCCAGCCATCCTGGGATTTGCATTGCCTCTGTATCAGTTAGGACTGCTTTCTTCCTCGTGTGTCACTTCATGGTTATAATGTGGACACTGGAGTTAAGGACATCACATCCTTATTCATTCAAGACACAAAGAGGAAGAGGTTAGTGTCAACAGATTTTCTCTAATGTTTTTCTTGCCAGAATGCTATCACTTGGTAATGTCTGGGGTTTCTAGCAAAGAAGGCAGGAAATAAGCTGTTAACTTTTTCATCCTCTCAAATAAATAGAGTCAGTGGAGATCTGGATTTGGGTGTGGAGAAATCAACATTAACTGTCATTCACAGGTTCCAAAATAATCCTTACCACTTGTTTCCTTCCTACTCTGTCCCCCATTACAAGGTTTTTTTTTTAAAAAGAAGAGAATGCTCAAGGATGTTTCTAGTGGAAATAGTTAACAAATTCATTTAAGTTCTCAGCTGGCATTCACCCAATCTGCTCAGATACCCAGGAAACCTGTTTCTTTTGTTTGATCACCTTTCATTCTTGTAGATGTTTATCTTGTCCCATTTCTGATTCCAGCTGCAGCCATGGTGGACACTTCTATGTATGCCACTAAAAATTATCCACCTCAGACACCCACCATAACCTCTCCATTTTCCTGCCCCAGGGTTTTCATCAAATCCAAAAGAATTCATTAGCCCATATATGTGAGTAGCCCAGAAATGAAAGAAAGCTTATTTTCTTGGAGATAACCCTTCTCCAGGGGCAGACAGGAGTCAGTAGACAATGCCCCAATCTACTGCACTTGAACAGTCTTGAGGAGCATTCTATATGCTTCTTTGAAGGTCCCAGCTAGTTGAACATGGTAGAAACCACTCCAGCAAATCCCTCTTACCTGTTTGTTTTCTCCATCTACCTAACACTCCTTTCTCCAGCACTCCTGCTTCTTGGGATCACCACATGGAGATGTAAGGAGCCCTGCATCTACATCCTTGTCTCAGGCCCTGCTTCGGCAGGGGGACCCAAACTAAATCTCCTCATTGGAACTGTGTGATAATAATTTTTCCCTTTTGGCATTTCCACAGTATCCTTCTTTTTACATAGTACATTTTGAGGGGAAGCTAGGCTTGATTTCTCTACAGAAACTAAAAATCTAGATATGTGAACAATAATTCATTATACAAATGTAGCCATGTCATATGTCTTGGGAGAAACAAACATATCAGAGAGTATTCTTCTCTCAGAATTGCTTATTGGACCAAGGTATTGACTGATTATTATAAATGTGTATGTGTCTAGGAGAATCAGCAACAAAACCAAAGCATTTACAAAGTAGTCACTGTGCCAAGTATCTGGTCCAATGATATGAGCTGAGGATCCACAATCAGACATGATTGCTGCTCTCAAATCACTCATGGAGTGGAGGTAGGGTGTGGGGTGGTCAGGTAAACAATGATCCATGTAGTATGTGTAAACAGATCTTGGTGACTGATGAAATGGGGAATGGGAACAAAAAAGACATAGGTATCTTGGATCCCTATTCAAAGCTTTCCAGCCTGGGTGACTGGGTGGGTGGCACAAAATTAACCAAGATAGAAAATGCAAGGGCAATAACAGATTTAAAGAGAAAGATGACATGTTGAATTTCAAATATCTGTAAATTATTCAGGAGAAGATATCTAGTAGAAGGAGGTATAGGTCCAGAGATAAGAAAGAAATCTAGATTGGACTGCAGATTTGGAAATCATTGATGCATAAAGTTAATGTTATGGAAATAAATTAGATCAGCAGGAAAAGAAAAGGGAGAAAAGCAAGTGGAAAATTAATCGCAGGAAACAGCAGGACTAATAAAAGGGTTAAGAAATAGGAACTAGCAATAAGACTGAAAAGGGTTGACTAGAGTAGGAGAAGAATCAGATGGGAGTGTTTCTCAATTCTTGAAAGCCAAGGGAGAAGTGCAATTTATTGTGCCTGATGCTATGCTACAGAGAGATTAAGCAGGATGGATAAAGACAAGGGCCTTCAGCATCAGTGACCTTGGATATCAATGGAGTGGACAAAGGACATCTGGTATGTTATTTTACTCACCGCAGCCTGTATCTCCTTAGTAGCCATAAAAGAAAGGCATTAACATTACCATCTAGAGCCTCTACTTATAATCCCAGCTTCTTCTGACAACCAGAAGCAGATTTCTTCACTTTCCTTTTTCCCCTCTCCTTCTCCTTCCCAAACATACTGAGATTTATCTTCTTCCTATGTGAAGGATAGTTCTCTCCTCCCGCACATTTCTGTTTGCCATATAGAAGATGCTGCTGTTTCTTGGCTTTTTTGTACACCAAGTTGCGGTAAAAATAACTGTTATATGAACAGAAATTCTCTGAGCTGGTAGACAGCTTCTAATTTGTATTAATGAATTTAGCAAAAAAGACTCCTACTGCACCATCACTCCACCCAACAAAGCCATGTGGCACATGCCAGATCATTGGGCTAAAAACAATTTGACTAAGAAGAAAATTGGTAAAAACCCAGAACTGGTTGCAAAACTGTATTTCCAGTCATTTGTTTCACATCTTTTTAGGCACTGATGCTTATTTTATTTTGTAATAACAAATAGGCTAGTTTGTTATTGTTACAAACAGACTGTAATAATAAACAGACTGGTCCTGCACTTGGGGAGATTTACTAATGCAGAAATTACAACAAAAACCTGATTTTTTTTTCAAAGTGGTTATGGGAATCACCTAAAAACAGAAGTAAATCATGATGTGAAACATGAAATGAGTTACAGTAAGCTGCTTAGCCCACAGGCCGTAGATGCTGAGAGGGTTTGGGAAACTGCTTTATGTGCTTTATGTGAGCTGGTTGGGTGAGTAGTGTGTAGAAGCTGACTTGGTGATTTGGTAAGATGATTATATCTTCGGTTCTAGACATAATGAATCTGAGATAGGTCTGGTTAAAATCTAGAGAATCCAGAGAAATGTTTGGGTGGAAAAGTCAAAAAGGAATGCATAAATGGGAAAGGAAAAACTGAAGAGAAATAAAGCTGGAGATTTGAGAGGATGTGCATGCAACTGTTGGATTGGGTAAGATTACCAATGCAGAATACAGAGGGAGGTAAGAGGGTTTGATGAGACTGCTAGCTACCAACCCAGCATCCATCCCTCTATCTTCCTTAGTAAGAGAAGGCAAACTTTTAGCTGAGTACATCACCTTCTGAAATAAAAGACCGCATTTCTCAGTGTACCATAGAGCTGTTGGTCACATGACTAGTTCTGGCCAATCATTTTTTGTCATAGTGTTGCGTGGGACGTCAAGGACAGAGCAAGTCCTCTTTATCCAATCCTCCTTCCTGGTGCTTGGAATGCAAAGGTAATGGCTAATGCTAACAATCAGGTTGGTCATGAGGTGGCCTTGAGGAAATCACAACAGTAGAGACACATGAATTTCTGTTAACTTCCTAAAGCTGTTACATACCAGCTCTGGACATTCTATAACTAGATTTTCTCTTGTTGGAGAAAACAAACCCTTGTGTGTATAAACCACTATAGTTGAGTCTTTGTTACTTTCAACTGAATGTAATTTAACTAATACAAACACGGGGTCAAAAAGGAAAGAAGTGCTGAAGAAAAAGACAAAGAAGCCAAAATTAGAAGAGTAAGAGGAGGATTAGGACAGGGTATATCATGGAACCAATGGGGAAGAAAGAGGAAGACGATCAACAGGATTAAATACTGAAGAAAATGATTATATTTCTTTGTAAGCTCATTAAACTCATAGTGAGGAAGGCAGATTTATTTATTAATGATAATGGAGTATGTACCATTTATTTAGTGTTGCAAAACACCTAGAGCTTACAATTTTCTATTTTTCTAAAAGACTTTATAATACATCTCTTAATTGTCTTTCACCTACTGCCAATCTGAGCCACAAAACTTTATAAATTGTATTTTGTGTTTAAGTGTAACAATGATGACTACATTATAGAATGGAAAGCAGCAAAGATGTGGCAAAAAAAATCTCTATGTGCAAAATGAAATTTAAAAGTCTCTAAAGAGGGGCGCCTGGGTGGCTCAGTGACCTTCGGCCTTCGGCTTAGGTCATGATCTCAGGGTCCTGGGATCAAGCCCCGCACCAGGCTCTCTGCTCAGTAGGGAGCCTGCTTCCTCCTCTCTCTTTGCCTGCCTCTCTGCCTACTTGTGATCTCTCTCTCTCTGTCAAATAAATAAAGTATTTAAAAAAAATAAAAGTCTCTAAAGAAATTAGTGTAGTGATTTCCAATGGGTTCTGAATTATACAATAGTAGTAGATTTTTGTTGTTGTTGTTTATTTAGTTCTCAGTGGCTTTATTCTGAGACAGGAAATTTATATCCATCTTAATGACAGTGTTCATCATTATTGATCCATGCTTATTTCTCTCAAAATATAAATGTTGCTGTGTATATGTTTATATTTATAAAACTATCATCACAAATTTATTCAGCAGGCATAACAGCATTATTCTTCTCCCATCACTGCCCCCGAATACTGTATCAACTCTCCATCTCCAAAGTCTGAATGATATATGAGGCAGATTCTAATTTTTTTCAGTCATTTTGGGATAGTAGAACAATTCCTATTTTCCACTAATAAGGACAGCTTAGTCTAACATCAAAATTTAAATCTTTCATCCAATTAAACCTCCTCCTACCTGCCAGCTTGGAATTGACTCATGGTTTTAAACCAACCACGGGGAAGAAGGGAATGAGATATTCTTCTCTTTCTCTGTCCTTTCTCTCCTCTTGCAAACACACATTTTTGCTACACTTGGCTCCTTCAGGCCAGGGAGAGAAGAGGGCCAAGAAGTGAAGCATAATGCTTTAACTAGTTGGTGCTGTTGACTATATTGTCTCACACAGGGATTCAAATACTGACCATTTCGTGGCACACATTAGTGAATTCCTCAGAGAACTCCACTTGCCCTGGTTCTTGACTTAGGTGATTTCCTCTCCCTATGACCTGTTGTGATATCTCATCAGCTTCTATCCCTGGTGGTGACCACATGTGACCTTGTTCTGCCATGATTCCCTCACTCCAGTGGACAGACTTTTGGGTTGGAGCCCTTTAGAAATGGCTCTTAATGTGACCATTCCACCACCTATTCACCCGAAACTGGCCTGGCGAACATTTGGCATCTTTGCTCTGCCCAGTCCTACTGCTGCTTTCTCCTCTTGTCCTACCTACCCTCTTTGGCTACTCTTTTTTCTTATTCACATGTGCCCCTAAGCTCCTGGGAGCACACCTGAGTTTGATCCCAAAGCTCATCCACCTGGGCACTCTGGTGTTAACAGCACATGGCAAGTGCTAAACCAAGAGATGTGGGGTCAGAGAACCTGTTCTATTCTGGCAGGTAACACTTGCCTCTAAAAAACTTCTTTTGAGGCCTCCCAAATGCACTTAGGGAACATGTAGCTCATATCTTTCCTCACACGGAGAATAGGGGAAATACCTTCTCTACTACGAACTCTGCAAAGAATTCTCTTCCTGGGGAATTCTTAGTTTACTTTTATACAGTGTGTTGGGGGTGTTGGGGGTAAAGGTCACTGAACTAGGTTGGATATTTCTCAGCAAGTCATGCTGGGATTTATCTAGTGACTATTGAATGTAGCTTTGTATTTTAGCTGAAATTTCAAGGTAAGGGGAAATGTTCTATTCTTGTGTTTGAGGGTGTGCAGCAATTTTTATGGTACGCATAAAATGAGGATGTTGAATTAGTTCATTTTCTAAAGGCTCCTCTGTCAGTAAAATATACTGGGATTTATCTGCATTTTGAGATAAATGCAGATAGCTTTTTGAGAAAATAAAAAGTCAGGAAGTAACCCCCAAAGGCCTCAGAACAAGTAAAAATAATATTTAATAACACACACATCGCATGAGTACTTTATTTAGTAGAAGATTTCCTTGGGTCTCTCCTCAATGCCCAATTATTCTAACTCCTTCATATACTTTAGCTCAGATTAAGTCATTGAATACTACAAAATTACTGTTCTTTTGTTGCAAACAACTTAAAAGTGCTTATCAATTAGCATGTTGTTCATTACAACTAAAAATATAACTCAAATAGACTTTAAAAATAAAAAAAAGTACTGTACATGAAAGTGACATGTCTACAGGCTTCAGACAAAGTGTGACCCAGGTTTTCACCAAGGACCTAGTTTCTTTTCTTTTTTCCTGCATGGTTTTGGCTTTATCTTAAATCTGACTTTCCTTACAGTTGTAAGGAATTGTCAGAAGCACCTGACAGTTAAATATCTCTTTTATGTCCACTGGCCATCTTTTTTGCTAAGTCCTAAGAATAAGAAAGGAAACTTTTTTCTCAAAACCTTCTAGAAAATTCTTTTAAACTGAATTAGAACAAATGAGGTCATCTGCTCACTTCTGCATCAATAACTCTATACAGGAGAATGGGGTGCTCTGATGGGCTTCAGTCTGGGCCCACTCTGAAGCCAAGGATTAGGATTGGTTCTAATTAAAACATATAATTGGAAATTAGGGGGCACCTGGGTGGTCATTAAGCATCTGCCTTCAGCTCAGGTCATAATCCCAGTATCCTGGGATCAAGCCCCTGCATCAGGTTCCCTGCTCCATGGGAAGCCTGCTGCTCCCTCTCCCATTCCTCATGCTTGTGTCCCCTGTTTCACTGTCTCTCTCTCTCTCTCTCAGTCTCTCTCTGTCAAATAAATAAATAAATAAATAATCTTAAAAAACATATAACTAGAAATTAGGGGAGTTGTTAGGGAGGAAGAAATAAAGAATAGATGATGAGAAGCATCAACAGATGTCCACTATACCAACTTAGGAGGGGAAAGCAGAGATTATTATCAAAATTTGGTAATGTCTTATAGAACCTAAGGACAGGAATGTTCTGGACCTCAAGAAGGAATGGAATTGGTAACGAGAAGTTCTTTGTGAATCCTTGCACACTTTTTCACTGCCTCTTATTTCTTAAGCATCTACTTTACATAGGGTTTAGGGTACAGGCCATATAATGGCTTCTCATCACTCTCAAGTATATGTATTACAGTCACAGACTCACAGAGAATTTAACACTCACTCTGGTTCCAGACTCCACATTCCCTGGGAGGGACCATTGATCAGCCTAGTCAGGTGGGCTGTCCATGCAATCAGCTGTTTCCACGCACTAGGTTATTATAAGCAAACTTTGCTTCTTCTAGGATCCTGTTCCTTTGCATCGGGAAGTTGAGGTGACCACAGGGAGTTAGGCACTCTTCACACGATGTGTCTACCACAGGTAGTAAATGCTCAAAACAGGCACATCACTGCAACCTGTCAGCAACAAGAGAACGAAAAAGAATTTACAAATCAGACACAGGAGTTTAAGAGTATGGATATGCACCAAGTCAGTTCTACATGACCCAATAGTCTATATTCATGATAATTCTGGGTCATTTAATGTGACACTGGGTTTACTCTTCTGGTTAAATTGAAATTTTACCCTTGTGGAATAATGTGTGGCCATTGTTATCTAGTTAGTATAATCTACAGCTTCCCTATTCCGTCTTTGTGGTTTCCTTAACCTCCATACATGGGTGAGATTAATTGTTAAGATTCCCTTCATTGTATGTATCTGCAGTTATTTCTGATAACAATTCTGAACCACCACAGTTGTTTCTGACGTGAGTTCTTTCAACAGACATTTCCCTCTCACTAAACAGAAATGCTTGATGATGATTTTCCTCTCACTAAACTGTATGCTTGCCTTCTTCCATAATGTGTGCAATTTTTTTTTTTACATAGTATTGACTGAAGTGATGAAGATGGGTGTTATTTATTTTAGTTTCCAGAGGAGAACTTGTCATCAAACTGTTTACAGATATCATTATTCCCAAGTTTTGGTCACAAAACTGAATATATCTACTGAATGGTTTCTCTATGCTGAAGTCTGGTTCACTTGAGAAGTAATGCCATGTCTGTTCTGAAAGACCCTCAAGCACATAGAACTGGAATAAAATAAGAGAGACTTATTACCAGAGAAGCTAAAATAAATTGTACTCATCTATCAGTATAGCAGGAATGCTGAGAAGTTAGATCCAGGACCACCTCCCTGAGCCTCTGTCTTGTCTTTCCTTAAATTGGTCTAGATTTATATTCCCTTCTGGAGACAGGGCAGCATCATGGTTAGAAATGCAAACTCTGGAGTCAGAAAGGGTGGTAGCATTAAGAACATGGGCTGGATTAGAATCCAGTGTCTTTCACAGGGAAACTCAAGGAAAATTACTTACCTTTCCTCACTAATTTTTTCCTTTATATAAGAGTTTTAATGTTAGTAAAAATAGTACCTACCTCATAGGGCACCTGTATAAATGCAGTGCCCATATTAAGTACACTCCCCCCATAACCTCCTTTTGTATTCTTTACTAAACTGTTTTCTTTTTCTTGTCTTTTAGGGAAAGAAAACCGTTTCATTGTTGAATAAACATTAAAATTGAATGCACATCACAGGCAATCTGCTGAAAGATTTCAGAGACAGAAAGATCTCATCCCCAGTTACATACATATCTTTAAGATGAGCCATAACTAGTCCTCAAGTAAGACAGTTTGATAGTGCCATTTGCCACATGTAGTTTATCCTAACTTTACCTGGTAAGTAGAGTGATGCTCTGTGCTAGCTAATTGACTTTATCTGAAGGAAAAAAAAAAAACCAACTTCCCATTTTTACGGCAGGAGATGGTGTTGTATCTTGGAATAAGGCACCCATCTAAGCTATATTCCTATCCTCCCATAGAACCTAGGTGACAGAGGTGCTTGTATCTTTTGCTCTGCCCTTAATTACCCAGCAACTTGACCTTTTTAATATTTTTTTTCAGTAAGTTCAACTTTTTTTTGAAAAAATTGAGATACAATTGGCAAATAGCATTATAATTAAATTTAGATGTACAACATAATTCAGTATTTGTATGTATTGTGAAATAATCACTGCAATAAGTCTAGTTCTTCCAATCTCACTGAATCTTTATATACCAATGTAAGATATCTGAAAAATTTCACCATACTTGAATATCAAATCATTCTTATTTTCTTTTTCAAATATTTCTCAACACTTTTTTCTGGAACCATCTACCTTAGTGAAATCCTAAGTCTCTTCGTCAGTTCAGGTTTCTTTCTGAGGCGCAAAGGCCAAATTCCTTGGTAGTGACTGGTGCTTTCTTCTGATCTGAAGAAGAACTGCTGGCCTATTTTTTAGCTCTGTTTTCTGGGAAATGCCTAGTAATCCTCTGGTCTTTAAGGGCTAAATAGTAATCACAGTTTGAATTAATGACTGCGCAGTGGCTATGTGTATCATAATACTTACCCTCCTTTGCCAGTACCTTTATTGATAGTGACAAACTCTTAAAAACAAAGCAAAGCAAATAGTATATGCACATTGTAATAGAATATGCTTAGGGATAATGGAATAAAGCCCCTGCCCCTGAGGCAAGGGCTAGGAGTCACTTTGTTCCCTGTAGAAGCTGGAGCCTGTCAAAGCTGCCGTAGAGGGGTCTAACGAGAACCCCAACACACAGATCAAATTCCAAGGGTCTTTATTTATAACAAAGGGGGCACTTACTGAGCAGACTGGAAGTACTTCTTACCCACAGGACAATAGCTTCAAGTTCAGAGAACCCCTTACCTTGCAAAACTGACAACACTATCTGAAGGGGTTTAATTCTAAGAAATACTTCATTATTAAAACTTTGTGGCTTGTACCCAAAGAAAGCTGAAGTGGAATATAATGGCCTCTGGGTCTGTATTTTGATATATAAGTCATAGCACCAACTGTTGTTAAATGGCATCTTACAGTAAAGAGGACTTTGACAGAATCTAAGACAGTCCTATTTATTAAAACATTGATATGAATGTCGATTTACAAGTGGGAATATCACCTCAATTTAAGTTTAAAGTGGAAATGTAAAAAAAAAAAATCATGGAGAAAGACAAATTTATGGAATAATTTTATCACTAATACTTCCTAGTCTAGAGCTGCAAACCCCTTGAGCCAGTTCCTTTAACTGCACTGCTCCCTGGTGGTAAGATGGTTTAGTACAGCGACAGAAAGAGGCCGGTTGGGAATGAAGGAAAACAGGTAAGACTGCAACAAGGCAAGGGACAACAGGTCAGATAAGAAATAAAATGGAAAAGTTTGCTGGAAGAGTAGTCAGAAGATCCCGCCAGTGAGAATGTTGGCAGTAGCCGTTGGGATCTTGTAGGAGCTGCTTTTGCTGCTCATCTGTTTTTGTCAGCTCTCTTGAATTCCTTCGATTTTGCTTGGTTTGTTTTGTTTCATTTTGCTTTGTTTTGAGGCCTTGTGAAGGGTCGGTGTTGTGAGAGTGAGTCACACTTCTCAGCCACCACTATCCTTGTGCTCCCTATCATCCTGGAGAAGTGTGGCCTAGGAGTTTGGATGATACTAGTCCACACACGGACACTTGGCAGAGGAGATGGCAGAATAGCTCAGTGGCCCAGAAGAAATTCCTCTGGGGAGCAATTTACTCTTTTTACTTCCTTGGAGGCTGACAGCCAAATGAGGGCCTTGGTGCTTGTTTATAATTTATGCTTCTCTAATTTCCATGAGGCGAGGAGGCCTGTCATGAAGATCACAGTTAGAGAGATGCTTGGAAAATAAAAAGGAAAACTAACAATGCTGAGGAGTAAGCACAAAGTTCAGGGACAGAAGCACCAGGTGATTGTCACAACTGAGCATTGCATTTAGCTCTCAATTTCCTCCTAGCTAAGGAAAAATTGGAAATACAGGAAATAATAGAGTGTGCATTACACGAGAGGAGGAAATACAATGTCCTTCACATAGTTTCTGTGACTGGCTGGAGTTTTTAGCTAATGCTGTGGTGGGAATCATTTTACCATATGTATGAAATCAACATGCTGGACACCATAAACTCACACAATGTTGTTTGAAAATTCTATCTCAATAAAACCGAGGCAAAGTTTTAAATGACTCAAGATAGTTCCTGACATTAGATTCCAAGAGGAATTTATCCTAGAAATTTTAGACTCATAAATAAACACCGAACTGTGAGGCATCCAAATGCATAGTCGATTCTCTTCCAGAAGGGCTTGCAGTTACTGGGTGTAGTTGAGTACTTGCAGTGAAGAATAGTTTCCATCTGTCAGTGTTTCCTAGCTTCTGGTGGGACCCCTAGTGGTCCATGGAGCTATTGCAAAGTGTCCACGAATCTAGCTTCTAAATGCATAATCTCAGGAGGGAAAATTAATGTTTTGTGCAAACGTACTAATATTTTTTAAAAATGTAAGGATGACTAGAACTAGCAAAATATAGATTTATGTAAAAGAACACTGAGTTCAAACTAGCATTTCCTCATTATATATTTTCTTAGTTAGATTCTACTAACAATACAATTGTTAAGATTTGATATTACAAGGGCGTCCTTTTGCTTGACAGAGTTGTGAACCATCACTGGTGCAGATGGTCTAGATGGTGTTACTGATCTGAGCAGAGAAGGCAGACTCTCTACCCCACCCCCAGCCCTTCCCTAGTCACTGCTCTCAACTGTTTTTCATGTTCTGAGATGAGCTCCAAGAAAGGCACCCATGTGTTCAGATGCTTGGGGCTTTGTTCAGTAATCAGCTTTGTGGTTTTAGGAGGCCCAAAAGAACTTCAGGGCTTTCCACTATGAACCCTTTGTTCAGGAAGCTCAAGAGACTTGTTGTGGTTTCAGAAATGACATGCTTGAAGTTCTGGAGTTGGCACAAACTACTGTTCCTGCTCAAACGGATGGTAGGAAGAAATGCAGCCATAGGGGCTGGTGGCCCAAAAACTGAAGCTGTGGTTATCTCCACAGACAACAGCACTTTAGCAAGCTTGCAATTGCTTCATACCCTTTCATGTGGGCAAAGAAAAAACTTTATCAGACAGAGAGTCTCTATTCTCTTGAAATGCTGGGCTGAGAGGAAAGGAAATTGGGCAGCAGATCGTGGCAGAATTTACAACAGGGAAAATCACGTCTCTGTTGAGTTCTTCCTTATCACAGGGACAACTCCACGCCCCTGGATGCGTCACCGACGCTTGAGTGCTGGCTGATGCTCAGACTGCAACATTAGGACCCCTGAGAGAAGAAGGCAGAGCTCTCTGAAGCAAACCTGAGGTCTTAAGCCACTGTGCTCTGGATCGCCTGTCTTGGCTTGGCTGTTTAAGGGCAGAGGCCAATGGCTGCAAGATTCCAAAGCTAAAATGGGCACTGCAAATCCTTGTGAGAGAAGCGTTGTTACACAGAATTTCAGCTGTTGCAGTTAAGACAGTGCCATTAAATAAGCCATCCAGTCACCACCGAAGGACAAGCTGGCACATTTGTTAAGGAGACTACAAGGTCACAGTTTGTATGTCTTTAGTTATAACTCTAAGGGCACATATTGAATCTAGCCAAAAATGTCTTTCCTACTATTTGTCATAATCCCTCAGTTGTACCATTGGAAATTTATTTCTTCAAGTCAAGAGTCTTTCAGTCTCTCTTAGAATACAAACATTCTGAGGCACGTGGGTGCAGTCCATTGAGCAGCCGACTCTTGGTTTCTGCTCCGGTCCCGATACAGGGTCATGAGATTGAGCCCCATATCAGGCTTGTGCTCCATGAAGTGTCTGCTTGAGTCTCTTGCCCTCTCCCTCTGCCTCTCCCTGCCTCTCTTGCTCTTTCTCTATCTCTAATAAACAAAATAAATCTTAAAAAAAAATACAAACATTCTGGTGGGTATATCTGGTAGGAATAGGGGAAATGCCTGGTGTCTGAAGTTGGAGCAAAGTGCTGGGAACAGAATGATAAAAGAAAATGAAAAGGCCATACAGATTGTGCTTATAGCTTGGAAAGCCTAGAATAGTAACCTGTGGTCAGAAATAAGTGGCTAAACGCAAAATCACAGCCGGGCAGAGTCTGACTAGCTCATGGCCCAAATTCTCAGCTCCCCCTCCTTTCTTCCTGGGTCCTCCTCCCCTCTTGCTGACCTAACTTCAAACTGTAAACTCTTCTTTTACTCCCTTTGCTCCAGCAAAACTGTCATACGAAAGCACTGAGCCAAGGAAATACTCACTTGTATCTTGATTCTTTAGGTAAGGAATTCCACTTCTGTTTTCCCATATAAAAGAGAGCTAGTGCCACCATGGTTCCCTGATGCTAAAGTAACAAACAAACAAACAAAGAATATATCTTTCTTGCTTTTCTGAAATCTGGAAACATTTTAAAATGTATATATTTAATATGGGAGTGTTTCTTTATATATATATATATATATATATATATATATATATATATCCCAAAAAGTTGTTATTAAATACATGCTGTATCTTCTAATTAATGGTCCCATAGAACTAAAAAATATATAGTTTGTTTTTGTTTTGCTCTTTCTCACAAGTTAATGTAAGGAATAAATGTGATAATTCTTGTGAAAACTTGGCAGTATATCAAGGTAGACAATAGAATGCCATGAGATTTTTTTTCCTAGGGGGTCTTCTATCTCTTGAATAATGGTTCAAATGATTCCCAAGGACATCTTGTGCAACAGACACATGAGGATCCCTTTCTTATAGGCACAATGTTATAAGATTGGGTTCTATTATTAGAAAATTCTTTAATATCAGAAAAATATCCTTATTTAAAAAAGAGAGAAAATACTAGTATATGTTCTTATAAACATTAAAAGTAAACATAATATAAATTACATATATTATGCATATTATATATATTAATTAATATATATTAAAAGGAATTATTAAAAGATGTTCCTTTAGGGATTTTTCTGCATGGTCTGGGTTGACCAAGACTTCTCTAAAATATGAATCCAATGAAATTTTTTTTTTTTTAAGATTTTAGTTATTTATTTGACAGAGAGAAATCACAAGTAGATGGAGAGGCAGGCAGAGAGAGAGAGGAAAGCAGGCTCTCTGCTGAGCAGAGAGCCCGATGCGGGACTCGATCCCAGGACTCTGAGATCATGACCTGAGCCGAAGGCAGCGGCTTAATCCACTGAGCCACCCAGGCACCCCTCCAATGAAATTTTGATAGGAAATGTCTTTCTATTTTCCTAAATATCCCATAGAAAACATAGTTGGTCTTGATTACTCTAAGACTTGTTAAGGGATGATGATTGTTTTAAGGAAGATGGCTGTTGGGCTTCTGGCAGACCAAGATTTGGGTATAGACCAACCTTGTGGTACCTCCCAATGGTATCAGGTAAATGGCCCCTGCTCTTCTTCTTGGTCTATTCTTTAGAAAATTTTTATATAGGAGATATTCTCTCTTAAGTCTCAAACTTTAGAATATATAGTATCAGGGCTACTAGGGGTCTGATTGTGGACAGCATTTTCAGATTCCAAGAATTTGGTTTTCCCAAAGTTAGATGTAAATTTATGGCAATCAAGATTAAAACTTAGAACTGTGTCCTGTGGGGATGGATAACATATTTTTACAACCAAAAATATGTTATTTGTTGAATAACTGCTCTGTGCTAAGTTCTATATTAGGCATGAGATATGCAAAGATGAATATGTATTGTTATAAACTGATAAAAAATATGATAAGTATATAAGCTAGAAATTCATAGAAGAAAATTACATATGGTCAATAAACATGTAAATGTGTGTGACTCACTAACAATTAAAAATATGTAAGAGTCTCGGTGGGGAGTCCTGTGCTTCCAGATGCAGGTGACCATGTGGCAGCCGCTGGCTTGAGCAACACTGTGAGAAACACTGTCAGATTCTTGGACAGCCCCACCTACCATTGCTGGACTACAGATGCTACTCCCAGTGGCAACTTTTGAAGATGTTTCTATTCCTGAGAAGCTCAGGAAGCAGTTTTGCGATCTTGGCACTTGGTGGTGGTTACCTCCACTGGGGCCATTTTGAAATGATGCACCTAACAATGAACACTATATGGACTCCATAAATATGTTTGCCATATGGAGAGCATCAGCCCCTTTTAAGCTCATCACCTGCAAGGGTATGAGACAGCACATGTGGGAAGGCAAAAACTTCTTTTGGCAGCAATGTGATTCCTGTGAAGGTTGGCCATCTCATATGGAGATGGGAGGGCATTGTAAATTCAAAGAGGTACAGGTTTCCTTGATCAGGTTGCCCACAAATTGCCCTTCTCATTGAAGGCTGTGTGCACAAGACTGTCGGGAAGATGTGGAAAGATCAAGAGGTATGAGAACAGAACAAACCAAACCCCTGGATTTTTGAGCATATAGCCACTGCCAAAGCTGGGGGTATGGAAAGTCCTAAGCCTGTATAATTTCACCCAGAAGGGGAGGTCCTGGGACAAATTCTATATGCCTAAATGTGTGTAGTGAGAATGTAAAAAATAAATGTACAAAGAACACCGAGAGGGAAAGAATCTACATTTTTATTCCCCTCAGCCTACCCTTAAAGTCTTTGGGTAGCTCAAATATCTAATCAAGGAGCAGCATATGAATAAATTATTTCTGAAAAATTATACAATTTCTGTTTATTTTTAAAATCTTTTTCAAGTTTTAATTTAAATTCCAATTAGTTAATGTACAGTGTAATATTAGTTTCAGGTATAGAATTTAGTGATTCATCACTTACATACAATTAGGTAATGCTCATCACAAGTGCCCTCCTTAATCCCTATCACCTATTTAACCCAACCCCTCACCCACCTCTCCTCCAGTAACCCTCAGTTTGTTCTCTGTAGTTAAGAGTCTGTTTTATCATCTGTCTCTTTTTTTCCTCCCACTACATTTATCTGTTTTGTTTCTTAAATTCTACATATGAGTGAAATCATTTGATACTGTCTTTTTCTGACTGACTTATTTCACTTCACATAATACCCTATAGCTACATGTCATTACAGATGGCAAGATTTTGTTCTTTTTTATGGCTGAATAATATTCATTTGTATACACACACACATACACACACACACACACACCATCTTCTTAATCCATTCATCAGTCAATGGTTATTTGGGCTTTTTCCATAATTTGGCTTTGATTGTTAATACTGCTATAAATATTGGGGGTGTGTGTATTCTTTCAAATCAGTGTTTTTGTATCTTTTGGGGACATACCTAGTAGTACATTTGCTGGATCATAAGTTAATTCTATTTTTAACTTTTTAAGGAACCTCCATACTGTTTTCCAGAGTGGCTGGCCCAGTTTTCATTCCCACCAATAGTGTAAGAGGGTTCCTCTTTCTCCACAGTCTCATCAACACCTGTTGTTTCCTGTATTGTTAATTTTAGCCATTCTGACTGGTATGAGGTGCTATTTCATTGTAGTTTTGATTTGTATTTTCCTGGTGATGAGTGATATTGAACATCTTTTTATGTCCCAGAAAAAGGAGAGAGAGAAAGGGAGAAGAAGGTTTATTTGAGGAAACTATTGCAGAAGATCTCCCTAATGTGGGTAAGGAAATAGACATCCAAATCCAGGAGGTACAGAGAACTCCCATCAAAATCAACAAAAGCAGACCAACACCAAGATGTAGTATAATTAAATTTCCAAAATATACTGATAAAGAAAAAATCATAAAGGAGCAAGACAAAAGCAGTCCCCAACCTAGAAGGGAAGACTTATAAGACTAACTGCATATCTCTCCACAGAAACTTGGCAAGACAGAAGAGAGTGGCATCATATATTCAACACACTGAATAGGGAAAATTAGCCAGGAATACACTAACCAGCAAGGCTTTCATTTAGCACAGAAGGAGAGATAAAGAGTTTCCCAGAAAAACAAAAGCTAAAGGATTTCATGGCTACTAAACCAGCCCTACAAGAAATATTAAAGGGAACTCCTTGAGTGGGAAGGAAAGACCAAGAGCCACAAAGACTAGAAAGAAATAGAGAAAATCTCCAGAAACAATGACAAAACAAGTAATAAAATGGCACTAAATGCATCTATTTATAATTACTCTGTATGTAAATGGACTAAGTGCTCCAATCAAAAGATATAGGATATCAGAATGGATAAAAAAAATAAAACCCATCTATATGCTGCCTACAGGAAACTCATTTATTTTCTTTCTTTCTTTCTTTCTTTCTTTCTTTCTTTCTTTCTATTATTTTTTATTAACATATAATGTATTATTTGTTTCAGGGGTACAGGTCTGTAATTCATCAGTCTTACACAATTCACATCACTTAGCATAGCACATACCCTTCCCAATGTCCATCACCCAGCCACCCCATCCCTCCCATGCCCCACCCTGCCTTCCAGCACCCCTCAGTTTGTTTCCTGAGATTAAAAGTCTCTTATGGTTTTCTCCCTCTCTGGCTTCATCTTTTGATTTTCCCTTCCTTCCCCTAAGATCCTATGTCTTGTTTCTCAAATTCCTCTTATGATATTTGAGATCATGTGATATTTGTCTTTCTCTGATTGACTTATTTCACTAGCATAATACCCTCTAGTTCCATCCACATCGTTACAAATGGCAAGATTTTGTTTGTTGATGGCTGCATAGTATTCCGTACACACACACACACACACACACACACACACATCTTCTTTATCCATTCATCTGTTCATGGACATCTAGACTCTTTCCATAGTTTGGCTCTTTCCATAGTTTTCCATAGTTTGGCTATTGTGGACATTGCTGCTATAAACATTCGGGAGCATGTGCCCCTTCGGATCACTGCATTTGTATCTTTAGGGTAAATACCCAATAGTGAAATTGCTGGATCATAGGGAAGCTCTATAAGAGACTCATTTTATACCTAAAGACCCCTGAAGATTAAAAGTAAAGAGATAAAGAAACATTTACGATGCAAATAGACATCAAAAGTAAGCCAGAGTAGCCATACTTATATCAGACAAACTAGATTTTAAACCAAAGATTGTAACAAGAGATGAAGAAGGGCACTATCTCATAACAAAGGGTTCTATCCAACAAGAAGATCTAATGATTTAAAATATTTATGTCCCCAAGTTGGGAGCACCCAAATATATAAAACGATATCTTGATTTTTTAAGTATTTTATACTTACATTAAATAAAGTTCGAGGATTACCTCAGGAAAAACATATGTATCTGAGTGAAAATGAGAAATCACTGTTTTCCTTTTTTGCTCTGTTTAAAAACAATAGCTATATCCACTGTTAGAGAAAGTGTGTGTTTAACTTTCCTATACTGTTGATGAAACACAACCTTCTAGAGGAGGTGTTCCAATTTGGCAAATTGCATCCAAAGAAAAATGTTTACCTTTAACTTTACAATTCCCATTTGGGAATTCAAGCAAAGGCAATAATAGAAAAAGGCTCTCAATGATATGTATATAGATTTTTGCTGCAGTATTTTTCATAATAATAGTTTCATATGAGCCTTGTTTACAGAATACTTAAATAATTTATGCTATAGTCTTTCAGGGGATTATTGATTATGTATTTCTATTTTGGAAAGCTATCCACAATATATCATCAAGTAAAAATAACATAATACTATATACAGACTCATCCTATTCTTGTTTTCAAAAAAGTATACATACTTATATGCATACTAAGAAATTAAGAAAGATCCTCCAAGATGAGAAATGTGGACCAATCTTTCATTTCTTTTTTATACTTCTCTGTAGTTCTTTAATATTTTTGCAATGAACTTTAATTATTTTTATTATATGAAAAAAGCTACTAAAATATCAAGCACTCTGCCCTCAGGGATATCACATTTGTATATGCTGGCATAGTTTTCCAACCTGAAGTAAAAGTTATCTAATAATTCTAGAATTTTCAGCACTGGCAGAGCTAAGCTGTGAGTTCACCTCTCTTTTCAAAACCCAAACTCCAGTTCCAGGAAGAGAGCAGGAGATCCAGACAAGTCTTGCCTTCCTGTGCTCCAGTGAGCCAGCCTCACCAATCTTTTTCTCAGCATTTTTCTGCTTATGGTAAATCAGATCCAAGTGATGTTATTTTCTGGAGAAGGGGAGGAACTGAAATTAATCAGAAGGTTCCCAAGTTCCAAGCACTCTGTTTATTACTCATATATCCTCCACTGATGAAGTCAGTGTTAACAAAGTAAGTGGCCTCAAATTGACAGAATCATGCTTCAAATCTAGTCCTCTGATTTCAAAACCCATGCTCTTTTCACGGGTTCCTCAATGTGCATTTCTGTGTATTTGTGTGTTCTCCAAAATATAGATTCCTCCTCTAGTATGAAATAGTTTGTGCCTAAATGTTTGCACTTAATTGGGTCTTCCTTCGAAGAGGTCTATAGTGGGCACATTTCTTTCATGCCCTTGCTTTCTTTAACTGGCTAGAGACCTGCACAGTCCACCCATCCATCCATCCGTCCATCCATCCATTCTTTCATCTACCCATCCTTATGTATATCATCTCCATTTATACATTCTTCCATCTAGTATTTGTTAAGAGCACTATAGTTTAGAGTTTAAAGGCATGGTCCCTAGAATCAAATTGGCTGGCTTCAAATCATAGCTCTACCATTTACCAGATATAAGACCATAGACAAATCACTTAAATACTTTGTGACATATTTTTCTGTAAATTGATGATAATAACAGTATTTATCTCATAATGTTGTGCACATTAAATGAATTAATTAATCTAAAGTACTTGAAGTAATGCCTGGCATGTAATAAATACATTTACATCATGATTAATATCATGTGCCAGGCCCTGGATACTAAAATTTCAAAGTAGAACAAAATAGGGTTTCTGCCTTGAAGACTAGATTTTAGTCTAGAGGAAGGGATGGGTACATGTATGACCAAAAGCAGAGTTCTGTCGGGACAGCACTGGAGAAGGTGGGCATTAAGGAGGCTTCCCAGAGAAGAGATTGTATAATCTCAAGTTAACCACGTAAGGTGGGAAAGGCAAGGAAGAAAGCCTGGAGGCAAGAATGTGTGCCAAGCTTGAGGCACCCAAGTGGTTCAGAACAACTGAGGTGCAGAGTGCTAGAGGGTATGGGAGAGATTGAACTGGAGAGGGGAGGTCAGCTAGCTCTAGTTCTTTGAAAACTTTTATAGAAGTGCCTTAAATTAGTGGAGCTCACTACACCCCTTCTCCTTTACTTGTATTTAAATCTTTTTGCCCTTAATAACAACACCTCAGACCTAAAAGATAAGGTTGGAGGTCATGGGTAAAAACTGTCCTTTCATCATGTTTTCAGTTTCTGGGATGAAATGACTAGGTCATACCTGTTATACCTGTGTCTGGAAACTTCACCATATTTAGAGTCTCAGACTGTGGGAGTGGGATTCACAGTGTCCCCAGCTTTGGGGGAAAATGACTCCCCAGCCATTTGGGCTTAGCAGGCTTTTTGGGACCAGATGCCTCTCAACACAGACAACAAGGACATATACTGAACCCACACTCCGGCCTTCAGTGGAAATCATAGTGTGTCTGGCAGGCTGATCAGCTTAAGCAGGCAGATTTATTTTATAATTCTTACATTGTCTTTCTCAACAATAATTATGTTCGAAGAAAAGCACTTGGGTGCTGAAACTCCCACTGACTAAGATTTTTATGATTGTCTTGACTTCTGAAGTACTACTCTCCTTCTATTTCTTTATTTACCTTTAAAGTATTAAGTGTTAAAGTGTCTTTTGATTATTCAGGTTTTTTTAATTAAAAATTTTATTTATTTATCTGACAGAGACACAGCGAGAGAGGGAACACAAGCAGGGAGAGTGAGAGGGAGAATCAGGCTTCCTGCGGAGCAGGGAGCACCATGCGGGGCTTGACCCCCCCGGACCCGGGATCACGCCCTGAGCCAAAGGCAGATGCTTGTGACTGAGCCACTTAGGCACCCCTGATTATTCAGTTTTAACTAATCACAAAATTTATGTTTTCTTAAATTTTGTCTTCAATTCATTTCTTAGATGTTCTCTATGAAATATGTGTCTCTTGTTGTATTTTGAAATTCTCTTTAAAAGTAACGTAAAGATGCTCACGGGACTGGTTGACAGTTTCCAGAGAAGGTTCAAATCTTGTTACCTAGATCTTCAAAAGGATTTCTGTAGATCTGTCACAACACCTTCAGTGTTTCTCTGTTGGCTTCTGCTCGCTTTCTGTTTTTTGTTGTAACATCCTCCATAAGGGTATTTTTGGCAGCAGAGCTTGTCTGAATCAGTCTTCCTTTTATTTCTGAGGCAAACCAGTGATTCATCTTTGGTACAGGAGGACTTTCACAAACACAGCTATATTGTTTTGTATAATTAAGGTTTTGAGTTTGGGAGACAGATCAGTGGGAACTGTCTCAGGGGCATTCAGTTTCCAGTTAGTTCTTTACTGTTGCTCCTGTCAATGGTACCAAGAAGAGTGTGAGTGCAGGTGCAGGTCTTCTGGGCCTGATTTTTGACACCACCCCAGCTCAGAAGGCCATGGGATGGGTGGAGGAAGAAAGACTGGAAGTTGAAACTTTAAGTGCTTTAAAGAGTAATATGTGTCCTGATGTGCTATCCTGAAAAGGGCACAGGATCCCCTATATTATATTCCTGCCAAAAGGATTTTAGCCTAATTATAAGGAAATAATCAGGTACATCGAAACTGTGAGATATTTTGCAAAACAGCTAGCTTAGAATTCTCAAAAAAGTCAGTGTAATTAAAAATAAAAGGTTGGGGGGTGCCTGGGTGGCTCAGTGGGTTAAGCTGCTGCCTTCGGCTCAGGTCATGATCTCAGGGTCCTGGGATGGAGTCCCACATCAGGCTCTCTGCTCAGCGGGGAGCCTGCTTCCCTCTCTGCCTGCCTCTCCATCTGCTTGTGATCTCTCTCTGTCAAATAAATAAATAAAATCTTTAAAAAAAATAAAAGGTTGGGGAATTATTCTAGAATTATTCTAGATTAGTTAAAAAAATATGCCAGCAGCATCAGCATCACCTAGGAGTTTATTGGAAATGCAGAACCCCAGGGGCCACCCCAGAGTCAAAATCAGAATTTGGATTTTAATAAGATTCCCAGGTCATTTGTGTACACATTCAATTCTGAGAAGCCCTGAACCAATGTACAATTCATATTCAAATTTCCCCCAATTGACCCAGTAGTATCCCTTTTAGCTGTCCCCAACTCATCCCACCCCAAATTTCAATCTAACAAGTATCACACAGTGCCTGTAGTTGTCAGATCTCTTTATCTTTTAATCTAGAACTGTGGCTCTCAAACTTAAAACACAGACAGTCAGATTGCCATCTCCTAAGGCAAGGGAAACAAAAGCAAAAATGAACTATAAAAACAAAAATAAAAAGCTTTTGCAAAGGAAACCATCAACAAAACAAAAGGGTAACCTCCTCAGTGGGAGAAAATATTTGCAAATGGTATATCCAAAAACAGGTTACTATCCAAAATATATAAAGAATTTATGCAACTCGACACCCAAAAAAATCTGATTAAAAAATGGGCAGAGAACCTGAATAGATATTTTTTTCCAAAGAAGACATACAGATGGCCAACAGGCACCTGAAAAGGTACTCAACAACACTAATCATCAGGGAAATGCAAATCAAAACCACAAGGAGATATCATCTTACACCTTTTAGAATGAATAAAATTAAAAAAGACAAAAAATAACATGTGTTGACAAGGATATGGAGAAAAACGAACACTCATACACTATTGGCAAGAATGTGAATTGGTATAACCACTGTAGAAAACAGTATGGAGGTTCCTCAAGAGTTTAAAAACAGAAATACCATGATCTAATAATTCCACTATTGGGTATTTACCCAAAGAACACACAAAAAACCCTCATTTGAAAACATATATGTACCTCTGTGTTTCTTGTAGCATTATTTACAGTAGTCAACATGTGGAAGCAAACTGTGTCCTCTGATAGATGAATGGATAAAGAAGATGCAGCATATATATATACAATGGAATATTGCACAACCATTAAAAAAAAATGAGATCATGGGTGCCTGAGTGGCTCAGTTGGTTAAGCAGTTGCCTTTGGCTCAGGTCATGATCCCAGGATCCTGGGATCAAGCCCCACATAGCGCTTCTTCCTCAGTGGGGAGACTGCTTCTCCCTCTCCCTCTGCCTGCTGCTCCATCTGCTTGTGCTCTGTCTCTTTTTCTGTGTGTCAAATAAATAAAAAATAAAATCTTTTAAGAAAATGAGATCATGCCATTTGAGAAAACATGGAAAGACCTAGAGGGTATTATGCTAAGTGGAATAAGTCAGACTGAGAAAGACAAATACCATATGACTTCACTCATATTTAGAAACGGACAACAACAACAACATTAAAACAAATGAATCAATAAAGAGTAGAATCAGACCCATAAATAATAAGACAAAGGTGGTTGCCAGAGGGGATAGGGTGGGACATTGGGCAAAATGGGTGAAGGGGAGTGGGAGATATAGGCTTCCAGTTATGGAATGAATAAGATGTGAATATAGGATATAGCATAAGGAATACAGTCAATGATATTGTAAAAACGTTGTATAGTGAGAGATGATAGCTATACTTGTGGTGAACATAGCATAATGTATAAGCTTACTAAATGCCTATGTCATAGGCCTGAAACTAATGTAACATATGTCAACATACTCAAATAAAAAATTTTAAAAGTTAAAAAAAAAAAAACGAACTTAACATCTTTACAGGATCCCAGGTAGATCAAAAAAATTCTATAAAATTCAGTGTTTCTGTGGTGCATTTTAGTGGAAGTCTTTGTCTTATCATTTTACACTACAAAAAAATAAGCCTCTTCCCAAGTGCAGTATTTCAGGAGCTATTTATTGAGCACTTAAAGTAGGCATTGGATTCCAGGACAGAAAATACAGACAAGATTATTGCCGCCTAATGCATAGGGTGCAGGGTGGGAAAACGTGGGAACAACTGGTCTACATTACAGCTCTGGGTGAATGGTTTAAAGAAAATAGTATATCAAAACAAAGAATATTCATGAAATTCTTTGATTATACTAATAAAAATTAAAAATTTAAGAAAAATAAAACACAGATTCCACACGCCCTCCGACTCTCACATACACCATCTGAGAGTTCCTAGTGGTAATGTCAGGTGCTGCTGACCCTGGGACAACACTATGGGTAGCAAGGAATTAAATAATATCAGTGCAATGCTAAATTTCTAAGTGTGATAATTATGTTTCCTTTGTTTTTGAAGATTCTTGATGAAGTATTTAGATATATAGTGTCATGATATCTACAAGTAATCTCGAAACATTCAATAAAATAAGTAAATAGCTATCTGGATGGATGGATCATGAATACATAGATGAATGGATGGATGGGGAGATACATGGATAGATCTATAGAGCAAAATCAACAATCAGTGAAATAGATGAACAGTGAGCATAGTGAACAAAAGAAATAGCGAGGTAACACATAAACTGTGGGGGAGGAAAACTTCCTTTGCCCTTTTAGATTTATTACCTGGGGCTTTGCATATTATCTTAACAGAAAAAAAAGACATACAAATTTTATTTGATGGGACATCATGGTTTTTCTGGAAAAGAAGTGAGGACTCAAAGAAGTAGATAGGACTGAGAGCTTCTATACCATTTTTTAACAAAGAATGAGAAATTATGGAGATGTGACATGACAAAGGAAAAAGTTTTGGGCTTTCAGCAGTGGCAAACTGTGGGAAGATAGATACATGGAGGAAATTAATGAGACACCGGCGTCAGGTTTGACATCCCAGTCAGGTTTGTTTGTACAAGTCTACCTCGGGGATGGGGGATTTATGGCAGCCCTTATTTCTCAGTACTTTCTGCCTTTAGTCAGATAAGGAAATATCTGGGGAGGGTTATTTATAGATCTGTTGATTCTCAAATATTTTCAGTTCAAAATAATCCTTATGCCAAAGTGGTAGCGGGGTTCAGAATGCCCTAACCGAAAATACGATACCTTGGCATACTGATTACTTGAAGCTGGAGAACTTTGAGAAATGACAGGTGCAGGAAAAACTGACTTCCTCTATCACCCCTGAATCAGGTCTTTTTATTTTCTCCCCCAAAGGGTATGTACACTTATAAATTTATTTTATTTTATTTTTATTATGTTGTTAGTCACCATACAGTACATCATTTGTTTTTGTAGTGTTCCATGATACATTGTTTGTGTGTAAAACCCAGTGCTCCATGAATCAGGTCTTAAGATCCTCACACGAGAGGTGTCCTCCTAACTGGATGAAAGGAGTGTCCTTATTTCCAAAGATAGAGGAACACTGAAAGGAATCTGAATCAACAGGCCTTGCTAAGTTTTCCCCAGTGCACTACCTTAGTTGATACCATTCTCCCCTATCACATTTTCCCATGACTCTCCTCACTCCATCAAACCTAGTAAACCACTCCTTTTGATCTCATTTCCTCACACAAAACTTATCTCGCATAATCTATATGCTTTTCTCTGTTAATCTGTCTTTTGTTGGTCTAATTTATAGGCTGCCAGCCAGTGAACATATGGAAGGTGGAAGAAAGCATATTTTTTTCCCTCTCCTATGGTGGCATATTTTAGAATAGCATAATCTGATCTCCTTCAAAACAAAAAAATGTTTACATCGAGATAGCTTTTAGTTGTCCCTATTAAGAGTATACCAGTGTGGAGTGTGGTAAGAGCAGTCTTTGGGCAGGTCTGATATGTACCACAAAGGCCACTGGATGAGTAGAATATGCTGTGCAGCTCAATAACTGGCCTTTATGGTTTCAACCTGAAAAGCTGAATGATTTTGATAGATAAACACTTATAGATAATATTTTGTGCCATAAGGACTAAAAGGAGTCACGACCATGTTGAACTGATTTATTTGATTAATATTGTTTAAGTCTCCAGTCTGTCATCCAACATCTTTTACTATTCCTTTGGAATTTCAGGAATATTTGACCCTTGCCATCTGTGTCCAACCAGCAATCATCTCCAGGGGCCTAGAGCAGGAAAGACCTCAATCTCTGGGAAGGGTGGTTCCAAGTACCCCGGTCGAGGTAAGAAAGAATGCACATTCTGCTGCAGGTAATGCTAAATTAGAGATCTGTGGCCTGGTTAGGTCACTCGGGCTCTTTGGGATTCTGTTTTCTCATCTGCAGCCTCACCATTAGACTGGAGCAGGAATTTTCAGACTTTGCCTTGTGGAACTTTCAGAGCTTCCCTGAGGAGAACTCAGGGACTGCTGGAAAGAGTGAGGAACACATCTCAGACAGGGCCGGGAGGCAGTCCCTCTTTGTCCCAACCACACCTGTGAACCATGCTCCTCTGCACAGCAAATGACACTCCTAATGGACATTCTAGGTTATCCATTGGTGAGTGGGACACTGTTGAGTGGGACACTGACAGGAGGAATGGGAAGGCAGGGTGGAAAAGAATACAAAGGAAAGAAGACTCCTCTTCAGGGACTGGGAAAAGCACCAGAAAGCCTCATTCTCGTCAGCATTTGTTGAGTGCATCCTGAGTTGGGCCAGATGGGCTACATAAGGACTGAGGAGGAGGTGAAAGCAGCACAGGGTCCAACATGACCACCTAAGATATTTTTCAGTTAGTTCCCAAAAAGTAACCCTGATTCTGAGGCTGGCATATGTCCTGCCTTTACCCTCGATGGCAATGAAAGAGAACTTTCCACATTGTCATTTTATTTTTTTTTAAATTTTTACATATTTTTAAAATTTCTTTTCAGTATTCCAAAATTCATTGTTTATGCACCACACCCAGTGCTCCATGCAATACATGCCCTCCATAATACTCACCACCAGGCTCACCCAACCTCCCGCCCCCTGCCCCTCCAAAACCCTCAGATTGTTTTTCAGAGTCCACAGTCTCTCATGGTTCTTCTCCCCCTACGGTTTCCCCCAACTCACTTCTCCTCTCCATCTCCCCATGTCCTCCATGCTATTTCTTATGCTCCACAAATAAGCGAAACCATATGATAATTGACTCTCTCTGCTTGACTTATTTCACTCAGTATAATCTCTTCCAGTCCCATCCACGTTGATACAAAAGTTGGGTATTCATCCTTTCTGACAGAGGCATAATACTCCATAGTGTATATGGACCACATGTTCCTAATCCATTCATCTGTTGCAGGACATCTTGGTTCTTTCCACAGTTTGGCGAATGTGGCCATTGCTGCTATGAACATTGGGGTACAGATGGCTCTTCTTTTCACTACATCTGTATCTTTGGGGTAAATACCCAATAGTGCAATTGCAAGGTCATAGGGTAGCTCTATTTTTAATTTCTTAAGGAATCTCCACACTGTTTTCCAAAGCGGATGCACCAACTTGCATTCCCACTAACAGTGTAAGAGGGTTCCCCTTTCTCCACATCCTCTTCAACACACGTTGTTTACTCTTGTTAATTTTGGCCATTCTAACTGGTGTAAGGTTGTATCTCAATGTGGTTTTGATTTGAATCTCCCTGATGGCTAGTGATGATGAACATTTTTTCGTGTGTCTGTTAACCATTTGTATGTCTTCATTGGACAAGTGTCTTGTTCATGTCTTCTGTCCATTTTTTGATATGATTATCTGTTTTGCTTGTGTTGAGTTTGAGGTGTTCTTTATAGATCCTGGAGATCAGTCCTTTGTCTGTAGTGTCATTTGTGAATATCTTTCCCATTCTGTGGGTTGCCTCTTTATTTTGTTAACTGTTTCCTTTGCTGTGCAGAAGCTTTTGATCATCATGAAGTCCCCAAAATTCATTTTCGCTTTTGTTTCATTTGCCTTTGGAGACATATCTTGAAAGAAGTTGCCGTGGCTGATGTTGAAGAGGTTACTGCCTATGTTTTCCTCTAGGATTCTGATGGATTCCGGCCTCACGTTGAGATCTTTTATACAGTTCGAGTTTATCTTTGTGTATGGTGTAAGAGAATGGTAGAGTTTCATTGTTCTATGCATACATTGTCATTTTAAATGCCTTGCAAAGCTCTGTGCTTCAGTAAGAAACGCCAAGTACCCCATAGCACCAGGTCAAAATTGCCATAAATTGTGAACCTGAAAGAACAGGTACCTTTGTTGGATCATTAACTTTTGCTTATGTTTAGATATCATATTAAGCAAACAATTTTACTAGTGAGTTGTAGTGTTTACACTGACCATTATTCAGATGCTTTAAAATCACCTTGTCACAGCAGACTGTCCCACCAGTCAGGCCCAGGTCTGTAGACTGCTTCCTGTTACAGTAAGAAATGACAATGCTAACTAACATCTCTCGTGTTTAGCATCTGCCCTTACCAAAACCACTTTCATACATAGTTACTGGCAGCTTACTAGTCATCAAGATGTAAATTTTAGACTAATCCTTTGAAAAATGTAAATAGCATCATATTTGTTATTGTTTCAGGTTTAGTCCAGTAACTAGTTCTAGTTTACTACTTACTCAACCAGTCATTATGCCAGGCACTAGAAAATAAACCTTTAACGTATTGGAGCTCCATAGTCTGTTACAATAGGTAAGAGCTTGATATTGTATTTCTTTAAAAACATGTATACACACACTGAAAGAGATGAGCCTCATATTAAAGATTTCTTGTGGATTTGCATTTATCCCCACCACCTTCTCTGCTGCTTCTGGTTATACTAGCCAGTTCATGGTCTCACATAAGGAACTGAGCCTTTCCGAGCCTTAGTTTCTCATTTGTAAAATGAGAGGGTTGCAAGCTCCTGAATGGCCATCTTATCTTTGGTCTGATTCTATGACTGTCCTCATCTTAGAAGCTCATACCCACCCTCTAGACCATTTTTGTCCCACAAAAGACATTTGGCAATGTCTGAAGAGCTGTTGGGTTGTCACAACTTGGGGTGGGGGTGTGAATGACATCTAAGGGATAGAGGCCAGGAATACTACTAAATGTCCTATAATGCACAAGGCAAGCCCTCCCAACAAATTATTATCTGGCCTAAAATGTCCATAGTGTCAGGTTCAGAAACCCTCTTCTAGACTGGGGAATTTCTGCAAATCCTTGAGTCTGCAAGGTATATGTCACTTCCCACAGGATACCTTATCTAACACCCTAAATTGAACATAAAGCTATCAGAACACTATCCCTATAGAGTTGTAATTGTTCTTTATCCATTTTTCTCTTTAGGAGATAAGGTTTAGTGTTTTATGTCTCTCTTGAGCTTAGCACATAATATAGTTGAACAAAGAAATGGGTGGACAGATGGATGATTAGTTAGCTAAGGCTGTCATAATGAAATACCACAGACTGTGTTTCTCTGTATATATGTATAAGAATCTCCTCTTATAAGGACAACAATTAGATTGGGTTAGGGCCCCCCTAATTTTTAACTTATCACCTCTTTTAATGTAATCCCCTCTTTCAAGGCCCTGTCTCCAAATGCAGTCACATTCTGAGCTACTAAGACTGAAGTAGTTAGGACTTCAACATATGGATTTTGGGAGGGACATAAATCAGACCATAACAGATAGGTTTTATTATCTCTTACATTCTGAGGTTCAGCTCCATAGGAATGTGTGTCAGTTGAGGAAGAACGATTCTCCTGATCCCTTCCCAGTTCTGATTTTTCTTCCATAATCTCCCCACCTTCTTCCTCCAAAATCACTAACAGTTGTGAGATCAGAAAATGAAAATCACCTGTTGTAACCTTGTAGCTAACACCTTTACGCAGGTGACCAAAGGCAGATATCTGTGCCTGGTTGGATTCTGTCTCCCCCACCAGCAACCTGAATGATCTTGGGCAGTCTTAGTTCCCATTCTGAAAAATAGGACAATTTTTATACCAATCTCTTTCGGTTAGTAGCAGGATTCATCACGACATTACATAAGATGTACCTAATACACTGCTTGGCACATAGTGAGCATTCAATAAATGTTAGCTTTATTTGACCATTTTGGGGGGGGTGGCAGTAAATTAAACTTTTTTTATTACAGTCAAGTTTTTCTTTCACCTTAGAAAACTTTGATCTTTGCAAAACAAAACATTTTTCTTTCAAATTTTTCCTTTTAGTTGACATTGTAGATAACTTGAGAAACCTGACTGTCATTGAGTTTTTACTCACAGCTCTGACCCTTAGTACCCTCCGTGCCATCAACTCTCCAAAGCTAGTGACAGGCTAATGGAAAATGGGACTGAGATTTCCTCTGTCAACCCTGTCATCCCCTTCACCCATCCCGGAATCCATACCTGCATTAAACTTGTAGATCCTACTCCTTTACTACCACTTTAAAATTTCTCTTTCCCTACAGACCTCTCTCCACCTTGGCTGGAATCCTCACGCTTGTCTGGTGCCACTTTAGAACTCAACTTCCCTAACCCTTGATGAGTTCCTTCACACCCATTCTTTACTTTGCTCTTAGTTTGATCTTGCCAA
Organism: Mustela nivalis; assembly: GCF_964662115.1. Classification (NCBI taxonomy): domain Eukaryota; kingdom Metazoa; phylum Chordata; class Mammalia; order Carnivora; family Mustelidae; genus Mustela; species Mustela nivalis. The sequence goes on along the minus strand of NC_139023.1, from coordinate 86,671,255 downwards.
CAAAAACTGCCTCAGTAGCTTACCCTAGTTTTCAGGATGAACTTCAAATGTCTTAATCCCAAAGCCCTTTCCAATTTGGCCCCTCCCAGCCCTTCCTCCTTTGCACTGTGCTATGTCACACTTCTGTGCCTTTCCACATACCACACTGTCTACTTCCAGTCTCCTTCCATCCTTCACCTGGCCAAATCCTACTTGTGCTTCAAGTATCTACTTCTTTCTGAAGACTTCTTACTCCCTTAGCTCCATTTGTAGTTATTATTTATTCAGGGAAGTTTGAATACAGTAAAATGCACAGATCTTAAATGTCTAATTCAAGGAGGTTTAATAAATTTATACATATTCATGTAATCTCTACCCCAGTTGGGACGTAGAAAATTTCCTTGTGCTCCCTCCCAGTCTACCCTTACCCCACTCCCCACCAGTGCTTAGGCAATCATTCCTCTAATTTCTATCACCACAGATTAGTTTTTGCCTGATCTTAAACTTTATATAAATGGAATCATATGGCATATACTCTTTTTTCTATATGTATGTGGGTCTATTTTTAGACTCTGGTCTATTCCTTTAATCTATTTATCTATCTTTACACCAAATACCATATTCTCGTAATTGTTGTAACTGTATGTAGGTCTTGAATTCATGTTATTCTGACTTTCAGCTTTGTTCCTCAAAACTGTTTTGACTAATCTAGGTATTTTGCATTTCTATATAAATTTTAGAATCAACTTGCCAACTTCTACCAAAAAAATTTCTGTTGGGATTATAAATGTGATTGTAATTGCACTGAATTTATAGAATTTTGAATTGAATTGGATTGAATTTTGAATTGAATTTTGGAGAAAATTGACTCAGCAATATTCAGTCTTCCAATCACGAACATAATATACTTCTCCCTTTATTCAGATCTTTTCAAATTTCTCTCAGCAATGTTTTGTAGCTTTTATTTATTTTTTTTAATTTATTTCTCTGTCAGAGAGAGCATAAGAAGGGAAAATGGCAGGCCGAGGGAGAGCAGGCTCCCCAATGAGCAAGGAGCTCAGTGTGGGACTTGATTTTAGAACCCTGGGATCATGACCTGAGGGCAAACGCGCAAGCGACTAAGTCACCCATGTGTCCTTGTTTTGTAACTTTTAGAGGTTTTGCGTGTCTTTTATGAAATATGTTGCTAAGTATTTTCTAATTTTGATGCTATTATTAATGAGATTAAAAATTTTTTAAATCTCAGTTTTTGCTGTTGGTATATATATATAATTGATTTTGTATATTGACCTTATATATTGAGATCTTGATAAATTTGTGTTATTAGCTATAGTTTTTTTTAGATTCCATTTTTTTAATATAATCACATCATCTGTAAATAAAAGTTTTGCTTTTTCTTTCTAATATTTGTACTTCCTGTGTCCTTTGTCACCTTATTATATACTTTTTGGACTTCCAAAACAGTTTTGAATAAAAGTGAGAGTAGACATCTTTGTCTTGCCCCTGATCTCAAATGTTAAGATAATTAAATGTAAATTAAATTAAATTAAATTAAATGTAAATCTTTAATGTTCACCATTAAGTTTGATGCTAGAAGGAGGTTTTTAAAAATTGCCTTTTATCAGACTAAGGACGAGTTTTTTTCCTATTTTAGTTTGCAGAGATTTTTTTGTTGTTGCAAAATCATGAATAGGTGTTAAATTTTTTCAAATGCTTTTTCTGTATTCATTGAAGTAATAGTTTGCTTTTTCTCTTTTATTCTATCATTATGACAGATTATATTGATTCATTTTTGTATGTTAAACAATCTTTTCATTCTTTGAATGAATTACAGTGGGTCATGGTGTAATTAATTTATATGTATTTCTGGATAAAATGTACCAATTTTAAAGCATTTGTTTTATCTATGTTTATGAAGGATATTGGTCTGTGATTTTTCTTTTCTCAAAAGTATTTCCGTCAGGGGCACCTGGGTGGCTCAGTTGGTTAAGTATCTGTTTTTGACTCAGGTCATAATCCCAGGGTCCTAGGATTGAGTCCAGAATCAGGCTCTCTGCTCAGTGGGGAGTCGGCTTCTCCCTCTCACTCTCCTCCTGCTTCTCTCCCTGGCTTGTGCACTCTCTCTCTCACTCTCTCTCTGTCAAATAAATAAATAAAATCTTTTAAAAAAAAGATTTATCTTAGATTTTGGTATCAGAATGCTGTCCTCAATAAATGAGTCTGGCAGTATTTCCTCGTCCTCTGTTTTCTGAAAGAGTTTGTATAAACTTAACAAAATTTCTTTCATAAATGATTGATACAATTCATTAGGAAAGCCATCTGGGTCTAGAGTGGTTTTGTGAGATACATTTTTATTATCAATTCCATTTCTTTTCTTTTTAAGATTTATTTATTTATTTGCAAGAGAAAGAGAGAGCACATTAGTGAGCAGTGGGAGGGACAGAAGAAGATGGAGACAATCCTCAAGCAGACTCCCTGCTGAATTGGGAACCCAATTTGGGCTCATCCCAGGACCCTGAGATCATGACCTGAGCCAAAATCAGGAGTCAGATACTTAACCAGCTGAGCCACCCAGACATTTCTGCATTCCATTTCTTTAATAGACATAGAGCTCTTCAGATATTCTATTGTTCCTTGAGTCTATTTTGGTAAATTTATATTTTAAGGAATTTTTCCATCTCATCTCATTTTTCAACTTTATTGATACAAAGTTTTAAAAATAGTATTCGTTTGTTATCATAATGTCTACAGAAGCCATAGTAATGTCTTTTCTTTTATTCATATTAGCTGTCCACATTTTTTTTGTTCATCAGCCTTGCTAGTTTTTGAAGTGGAATCTTAATTACTTTTAGAACTTTCTATTGTCTAATCTAAATATATAATACTAAAAATATCCTAATATACACTGCTTTACATACATCCCACAGTTTTTATTTGTTGTGTTTTTATTATTAGTCAAAAATACTTTCTTACAGTTCTTGTGATTTATTCTTTGATTCATGAGTTATATAGAAGCCTGTTTCTTAGTTTCTAAATATTTAGGGTTTATTGGGATATCTCAGGAGTAACGACTTCTAATTTAATTTCATTGTGGTTTATAAATATATAAATACATATTAATTTTTAAATTTATTGAGATTTATTTAGCCAAGCATATGGCCTATCTTGGTAACTGTTCCATGCACACTTAAAAAAAGAATGTGTACTTTTTGTTTGAAGTTGATGGTTTTGTATAATAATAGTCAGATCAAGTTGGTTGATAGTGTTACGCAAATATACTGTATACTCAGTGTTCCATCGGTTACTAAAAGATGTGTCTTAAAATCTCCCATTATAACTTTAGAAATGTCTATTTGTCCCTTTTTGTCAGTATTTGCTTCATTTATTTTGAAGCTCTATATTAGATGCATACACATTTGTAATTATTATAGCTTCTTGATAAAGTGATTTTTTTATAATTATGAAGAGTTAAAAAAAGTAACAATAATAATTATGAAATGTCCATATCTCTTTCACTGGAATACTTGTTGTTCTTAAATCCAGTTTGTCTTATATTAACATAGGTCCAACACTTTATTATACTTATTATTTTTATCATGTATTTTTCCCTTCCCTTTGCCTCTGAACCTATTTTTATGTTTACAGTATGTCTCTTATAGAAAGCATATAGTTGTATGTTATTTTTTTTATGCTGCTGACAGTCTTTGCCTTTAAGTTGAGAATTTAGTCCATTTTTTTTAGTGTCATTAGTTACATTTAATTTTAATTCTGTCATTTTCTGTCATGTGTTTCTCTTTGTCCGGTCTGATTTTTTTTATATTCCTTCTTCCTTGCTTTTTTTAACATTAATTAAATATTTTTGCTATCCCATTACAATTTTCCTAATTTTTAGCTATTCTTTTTAATCCTTTTAATCTGCCTCTAAGATTACAGCATGCATCCTTAACTTATCATAGTCTTGTGGAGTTAATATTGTACAACTTTGTGTTAAATTTAAGGACCCTGAAACAATGTGATTAAATCTGCTATCACACCATCTTGTATGTTCTTGTCATATATTTTTTACAATTTCCACAATAAAATGTTATAATATTTCACACTGAAAAGGTATCTGTCTTTGAAAGAAATAACAAGAAGGGAAGAATACCATTTTATGTTTACCAATGCATCTGGCACTTCCAAGGGTATATTTGAGTTTCAGTCTGCTGTCATTTCCTTTAGTTGAAGAACTTTAAATAATTCTTGTAGGAATTCTGTAGGCTTTTAGCAATGTCTTTATTTTGTCTTCATTTTCGAAGGATACTTTTACTGAGATAGAATTTTGGGTTGACACTTTTTGAAACATGTTAAGAATGTTTTCTTCCTTGTCTTCTATCTTTCTTGTTTCTGCTGAGAATCAGATGGTATTCTTATTGTCATTCCCCTGTATATAATGTCCACATAGTCCCCTGCCATCCTCACTGATGCTTTCAAAAATTTCACTCTATCTTTGGCTTTAGCAATTTGACTGTGGTGTGTAGATGTGGTTTTCTTTGTTTTTAAACTGCCTGAGGTCCTCTAAGCTTCTTAGGTTTGAAAGTTAATGTTTTTTTCCCAATGTAGGCAAATTTTGACCTACTTCCATAGATTTTTTTTTTCTGTTGATTATCTCTCTTCTCTCCTTCTGGGACTCCAATTTCACATATTAGACCAATTGATATTATTTCATATGTGCCCAAAGTTCTGTTCATTCTTCAATTTTCTTTCTCCATGTTCCTCAAGTGGGATAAATTCAAATATTTCTCTACAAATTCTACTCTTTTCAACCTGTTGAGCCCAGCCAGTGAAATTTTTTTTTCCATCCAGTTAATTTCTTACTTTTGATTTTATAATTTTGGGTTTTATAATTTCCATCACTTTTATAATTTCTATGTTTCTACTGAAATTCTAACCTATTCTCTTATTATGGTCATTTTTCCTCTAAGTTCTTAAACACACTTATAATGGTTACTTTAAGTTTGTTGTCTGCTAATACAAATATTGGAATTATCCTGGAGTCTGTTTCTCTTGAGTACTTTTTCTCTTGACTATGGGTAACATTTTCCTATTTTTTTTTGCATGTCTACTAATTTTTTATATTGATATTATGTGTTATACATTGTAGAGAATCTGCAGTCTGCTGTATTTCTGTAGAGAATGTTGATTATTTGTTATAGAAGACATTTAAATTACTGGTTCATCACTTAAATTTATGGAGGCTTCATTTTTACATTCTGTTAAGGTGAGTTTCTTTTAGTTTAGTCTGGACCATGGCCCTCTTCACTCTTGCAGCAGGGAATAAAGATAAATAATATTCAGTCCAGCCTAAATAGATTTCCCAACTAGCACTATGGAACTGCAGTGGATTCCAGATTTAAAAAAAAAAAAAAAATGGAGAGTAAAGTAATTTAAAGTGCTGAGATTAAGAAGTCTATGAACTTAAAACTCTTCCAGTCATATTGACAGAAATACAACTGAAACCAGATTAAACGTAAAAGATTTATTGGCTCCCATAATTAGGTTTAATCAGTTTCCCTTTCTCTCCTTTGCCTCTCTTTGCTCAGAAAGTGCCCCTCAAAGAATTGCGAAGATGACCACTGGCAGCTCCAGCCTGAATCGCATCAGCTTAGCAACCCCTGTAGGAGGATAAGATTTCTTTCTCAATAATTACAACAAAAGTCACAGGAAGGGTTCTCCATGCTCTGGCTTATGTTATGTTTTCACTCGTGGAGCTGAGGAGGAGATTAGACCAGTCCCAAATGACAACAAGGACGGAGAGTTTGTCTAGGAGGGATTCCCAAAGAAAAAGAGGGGCTCTAATATCAGAGGAGGCAGAATAGATGCCAGAAAGACAAAAACAAAGGGTTTGGGTTCTTTGTTTTTGTGTTACTCCTCAATGGGGAAAAACAAGCTTTGACATTAAAAGTAGAAGCAACAGGGGCTGAAATATCTGAGCCATTGTTAGTCTAGCCCTGATGAGGAGGGCAGAAATAGGAAAGGAGAGAAGCAAAATGATACAGAATTGGTTAATACACTGAGACTATATTGAAGAGAGTAGTATTATGCAGAAAATAAACTTTTGGAGGGAGGGGACATGAACAGAAGCAGCCAAAAAAAGAAAAAAAAAAGGAAAAAAAAAAAGATTTAACTGACATGTTTATTTAAAGTGCTGCAACCTGAAATCTTTCTTCTGTGGCAACTACTGGGAGAATTTTTTTTTTTTTTAATTAGGAAACTGCACATATGTTTTAAAGATTTTATTTGTTTGGAAGAGACAATGAGCAGTGGGGAGGGGCAGATGGAGAGAGAGAGAGAGAAAGAGAGAGAGAGAGAGAGAGAGAAGCAGACCCCCTGCTGAGCAGGAAGCCTGATAGAGGGCTCCATCCCAGGCCCTGGAGATCATGACCTAAGCGGAAGGCAGATGCTTAACCTACTGAGCCACCCAGGTGCCCCAGGAAACTGCATATTAAAATACAGTTCAATAAGGCCAAGGTTGTGAAAAAGAGGATCCCTCCTGAGCTATCTGTCATGAGAGAAATTCCCTAAGCAGGATGAGATAAGTGGGAATTCAGTACAAGCTAATTGTCACTAGTAGCAAAATAAATCTGAAACAAGCTCCTACATTATCAAATGTGTAAACACTTTACAAGGCACATTTCCATGCCTTATTTTCTTTTATGTTTGTGAGCACTCCATCATGTTGGAAATCCTTGAATTTTACAACTGTTTCATGGGTGAGGAAATCTGCTGTGTATTTCTGGCTTCATCCTAAACAAAGGATAGAGGTTAACAATGTCCTGGCTGAGAACAACTAGAAAGGACCCGAGCTAGATTACTATGACTATACAGGAATCTAATGGCCATTCTGCCTATTGAAGGATTGTGTAAAGTTTCATCTCAGATGCTTCTGTGTGAGCAGGACATCAGCTAATGGTACTAGAGCAGGTTTTGAACACTCCCTTTTTTGTTCACACTGAGCTCTTTAGGTCTGAGGAGAAGTGGCTTTCCTGGTCCTGAAGCTCCTTTTAAAAATTATCTCAGTACTGAAAAATTTCACAAAATCCGGGACTGAAAGAGCTGAGAAAATCTTTTAGAGTTGATACCATTTGCTTTTCACAATTTTTTAGAATTTGGGTGTCTGTGTACTTGCATTATTTCAATAGGTGGCAGCATGTCCTCTCCTTTAAAAGGTATCTTTTTAAAAGGACATCCTCAGTGAAAAGCTTCCGCTGGGAAAATAAGAGGTTCTACTAATAATATAGGCAAAAAGTAAAATTTCCCTGTGACTCACCATGAATATGCTTGTGGTCACAAGTCATTCAACAGGTTTTGATCCCACAGTAATAGCTTTAGAACAAACATTGTAGCATGACACTTTTACTTCAAATTCAAATGCTATTTTATTCTCTCCTCATCAATGACTTAGCATACTGGAAAAACTCTGCCAGGCAACACTGAACACTTACCCACCCACCATTTTGCGGATAATTCTGTTTCCATCCTGGCCACACCCTTCCCTTCTGCACCCTCTTTAGAGTGACCAGCTTCAAACTTTTCTTTTTTCAAGACTGATTTATCTATCAACATATATAAATGTTTTAATTACACTTACAATGACATTTCTCCCAAGGGACCCTCCAAGAAATGGTTGGTTCCAAGACAAAAAAAAAAAGAGTGGGGAGGCTTACTAGAAGCTTGGAATCCATCAACTACCCTATATTCTAAGACTATGAATATTTTAACAGGGACAATCTCTTCTGTTTGCGGCATGAGAATGATGACTGCCCTTGGGTGGGGGTGGTAATGAGGGAAGCAGTTTCTGCTGGTATTCAGGACTTGGGGTGCACATCAGTGGTGTTATATTCGTGCCCTTGAGCATTCTTTGTGCTAAAGTATATTTCTCACCAAAACTGGGCTCCTTTAGGTTAAGTGGGCTGTTGAAAATGAAATTGTGGCCCCCAATTATAGATATTTTATAACTTATATAAGATATGTACATAATAAATATACATAAAATTCTATGTAATTACATATAAAAAAATATATCCAAACTTTCTAAAACTACCTCTGTTAAAATAAACTTTTAATGAAAAAAAAATCATTCTTACTATAGTAGACAGAGTTGGTGTCTTCCTAGATGCCCTTGGATCCTTTCCATCAGCTCTATGTGCCCATCCCATCTGTGTGCTTTCATGGCAGCTTGTACTTGGGACACTCAGAGGATGGCCCTTGGGCACTGGAGCAGCCTCATTTCTGTACTGAAGTTCCACCGACAAAAAGAGTAGTGGGAATACAAAAGCCCAGTTTCTTTGTCTCTGGGGAGAAATAACAACTCTGAGGTGTAATCTAGGCTCCAATGCACCCGTAGGATCAGGTAGAATCTGAGATTTCTCTTGAATTTATTCCCAGGCCTGGATTTCCCCTTTCCCAATCGTCCTTCCACACTCCCTTCCTGGTTTCTCTGGGAGCACTTCCTTAGTAAGCCACTTGCAGCAGAATCATTTTCTTAGACTCTACCGTGGGAAAACCTGACCACTGACCAAAGATATTTAATGTTGTTTCCTCTCCTCTCCTCTCCTCTTCCATCTCCCAATTACCCCACCCCCCTACCTCCTCCTCCAGCAACCTTCAGTTTGTTTCCTATAGTTCAGAGTCTCTTATGGTTTGCCTGCCTCTCTGATTTTATCTTATTTGTTTTTCTGAGATTCAGTTTTGTTATTGCTATATTGAATCCTATTATATGATTATTCTACATCTAACATTCCTTATTTATTTATTTATTTATTAAAAGATTTTATTTATTTATTTGACAAAGAGAGAAAGATCACAAGTAGGCAGAGAGGCAGGCAGAGAGATGGGGAAGCAGGCTCCCTGCTGAACAGAGAGACCGATCTCTGGGCTCGATCCCAGGACCCTGAGATCATGACCCAAGCTGAAGGCAGAGGCTTAACTTACTGAGCCCCCCAGGCACCCCTAATATTCCTCTTTTAAACAAATAATTAAGCTTATTTAAAATATCTCCAAAATTGTCATTCTGTTATTAAAAAAAAAAAAAAGTAAGCTCATCATTTGAGTGTTGTCTTTGCTGTTAAGGCCTCAGAGAGAATTAAATTGTTGTAAAAAGATAATGATCTGGAAAATGTACACGAATGTACTCATAATTTTGTAGTATATATATCATCTGTCTCTCCTAGCCATACTGTGTCAGCATTGCTTGATTCCTTCTGTGGTTCTTAGCTCTGACTACACACTAGAATCCCCTGGAGAGTTTTAAAAATATTAATGACCAGGCCCTCAGACATTCTAATTTTATTTTAATTAAATACCCAGTTTTATATATATATATATAATTTGGGGGGTATAAGCTCTAGATGACTATAATGCCTGCCAGAACTGAAAAGTACTTGCCAATTTGTTGACATTTGTTAGATTATTCATTTGAACTAAGTCTGTTTCAACACTGCTCCTCAAAGAATTCTCTTTCATGTGACTGCTGCTCACCTTTGTAGTATTCCTCACTTAAACTCACTGGAAGGAACAGAAGAGTTCACTGGTTAAAGATTTTCATTCTACTCTTCTCCTCAGGGGCTTCTGGGTAGCTCAGTCAGTTGGGCATCCCCGTCTTGGTATTGGCTCAGGTCATGATCTCATGGGTCTTGAGATCAAGCCCTGCATCTGGCTCCACACTCAGCAGGGAGTCTGCTTGAGGATTGTCTCCCTCTGCCACTCCCCCAACTCTTTTTTTTTTTCTCTCTCTCTCACTCTCAAATAATAAATAAAATAATAAATAAATCTTTAAAAAATTTTTTTCTCCTCATTTGCCCCACACATGCCCCCCACCCATTCCCTTTCTCTGCTTTTCTTTCTCTAGAGCACTTTATCACCTCATTCAGAATGAATGAATGAAGAAAAATTCAAAAAATAAAAGTGAAAAAATAAAATAATTAGTAACATACAAGGAACTTTCTTGAAAATAATATTTTATTATGAATGAAGGTAGAAAAAACATTTTTACAGTGGGGAATCTGCTTCTCCTTCTGCCTCTTCCTGCTTGCACTCTTGCTCTCTCTCTTTTTCTCTCTCTCTCAAATAAATAAGTAAATAAATAAATAAAATATTTTTCAAAGAAAGAAAAAGACATATTTAGAGACTCACAAGTGGTTATATGAATGCTTTGCATTTTTTTTATTAAGGGATATCATTTAGAAAATATAGAAGAGGTGTGTCACATTGGATAAGAGGATGGAAATAAATTTACAGAAAATACAAAGTACCCATAGGTCAGGGAGAAGCTATAAAAGAAAAAATCCAATCATACATGACTTGCATAATAATGAAGAAGCAAACCATGTGTTGGGAATTAAAACCTTGCAGGAGAACTCCAGTGCCAGCTATTATAGAACACACTAATTCTTTCTACAAATTTTTCATGATTTCATTCTATGTTCAAGGCATTGTTTTAGGTGCTAGTTATATAGCAGTGAACAAAACAAACAAAAACCTCTACCCATACTGAGCTAACATTCTGGTGGGAGACAGAGACAATAAATACATAAACTATAAAAATCTATATGTTGAGGGTGGTAAGTGCTATGGAGAAAAATAAAGCGGTGGTATTTAGGAGAGTTGCAATTTAAAAGAAGATGATAGTCAAAGTAGACCTGATTGAGGAAAGACATGAAGGAGGGGAGGGAATGGACCATGTGGACATTTGGCAGGAGAGCATTCCAAACAGAAGAAACAAGAAATGCAACTGCCGTAAGTGGGAGTGTTCCTGGAGTGTTGAAGAATGGAAAGAGTGCCGATGTGGCTTGAGTTGAATAAGAACAGTGAAAATGAGGTGAGAGAGGTGAGAGGTTGAGGGGACATGACCACGTAGCCCTTGTTGTAGGACTCAGGCTTTATCCTGAATGAGGTGAGAGCCATTAGAAGGTTTTGAGCTAAGGGTGACATACTCCAGTGTTTAAAAGATCATTCAAATTGCTTGTTGCAGATATATTTTGGTGAGAAGCAAGAACAAAATCAGGAAAACTATTTAGGAAAGTATTACAATCATCTAATTGAAAGATTGTGGTGGTGTTGAGCTACGTGGAATCTGGAGATGGTGACAGGTGGTTGGCATCTAGAGATATTTGAAAACAGAGTTGACTGGCTTTGCTGATAATCAGATTCAATGGATAAGAGAAAGAGAGATGCCAAGGAAAATTTCAATGCATAATTATGTATTTTGTATTTGGTTCAATTCAATTTTGTAAATATTTGTTTTCTACTATACATTATCTATTATATATAAGGCACTGTGCTAGCAAGATGCAGTTCCTTCTACAAAGAGACTTATGTTCTGGAAAGGGAAACAGATGTATCATTCAATAAATGTGTGTATATCAAAATAATATAAATAACCAAAGTATGTTAAAGTTCTAAAAGTGGGAAGAGATTAACATTGTCACAGAGATAGAGTAAGATGCTGATGGAAATCCTGGAGGAATTGATGACTAAGTTGAATATTGACAGATGCATGAGGGCTTTTCTGGGTGTTGAGGAGTAATATTCCAAGGAGAGGACATTACAAGAGCAAAGGCACAGAAGAATGAAACAGCCTGGCATGTACAGGGAACTAGAAACAGATTGGACTGGCTGGAATTTTGAAGTTCAAAGTGAAAAGAGGCTGGGAGCTGAGTGGAGCAAATGATGAAGTGTCATACATGCCCAGGTTTGGACCTAGGATTTGCTCCAAAGAAGAACCAGAGAAGGGCTTTAAATAAGGAGAAACTGTGATTGATCAGAGTTACATTTTATAAGATATTCTGGTGGCCATCCAGAGATAGATTGGAAAGAGGAAAAGACAAGAGGCCAGAAACCCAATCAAAAGTTATAACCATTGTTGAGAGCCTGCACTAAGATGATGGCAGAGGGAGTAGGCAGAGGATGGTAGAGAAAAGAAAGGATGTACTTAAGAGACAGAAATAGCAGGGTCCAATGACCAGTCGGTTTTAGTGAATGAAAGAGAAGGGAGAGTCTGGGAGGCTGAAGATACATTCCCATTAGGATTAGGGAACACTGAAAAATAGAGGAGGTCATGCAAGTGGGAAACAGTGAGGAGATCAATTTTGGCATGTTGAGCTGAAGGGCCTAGAGAATAGAGATGGAAATCTTCAGGGAGAAGTTGGATATAGAGGCCTGGGAATAAGCAGAGAGAGATGGCCTTTACCTATAGATTTGTGAGTCAGCAACATACAGTGGGCAGGGGGTGGGGGCTGGTTAAAGCACCAAGAATCCATTAGACTGTTGAGGGAAGAGGTTTAAAGTGAAAAGGCGGCCAGGAAAGAATCCTTAGGAACATCCACTTCTAAGGGGAGGATACAGGAAAGCAAACCAACAGCTGGCATTGAGAATGCATAGTCAGAGAGGTAAGATAAGAACCAGGAGAAGGAGGACCCTCCAGAGTCAAAGAAGGAAAAAAGAGAATGAGTAAAGGTAGCAAAATCCATGATAAGATCAAGTAAGATGAGGACTTAGACACATTTGTGAGCTGGGTAATTTGAAGGTCATCATTGACCTAACAAAGGGAAATTTTTGATATAGTGATAAGGTGTAGGATGTTAGAAATAAGACTATAGTGATTTAGTGAATGAATGAATAGAAGTTGAGGGAGTATAGACATATGCAGAGACTACTCTTTCAATGAGCTTAACTGTGATTCAAATCTTTCCCCTCCATATGAGGTGAGGCTATTCCTGGACTATCCTGTGGACTAGAATAGGTGGAGGCAGATACTGAAAGCACATGAGTATTCAGAGCTAAGCATGAAGTGGGAAAGTAATTCTAGTAAGCCAGATAGGGAAGTTTGAAAGTTTCCCCAAAGATGAGAGGCCAGCTTGTGTCCAAAGCTGGAATAGGGGACCAAGATTAGGACAGTTAGGTAGGGTGTTCGTAGGCAGCTACTTGAGACGATTGCTGAATCTGAAGTTCAAGGGACTGATCAGAGACCTAATTTCTGGAGAGGGGTGGGGGACAACAAAGGGGAATTAATAAACTGAGGGTAAAGTCCTGGCTATTATGATGGAGTCTTGAGATAAATGTGGTAGAAGTAAGGAAGTTTGAGAACTAGGAGACTAGCAGGTAATGACTTTAGATATGTAAGGATAGCATATAGAGAATAGTTTTAGGCAATAAAGTCTGACACATGGCTATGGGAATGGGATGATGCTGGAATAAAAGATGTAGGTGTTTGGAATTGAGGTAGTCAAGGTTCTGGGAAGTTGTGGCATTGGTGGAATCATCCCCATGGGCACTGAAGTTACCCAAGATAATTGCAGAAGTTGAATTCAAGGAAGAATATGCCTAACTCCCCAGAAAAGATGAAGGAGTGACCAGGAGAGGACAATCATCAATGACAAGTAAGGAAAGAGAAAAGCTATATGGAATAAATGTCAAAGCAGGAAAGAGTTTTAAATAAGAGTGTGCACATAACAGGCATTGGGAAGGATATCTTCAAGTCTTCCAGGAGTTGCCATACATTTGGGAGAGTTGCAAAAGGAAGTGGTATCCTTAAGGTAGAGAGACAGGAGTCCAAGATTCCATTTCAGTGAAGTATGTAAGGAGAGAAGATACATATAAAAACAATATGCTCCCAGAAACTGAGAATCACCTTTTATTTTCTACTTAGGCTATTGAATTAAGGGTTTCCAGGGAATCACAAAGACCGTTGTACTGACTGGGAAGTATTTAATATGATCAAGTCTTAAATAAGAAGCCATGAACATAAACATTTAAAACCAAATATATAATAAATAATTATTAAGTTATAAAGTACATAGTTTGCATTAAAACTAAATTCTTGGATGCAAATGTAAATACAACAGAGCAATAATATAGAATAATAATGCTACAACTTTATACGTGTCCAAAGAAGACACTTTCTGCTACAATAGTAAAAATCATGATTGATTTTTCCTGAATTTCTGTGACCTACTGCAATGCTTTTCTGTCTTTCTTTTCTTCCTTCCTTCCTTTTGTTTGTTCGGAACATCTCTTTTGTTCCTGCAATGAGTCTTGTTACAAATGCAATTGAATTAGATTGTGTAACTGAACTTTAGATTCAGTTAAACTTCTACTCAAAAGTATGGTCAGATGTTCCCATAAGAGTATCCAGAATTTTAGAGACTCAAAAACACATAAAACTCTAAAAAAAAAGGCAGAACAGACTTTAAAGATTCAGTCCAACACCCTCATTCTATAGAGAAGGAAATAGAAACCGCGAAAATTTAAGCAAGTGACCATGATTTCATAGCCAGCAGAATTTCAGGCCTCCTGAATCATGACAATAATGTTTATAGGTAAGCCTTATATCTCTTTTGAGGGCTGGGTAAACCTTGAACACGGAGCAGTGAAGATGGAGCTGTTCAAGTCTTACTTCATCTTGTTTGTTCCAATGCAGTGCTTTTCTTGGGGTGTTGTTAGGATCTTTACCTGAGTCTTTAAACTCCGCTTAGTGAAGGCTCTTAACCAACACCCCATTAAATTATTTTTATTTCTAAGGTAGAATCTCCGGTCAAAGGATTAGAACAGAGATTTTTAACAGTAAACACACCAAAATAAATACATTATTTTAAATATAAAATCACAGTGTCAAAGAAGTCAACAACTATAAAGCCAGAAACAAGAAATACAGACTTCACCCTTTCCTAGTTAACTTTGCGGCCGCTTTCTAGTTTTATCCCAGCAGTCTGGGCTGGCACCATTTCACAGATAGGCAGGCTCTCCGTGCGTGTTATCATTGTCATTGTTTACATGACCCCTCTGGAATAACATTTTAAAAATTGTAAAGCAGAATGCCTTGTTTCTGACGATACAACATTTCATTGAGAGTTGATGAAATCATTGATGGCTAATGTATCTTTCAGAATTTCAAATTTATCTGTTACTTGTTTTTAAAAGACTTTTAAGTAGATCATTTTCTCTTCTCAGAACATACAGTGTTTCCCATCCCACATCCTCTTGCACATTCACAGCCATTTTAACAATAAGAGATTCTCAAATAGCTTATAATGTTCTGGCAAAAATTTTATTTTTCTAGAGTTTTTAACTTAATATTTAAATAAAATCTGCTGGAGTTGATATGAAATGGCAATTAGAGCAGGTTTCTTGTTTTTACTATCCATGGTTGAAAGTTTGGAATGTTTATGCAAGGTCTGTTTTCTATGAGGACAGGAGTCTTGGCCTCTTGATTTGTCTCCTGATTTTGATCTTAGATAGATGATTGAATTTGTCTTATGCAAAGCATGCGAGCACAAGGTGTCTGTCACTTTAAAAAGGAGAAAGAAAAGAAAGGAAGAAAGAAAGGTGACAGACATTTGGAGTTACTAGCTCACTCCCACACAAACATTATAACAATTTGAGATGAGAGCTACAAGACTTTTCAAATGTATTTTGTTTCAGAAGACCACCTGATATATGCCCTCTGTAGGTTTTAATTGCCATTTCCACAAGCTTAAAATGTTAGCTTATAAGGGCACTTGAACTGGGAAAGGTACTATTAATCCCACTCAAAGAAAAAAAGATTAAAGAGTGTATTCCATAAATACATTCATATCTATAGCATTTAAATATTTTTGATAAATCCCAATAAAGGAATAAGACTTTTTTGTAGCCATCTAGTAAAACTATACCTTGGCACATAAATAAACTATATATTTATACATTAGATAGTCTGAGATAAAAAGTAAACTCTTCAGATTTACATTTCTAAACACTAGGTTTTCATTTCCTTAAAAGAATAAAGACCAACTTCTCATCTTGACTATATGCTTCTGTATTTCTCAGCTTGAACGAAGGTGTATAACTTAAGTTATGATCATCAGAGACCTCATTCTTGTGGTAATCAAGATCAAGGTAAGTATAAGATCAGTAAGTTCCCAAATTACATTTTTGGCTAAAAATTTTAAGCTTCTCCACCAATAAAGGAATATCATAGTTGGGCAATAATATCAAGTAAAAATTTTAGAAACCATAGAAACCATAACAGAGGAAATCAAACTCTAATTGAGTAGAAAGCTTTTTCAAGTTGATCAAAACAAACCATGTGGATCAAACTGAAATACTGCATTGTAATTGGGGGGAAATAATCCTGACTTTGAACACTTATCTGAGTCTTTCTCCCCATCACTAATACATTGTACTCCTCCATTTAGAAACCAAGAAGTGAGATTCACTACTGTGTTAGAGTATGTGATATAGTGTCCAGCTTCAAGTTAGATCCTCAGGAACCTCATATTCCATGTGTTCTAGGAGAGATGCTGATAAATCATCTGTGGAAATAATATACCATGAGTAACACAAACATAAGCAGCAATCTGGGTAGATAAATACAAAGTAGAAAATCAAACATAATTGCAGCTACATACCCTTTGGATGAGCGATTTCAGTCTTTCTAGGAATTCTTTGGGTGGTGTTTTCTCATAAGAATCACATGAGGGGCATGTCTAGAAATCAATGAAAGAATAATATTCTCCTTTAAAACATTTTTCCTACTTATTAAAGTGTTCAGTTAAAATTTTTTTTTCCAATTAGAAATATAAATCATGTTCACTGAAAAAAATTCAAGACGCACATAAAATTGTTCAGGAAGAAAACAATGGGAAAAATTACTTGTAATCCTATCCTCAGAGATAACCATGCAATCTTTTGATGTATACCCTTCCAGTAATGGTTTTTACAATTTGCATTTATGTTTTTTAACTTGATGGTAATTTGCTTTATTTACACTCAACATATCACAAGCATTTCCTGCATGTTAAATATTCTTCGAAAATATGATACATAATGGTTGCTTTGTATTCCAACATTGTATCAAACTTATTACTATTTTTGGACACATAGATTGTTCTAACTTTTCACTATTACATACAATACTGCAAGAACATTTCTGAATAATTTTATATGCATCTATTTTATTTGATAGAATTCTAGAAGTAGAATTACTAAATTAAAGGAATAAAAATATTTCTCTTGATGTATGTTGTGAAAAAGGTTTACCTCTGTTCATGCAGACCATACTTACTATTGTTGGGTATTGTTAAAATTTTTAATTGGATAGAAGTAGGATTTCCTTAACTTGTATTTAGTTGATTATAGGGAGAGTGAACAAATTTCATATGTGTATTACCCGCTTATATATATTTTTTTTAATTCTAGGGTTTTTTTCTTTATCCTTATTCTTTTTTTTTTTAAGATTTTATTTATTTATTTGACAGAGATAGATCACAAGTAGGCAGAGAGGCAGGCAGAGAGAGAGAGGGAAGCTGGCTCCCTGCTGAGCAGAGAGCCTGATGT
This sequence comes from Mustela nivalis, assembly GCF_964662115.1. Lineage (NCBI taxonomy): Eukaryota > Metazoa > Chordata > Mammalia > Carnivora > Mustelidae > Mustela > Mustela nivalis. Next base: position 86,653,924 of record NC_139023.1, on the reverse strand, counting down.
GGGACTTGATCCCAGGACCCTGAGATCATGACCTGAGCCGAAGGCAGCGGCTTAACCCACTGAGCCACCCAGGCGCCCATATCCTTATTCTTTTTGAGAGCAAACACCAGGCCACTGCTTGATATTCAGCATCTCTAAGTCAGTTTGATGTTGTGGTGAGAGCATTTGACTGAAAGTTAGATGATAGAAGTGCTAGTTCTCATTCTACCACTTAGTATTTGTGGGGCTAGGATAATCACTTAACCTCTGTAGGTCTCATTTTCCCATCTACCAATTGAAGGTGTTTAACTAGATAGTTCTAAGCTCAATGCCAGCACTGCCATTTCATGAGTCTTTGCTATTAGGTTGCAAACACAGGCTCAGCCCCTTTCTGTCTGGAAAAGTTTTAGAGGGATACTCTTAACATTGCAACCTGGCCAAGCAATTAAAGAAAATAAAAGCCATTAAGATTTCATTTTAATCACACGTGAAATTCCTTGGTGGAGAGAGAACTGATTAAAAAATATTTTGGAGCAATTTATCTTATGTGTTTATCCACTGGTTTCTATTAATTCTTGAGTTAGTCATGAGAGTATCAGCATTGCTTATGAATTGACATAAGAAGAGATATACAAGAGGGTATACCTTGTAGGACCTCCTAAAACCAGGGACTATTAAAATTCTCCAGCCAAATAAGTCTATCTATTTAAATGTAGTATTGATTCTATGATTGTACAGGACAATAATATTTATTTAAGAGAAGGCGGCCAAGTTTGAGACTTTTCTTAGTCTTTTGTAGGCTATCTCCTTTCTTGTGCAAAAACTGGGATCTGTTAATAAAGAAGACGAGTTATATGTGACTTGAGAGAAATGAGAGAATAATATTTAACTAGCAAGTCACAATTGGATTCTCTACCTAGCGACTTCCTCACCTTGGGAAGTTACAGAGACTTCTTCTAGCTACCAGGGACTTTTAGAAAACTCTAGAATTTCTGGGCACTTCTAAGTCTGTGGATTTGGAAGAGGTGACTCCACTTCTCAAAATACACCATATATGATAACATGTAACTGGAAGGAAAGCACCAGAATCTCTGGCTCCAAGTGTGTTTGTGTGTGTGTGTTACATCATGTAAGAGACATAGTTAATAAGTACAAATAAGATAGATAACAAATAACAATCTTACTGGTCTGTGTATCTGTCTTTTGTCTGCATTTTTGAGAGGTAGTTTCCTCTTCAGCTGTTTCGTTAATACTTTTATTTTCTGCTCGTTGCCTCCTGTATTTGCTGCCTTTAGTTGGGCCGTCTGAAAACATGAAAAAGCTGACCACTCACAATGTCTCTGAAAGAGAAATAATTTGTATATATGTTAACAAAAGTTATTCAGAAAGTAAAAATGATCTTCCCAATCCTCTTTTTCTACCTCTACTACAATGTATTAGATCACATTTATTTCAGCAGATGATGAGCAATAAGTTCACATCATACTTAATCTTTGAGCTGAAGAGAAGGAGGCACCTGACATTTGAAATATCGCCTCATATTAGGGAAGAGAGACCATAGTCCTGCCTCACAGTCAAGAGGGAAGAGCCTCACTTTTCCATAGCTCTTTATTCCTAATTCCATTTGAAGTCTGGGTGGTAGGCAGGATCTTCTTGTTTTGTGGGGGAGAGTTGGTTTGGTTTTAGAACAAGTTTTCTAAAAGTTACACTTGGTTTGGTTTTAGAACAAGTTTTCTAAAAGTTACACTGTGCCTATTTGCAGCTTTGGGTGAGATACACTGTAGTACAATTAACAATCAATTTTATTTGTTTTTTTTCTTTCTCTCTCTCTACAGTATACATGAGAGCATCTAATGGTGACCTGTCTCAAGCATCTTCTGATCTTGTACAATACCTGGCATCGTGTTTCATTGTTGGTGAATGCTCAATAAATAGGTGTGGAGTTGACAAATGAAATAAATGAGTCAAAACCCCTACTTTGGGGAAAGGAAGTGGCTTTGACCTTTGATGACCTATTCCATATCTAAGATTCATTATACCTGTGAAATACTACACATGACTCTTCTAAAATCCTATTCACACTCTTGGATCAGTTAGAGTAGGATTCTGCCTGAGTCAAGAAGTCAAGGAACAGAATTTGAGACTTGGCCAACCAATGGGAGGGAAGACCGCTCCTTAGAAACTAAGGGTAGTATCTCAAAGAATGGAGAAGTGGACAGAACGAGAGTCAAAACCTTGTCTCTTGGTTTAGCCAAATAAGTAATGAGTAGTGAATAAGTCAAAAAAAATCTTAAAAATCAAACTAAAAATAAAATGGAGTTTATTGGAAGAACAAAATTTAAACTGACTTGTTGCAAACATTTTAATGCTCATCTAAGAACTTGTATCCAAGTTTCTTTTTTCTTTCAGCAAATGTATGTGTAATATGCTCTCCAATCCCCAGCCCGCCCTACCATAGTTGCTGTATCCTCATTGCATTAATGTGTGTGGAAGTCACTGCCGTATAACCAGAAACCTCAATCTCTCTCAGTCCCTACAAGGGCAGTCCCATATATAACAAACTTACCTGAGTTTTCTCATGGACAATCAGCTGAAAATAGCATCTGGCCTGCTTTACATTTTCCAACTCATATGCTTACCCAGTATGAATGTTGATTAATAACATGCATCTTTAAGATACAACCCCATCAGGTTTGCTTTGCATACATAGCCACAAGCCGAAAACCAGCTTATCTGGTTTCCTTATATCAGAGCAGCTTGCCTCTCTCATAAGGGCAAGGTAATATCCTTTCCATATGTTTGCCAAAATGCTTATTTAATAGAAACTATTTATAAATGTTAATTATAGCACTTTTTTTTCCTTGAAAACCACATGTTCATGTTTGTTGAAGTTTTTTCTTTTCTCTTCTTTTTGACCACAACCGGCTTAACTTACTGGAAAAAAATAATATTCATATTTAAAGAGGTAAATTTTCCAGCTGAAACTGAAAACACTAACTGCTTCATCCGTGATGATCTGAAAAACCAGCATTTCTCACAGAAGCCCATTTTGCTGAGTTAACATTTACATATGTATGTTGAAAGAAAGTTATGTTCCAAAGAAGTAGAGGGGCCCTACCAAATGAACTCCCTTGATGTTGCCAGGAATGGTCATGATCAGTGATGAAAGATTTTATACCCGAGAAAGATATTCTGAAAGCCTCTGAATGGCATCTGGATGCTGATACACATACTGACAGGCCGTGCTGTCTCCCCTGCCTTTCCTTGTTCACCTGTTGCTTTGTGCTTTCTGCAAGCAGCAGAGTGGGCCTTGGCGATGTGGGGTCCAGGACAAAGAACTGTTGGATTTGGTTTTGGGTGCACATCAAAGGCAGCCTCCAAGAGGAAAAGGAGTGGAGGAGCTGTCCTGCTAACTGCCTTAAGGATGTACTGAAAAGGGGCATGAAGAGATTAACCTTGCTTCAGGGAGCCTTACAGGGCTTAAGGATGAACCCCAAATCATGCATAGCACCACCATCTGGGAGTATCACTGTTATTTTCCTTGGCTGTGCCTTGGTGGCAACAAACGATGAGGGCAAGACTGTGATTCCTTCATCCTCGAACCCATGATAACATGAAGAGTTATGTGTCCTACATTAGTATTGCGAACAGAGGGAGAAGTACGGAAGTCGAAAGCAAGAGTAACAAACAGAGAACAGTCAAGTGCTGCTTTTGCAAGGGAGCACATTTGGCTTTGTTGTTTTGCAACTGAGTGTTTGAAAATATTTACCTCCATATAGCTTATTTTAACCAGGCCTCACAGAAAGGCCTGGCCAGTCACACTAGGAAGTCTTAGTGGAGATTACCTTAGCCTACACACAAACCAGGTTTAGGGTTTCTCAGTAACAACACTATTGACATTTTGGGCTAGATAATTCTTTGTTGTTAGGACTGTCCTGTGCATTCTAGGATGTTTAGTAGCACCTTCGGCCTCTAATTACTAGATGCCAATAGAAAGCAGTCCCCTACACACAATTGTGACAACCAAAAATTTCTCCAAAGTCAGATGTTCTCAGGGGGTAAAGTCATTATCAGTTGAGGACCACTGGTTATGTAATTAGAAAGAAAGAGAATGATGCCTGGCAAAGCCAATTAGGGATGGGAGATAATCACTATTTGTAGCAACATTTACATGCAACATGTAAATGAATTTATTTTCCTTAAGCATTTTAGTCTTTTCAAATCTCTTATAGACCCAGCTTTCATGCTAGCCCTGAAAAACTTGATATAAAGCTACTGTGGCCTTTAACTATTTTTTTTCTTCCTAAGTTTGCCTGCCAACATAGTTTAAAGATTAGTTACACCATTTCTTACTTGTATCATAATCAGCATTGTTGGATAAGATTGTCAGATAGATACAGTGTCACCAAGAAAAAAAAATCTTGTTATGATGTAAAACAAAAACAAAAAAATCTCTATCTTCAACAAAGCATAGATACTTAACAAAGGATGTACCTACTGAATCAATTCAAGTTAGAAAATGGGAAATCTTCCCTATTTTTCATTTTGCAACTTATAGACAGGGCTGGTGCAAAAGGACTCTAACCACAGCAGTTAAATAAAATGCGTGAGATGCTGAAAATGCATATTTTGATAATTAGGTCATGATTAAGAATATTCTCAGTTATTGGAAAAGTCTTTCCAATAAGCTGAATGTGCTACTTTCATTTTAGATGCTGCTTATTAGAAAAGGGCCTAGTAAATGAGAGTGGTTAGGTTCAGAGCTAGAGAGTGAATTTTAGAGAAAAGCAATAGTTGTGACTCATTCACTTTCTAAACTTTTACACATAGTCATTTACGATAATTGTTTTCTCTGCAATGTATCTTTTTATGCCTCCCCTTTGTAGTGTCCTAATTACTGGTAGCACTTTTATTGTAACTCTCATTTATGCACTTAAAGGTCTGTGACAATGAAAACATTTCCCCAATTGCATTTATCTCCTCAGGTTACCTGACGTGAAGACTAGAGCAAAGTTACTAAGGAAAAGATCAGCACAGAGCACTCTTGAACTATATCCTAGATGCTTTCTTCCTGGGACCTAATGGACCTAATGGACCTAGTGGATTTAAATGGCTTAAGAGAATGGGATGAGTTTGTGAAAATAGTCCTTTTGAAGGACCTCTCCAAAGGCCAAAGACAAGACTCACTGAGGCCAAGGTATATGGGAATTATATTCTAAAGGACAGCCCTGATTGCCATTCTACCATTTTTCCTTGTTGTGCCTTCTCTCTCTTCCTTTCCTTTCCTTTCCCTCTCTCCCTCCTTCCTTCCTTCCTTTCTTTCTTTTTCTTCCTTTCTTTCTTCCTTTCTGTCTTTTCTTTATTGTCTTTCTTTCTTTTCACTAAAAGGTGAATTCTGCTTCTTCCAGGGTGTGTCTCTATGTCTTAGATAGGTTTGCCAAGGAGGGCTGAATAAGTTTCACACACAAGGGCTCTTACAATGTAGTTAGTTGATTATTGTTCAGAAACTGATCATAGTATAGTTTTGTTATTCTGTCACAACAATACTACTTGGAAGTACTCTTAGAGATATTTGGAGATTAAAAAAATATTTTTATATGTTTATATATGCAGTGTTTTATTGGTTGGCTTGTTGCTAAACCAATGAATGTTTGATCAAAATAAAAATAACTATTTTACTAACTATTAAACCCCCAAACTCATTAAAATTAAGTAGGTTCCTAAATAATTATGTTAATGCCTTTCTTAATTGGATTTAAAAACTTGTACCACATATATTTCACAAATAAATTCAACTGGTCTTACCTTTACATCCTCTGGAGCTGGCAGAGATTCATTGTCCTAGAGCAAAAGAAAATTAGTTCTGGGTTATTTTTATAAGTCGAAAAGTTCCTTTTATATTAATTGGAGAATATTATTTAAATTTTATTGTGACAAATATGGCCTTACCAAGTCATTCAGATTATCTTTCAGCTGATCAACAATATCTATAAGTTGACGCAATCTAAGCAAGTGACGATCTGGCTCTTGGATGCTTGATTTATGGGCCACTGTCCCCAAGAAGATGACCATTAGGCAGATGACTATCTTCTCCATGTTGCCAGCACTGGATCTCATAAGTGCCAGTAGAGCAAGACCTTGGTCTCAGTTTTCACTGCAGTTTGACTGTGAACAGGTTGTCAGTAAAGCTACCTATTTATTCATCCTTCAGGGAGAGGTAAAGCCCTCCCATTGCAGCCTGGAAATCTTTGTAAAATGGATGAATGTGAGTAACTCTTTTTTCTTTTCCACTGGCTAGGTATACGTGTGCATGTGCTAATGCGTGGGGGCAGGGATTGATGGAGTCAACGAAATGTGCCCCATCTGCATCTTAGACAGGAAAAAGAGAAATGGGTGAATTCCAATTTTCAGCATGAATCAAGAAGCATGCATGGTAAACAGTAGGTACTACAAAACTTCAAAAAAGTAAACAAAAACACTTTGATCTCTCTTTCTTGGCCTCCCCTAGCATCTTACCTATTCCCTCAGCCAGTCATAAGGGCACTTCAATAATGAGTAAAGTGGCAACATGTGCTTTCTTGCAGGACTTATTCTTAGAGTAATAATGATGACTTTTGACTGAAATCATCCAGTATTCCATCATAAAGGTAGGAGAGGGGCTACATTTTAGGAAAGTTTAAATATCGGGGGTATTTTCCAAACTAACAAGAATATTTTAGGATTTTAATGAGCTTAAAGGGTTTAAAGTAAGATTTGCTTACAGTTCTTCCCAAGAACATCTTTAATATTGGCTTCTAACATTTTACCAATGTGGTTTTTAAATATATCATAATTGATTCCAAGAGATTCTGAAGAAATTCATCCCATCTCCCAATCAGGATCTCACTCTACCTTCATTTAAAACAAAACAAAACAAAACACTTTAATGTCCATCTCTTTCATATAATGCATCAATTAAATGTATGAAAGGTACTGATACTCATTCCTATCCAAACCAAAAATTTTTTCAGTAGCAAAATCAAAAATATCCATAAATGATTCTTTTTCTTTTGAGGTAGTGTTACTTATTTCTTTTAGATGTTAATTCCTCTGGGGATGCGCAGCACTATTCTAACTACAACCAGGTAGATGTTAGAAAAGACTCAAAGTCCAGAAGTGGTTTTATCATCTTCCTCTCTGATGTTCTTCTGTCCCTACTGCTCTACCCATTTGAAAAAGTTAAATATAGCGTTCTAACCAGAAGTATATTTGTACCACAGGCAGGCAGGTCTTACAAATTAAAGTCTTGATTGTGGATTTTACTTATTCACTCATTTTTCATCTATTTCATTGCATGCCCTCACCCTACTTTTATGCTAGACTGTTACATAGCCAAGATGGAGTTTGTACTTTCTAAACTTTTACACACAGTCATTTATGATAATTGTTTTCTTTGCATGTACTTGATTTGCTTGACTATGATTTTTTTTTTTTTATCATAGGGTATCTATTCAGAGCTACTCAGGTTACTTACTGTATGATCAGGAGGTCCTCCCTATAATCACTAAACTCTGTAGGGGAGGGTTCTGGGTAAACCTATGAAGTACTGTGGACGAAGAATTGCCACTTGGCCCTCAACATTGTCTGCATAGTCTTTGTACATGCTTTCCTTAGCTGCCCAAAGACATGTGAGACTCCTTATAGACACTAACCACAGTGGCTAAGAGCTCAATTTCTAAAGTAAAGTGCTTAAATTGAAATCCAGGCCTTAGCAATTAATAGCTCATCTGATCCCAGGTAGGTTAATGCGAAAGAAAGTTAAATACAGACCTTATCATAGGGTTGCAGTGAGCCTTAAATAGACATTCCAGGTAACAGGGCTGAATGCTGCAATGATACAAATCCCAGAAATTTAAAAAAAATAAAAATCCCAGAAAATTTGTGTGTTGATTATGGATAAGGAAGAGCATGACAGGTCAGTGGTTAGCCAAAACACACAGGTGTGGCTGAGCTGATTGTAAAAATGTCAAAAAAGCCTTTCGTACTGCTTAGAGAGAACCACTCCTTGCAGCCCTGGAGGGCCTCCTCAATGTCCTACATACCCCAGTCCTTCCCTGGGACCTCCCAGCCCTCACTACTCTACATCAATCTGTGTGCCAGGATCTCCAGGGTCCTGCTTCAGCACTAGGACAAGACCTTTCTGAGAATCAGACACCCTGACTTAAGTGGCATATCCGTTGTAAAGCATTTTGAATATCACCGCTGGTGTGATGGGCTAATCCCTGGAAACTATGAATAGGCTACCTTTATGAGTAAGAAAAGGGACTTTGAAGATGTGATAAATTAGGGGTCTTGAGATGTGAGAGTAGCCCAGATTATCCAGGTGTGCCCAATATAATCATGGGGTCCTTGTAAGAGGGAGGCAGGAAGGTCAGGGTCAGAGAAGATGTGAGCACGGAAGCAGAAGTCAGGGTGATGGGGGCCTACAAGCCAGGGAACACAGGCAGCCTTTAGAAGATGGAAAAGGCAAGGAAAAAAATTCTTTCTTGGGGCCTCTAGGAGTGCAGCTCAGCAACACCTTGATTTTAGCCCCATAAAGCTCATTTTAGACTTCTGACCTCCAGAACTCTGAAATAATAAATTTGTATTGTTTTAAGCCATTGATTCTGTGGTAATTTTTTACAGCAGCATTAGAAAAATATTACCATATGTATTGAAGCCTTTACTCTCGGAAAAGAAGGTGGGAAAGAGAGGAGTGGCTCATGAGAGAACCCATAAAGTCTGGACTTTGTTTGTTGGGCTTTTGCGGGGTGCACATAAAGGGGACAAGGAATGTGGAGAAGAGGAAGTAAGATTAGTGTTGGCTGCCAGGTGGGGTGGGATGATAAGGATATAAATGTATAATGAGGATTTTCCAGGAAGTCTGGTGCATACTGCTACAAATTATTCCCAGCACCAAGAAGGCTTTGCTCAGAATTAACAGTATGTTTCAAAGTTATGGAGCCAAATTTGCATTTCACTAGAATTTATCACTAGTTGAGATGAAATTTAGGGTGGGAGTGAGGAAGCTCAGATTTAACTGAGTTACATGTTATCTGCTTCGAGGTAACCTTACTGATACTTTTATGGCATCATTCCATTGGGGTCTTAGTAGCTTTAAGTTATAATCATTTTTATAATCTAGATTTAGTCAGTTTTGTTATAATGCTCATGTGAAAAGTGAAAATTTATTCCATTGATTAAATATACCAGGGAAACATTTGAGTATAACAAGAATTTTGTGTTTGCCTACATCTGATTTCATCTATCAGAAATGCTAAATGAATGCAGGAAACTGCCTCCAGCTGAACTGAGCTGTATCGGAATGCACAAAATGCACACACGCCTCAAACATCCTCCAGCTGCCTCCGTTCACCAGGTGTATGATGAGCCATACTCATCCACATCTGGGCTTGCAAGGTTCCGTCCTCGAAATCCCTCCGTTGACATTTCTCAATAGCTCACAAGCTGCGACAGTCAACCCCCGTGAACAAACTTCAACCCTTTTTCTAGGTAAAGTGTCATATTTATAGTAGTATCTATGTATTTCTTAACTATTTAACATGTGTAAAACTGCTATATTTTTTATTAGGTTCCTACCACCTTTTTTAAGTGTCTCTGACAACATGTTGGAGTACCGAGCCCCTAATCTCATTTTCCCCATAAGCTCTGTGGTTGTTGTTGTGCAATGTTGTGTAGTACAATGATTTTTAGGAAAGTATGTGTCACACTATAGCAGAACTGACTGTATTTTGTCTGGAAGTGGTCACATTTAAGCCTCAACAGCCACTAGTTCTATCCAGGTAAAGATCAAGACTAAGATAGAGAATTTATTCTTGAGCAGGGAGGAAAAAAGGGAGACGGAGGAGGGAGGGAGAATGGAAAACTAATTACTTTGTATTTTTACACATTTCCCAACTGAGCTTGGGTATTTTAAAACCCTGGTGCCATTCCTTCCATGGCCCTTCCCCATCAGCACAGGGAGTCTGTCTTGGCCTCTGTGGACCCCCTGAGACCACGTCAATGTGTTTCAGTGGTCCAGGAGCCTCCTGAAGTCATTTGCAAAATTTGGTGTTCCTGTTTGTGGTAAGAGGAAAACCTTACATTTCATCTGCTTCTCAGAGGAAATGTCAGCAACTGCTATTTTTATTTTCCAGGCTCCAGAGACTTCTTTGAGGGGCAGAGTAGCCCATAATTCTTCTGCATATATACATCATTGTGTATAAGTATAGCAGCTTCAGACCTTGTATCTGGGAGAAGCTAAGGGTGGCAGTCCGGCTGGAAGGCATGCTTGTGTAATAAGCACACTGCTTTTACTGAACTTCTATGTTTATTTGGTACCTTACAGCGAGGTGGTGGTTTCTGCTGGAGGCATTCTTTCCAGGAATGTAACTCGGGTCATCACCAAAAAGCACGGTGCTCTAGTCACCCACAAAGAGGATTTATGGACACATTTCAAGAATTTCTCTAATGGACTGTGCCTGAAGACTACCTGTTCTGTGTAGGAATGAAGCCTGCGAACCGAAGAAGGCTTCTAGCCAGGGAGAACAGACTGATGGTGAGAGGAATAAAAGGAAGGGAAGAGTTAAAATGAATGCTGCTAGTTCATGGTTTTGCATGGGGAAAGCTGTACTGGAAACTATTTGGCTCAAGTCCCGTGTCCTATCTTGCAGCTCTTCTTGTGGTCATCATTTGTCAAATACTTTCTGTTTTTCACTTGCTGCATCCCCTCATGGATAGAATTAGATATTTTGCAGGATGATCTCTGAGAAAGAGGCCTCCACTGGTTCAATATTAAGTTATTATGATATGTACCACTGCTACCAACAAAAGGTATTCAGACAGTGGCTGGCCTCTAGATAACTATGACACCCATCAGTGAGGCTAGAGATCAGTTGTCCTTCATTCCATCAACCAAATTCCACATCAGGAGATATGACAAGCCCCACCAACCTTATCTAGAATCCTTGTCCTTGTCCATGATCAAAGAAACACTATTCTCTCCTTCCCTAGAGTGATGAGTAGCTATAAACATCTTGGCCCTACAGCCCTTAATGCATGGTCATAAAGATTTAAAAATGTGATGTCGGTCTTTGCTGTGCCCTCTTTTTTAGGTATCTACTGAGCCCTTGTTAATCACCTGAATAGGAACCTCCCCCAGCTTCCTCCCAAGGGGCAACAGTAGGACCTCTTAGAAAGGAGTCTGCAGACTCATTTTGGACAGTTATTTCTGTTTCTAGGAATAAGGATCATTTTTGGAAACTTACTAGTTTTCATCTTTTTTTAAGGTTGATTGATTGATTGATTGATTTGAAAGAGACAGAGAGAGAGTAGCAGAGAGCACCAGCAGAAGTCAGGGGGGCACAGAGGGAGAGGGAGAGAGAATTTCAAGCAGACTCCCTGCTGAGCTGGAGCCCAATGCAAGGCTCAATCTCATGACCTGAGCCGAAATCAAGAGACAGATGCTCAACTGACTGGGCCACAAAGATTTTCATCTTTTATTTACAAAAGTAATACATCTGTGTCATAAAACAATGAATTCAAAATATATACAGTTGTATGAAGTAAAAAGCAAAATGTTAAATTACTCCCTTTTCCTCCCTCATTTTCACTCCTCTTGAGAGTTTACTATATATCATTCTAGACTATTTTCCTATGTACATAGAATATCAAAGAATAGATATAGATATATAGAGATTGAATAAAATAGAATTTTATATGGAGAAGAGATATATGGAAATTAAGAGAGAGAGGGATGCAGACATATAAAAATCTGTTAATACAAATTTAATCTTACCATGCATATTCTACAACTTTTTTTTTTTTTTTACTTGAAATATGTCAGGGACAACAATCCATACAGTGTTCATATACAGGGCTATCTCAATTAAATAGCTGGATTAATATTTCATTGTATGGCTTTATATAATAATTTACCCATTCATACTCCTATTGATAAATATTTAAATTGTTTCCAGTTTGTATCTCCTACAAACAGTGCTTCAATGAACACTCTTAAACATCTATATCTTTAAGCATATGTGAAATATATCCCTTTAAGATACATATACTACATTTCATTTCCCAACTTGAAAGATTATATCCTTTTAACAATTTGAAAGAAATTGCCAAAGTGCCTTTTAACATGTCATATCTACATATTTACACTCTAACAACAGAATTTCCTTTGCTCCTCCACTCTCAAACCTTTTATGTTATGAATATTTTAAATATTTGCCAATGTGCGGGGCGCCTGGATGGCTCACTGGGTTAAGCCTCTGCCTTCAGCTCAGGTCATGATCTCAGGGTCCTGGGATCGAGCCCCACATCAGGATCTCAGGAGCTCAGCTGGGAGCCTGCTTTACCCCCTCTCTCTTCCTGCTGCTCTGCCTACTTGTGATCTCTCTCTCTCTGTCAAATAAATAAAATCTTTGAAAAGAAAATTTGCTGATGTGCTTAGGCAAAAACATGATATCTTGTCATTGGTTTATCTTTCTTTGATTAATAGTTAAGTTTGGCTCATTTTTATATCTTATTATCAGCCTATTTCTTTTCTGTGAACAGCCTTTTTCATATTCTTTGTCGTCTATGGGGTTGTTTCCTACTTACTTGCAAGGCTCTTTTTTCTATTATATATATTTCCATTTCATATAAAGATATGTTAAACATATTGATATTATCTCCTTTATGGCATCTTTGCCATATAGAAATTTTGAGTTTTTATGTTATTATATCTGAGAATATCGTGTTTTATGTCATGAATTCCTGTTTAATATCAAAATGCCTTACTTTCTATAATAGTAAATGGTAGTAATGACTTTAGTGTTCATCTTGTTTGAGTAGTTCTTTTTTTTTTTTTAATTATTATGTTCTTGCTTGAGTAATTCTAATGTCAGGGAGGTCACTATGAATTCAGGAGTGCTTTTAAATGAATTTGCATTTAATTTGTTAAGACTAGCTATGTTTTTTTGAAAACTAACATATATATGGTTGAAGATGATTTAGCCAATTTGTAGACAATGCCCCATGAATTTATTAGATTCATGGGCTCCCTGAATACACTGTTTTAGAACAAAGATTGGATACCAGCCATTTATTTGATACATCATTTGCAAATATCTTTTCCCATTCTGTAGGTTGCCCTTTAGTTTTGTTGATTATTTCCTTTGCTGTGCAGAACGTTTTTTTCTTGATGAAGTCCCAATTGTTCATTTTTGCTTTTGTTTCCTTTGCCTTTGGAGACACATCTATGCTGAGGTCAAAGAGGTTGCTGCCTGTGTTCTCCTCTAGGATTTTGATGAATTCCTGTCTCATATTAGGTATTTGATCCATTTTGAGTTTATCTTTGTGTGTGGCATAAGGAAAAGGTCGAGTTTCATTCTTCTGAATGTGGCTGTCCAATTTTCCCAGCACCATTTGTTGAAGAGACTCTCCTTTTACTGTTGGGTATTTTTTTCTGCTTTGCCGAAGATTGGTTGACCATAGAGTTGAGGGTCTATTTCTGGGTTCTCTATTCTGTTCCATTGATCTATGTGTTTGTTTTTATGCCAGTACCATGCTGTCTTGGTGATCACAGCTTTGTAATAGAGCTTGAAGTCTGGAATTGTAATGCCACCAGCTTTGGTTTTCTTTTTCAACATTCCTCTGGCTATTCAGAGTTTTTCTGGTTCCATACAAATTTTAGGATTATAAAGAAGATGTGGTGTGTGTGTATATATATATATATATATATATATATATATATATACACAATGGAATATTACTCAGCCATCAAAAAGGGTGAATACTTATATTAAATACATTTACATCAACATGGATGGAACTGGAGGGTATTATGCTGAACAAGATAAGTCAATCAGAGAAAGATAAGTATCATATGGTTTTACTCACATGTGGAATATAAGAAACAGGGCAGAGAACTATAGGGGAAGGGAGACAAAACTAAATAAGTCATCAGAGAGGAAGAAAAGCCATAAGAGACTCTTAACTACAGGAAACAAACTGAGGGTTGGTGGAGGTGTGGTGGGTGGGGGGATGGGATAACCTGGGTGATGGCCATTAAGGAGGGCACATGACACGATGAGCACTGATAAATGTTATATGCAACCGATAAATTATTGAAAACTACGCCTGAAACTAATGATGTACTATAAGTTGGATAATTGAATTTAAATAAAGAACAAAGATTAGACATGATATGTAATTATTTTGTGCATATATACCCAACCTCAACCTTAAACTATACTCGGGGGACAAGGTACTGAAGAATCCTGAAATGACATCGGAGTCATCAAAAATCATTATTTTTCATTGCCATTTTAATGATGAATTATAGGACAGATTTAGTACTTCAATTCTTTAAATATTGATTCTTTATGTACAGTATGCATAAATGAGAGTGACTGATTAACAAAGTGAAGGACAGGGAACAGGCTGTGAGCTTTGCTCAAAGGCTGAGGGCTCAAAATCTCAAAGAAATCAGCCATTAAACTGAGAAATAGTCACACATAAGAGACTCTTCTTTGGCAATAAAGGGGGGGGGCAGGGGTAGCTCCTGCTAGGAAAAGACCTTGGAACAATTTTTAAAAAGTAATATTAATAATTTTTAAAACAAACACTTATAGGGATGCCTGGGTGGCTCAGTTGGTTAAGCTCTTGATTCAGTTGGTCTGAGTCTTGATTTCAGCTCAGGTTGTGGTCTCTGGGTCATGAGATCTAGCTGCGTTGGACTCTGTTCTCAGCACAGAATCTGCCTGTCCCTCTCCTTCTGCTCCTCCCCACCCCTTGCACTGTTTCTCTCCATCGCTCAAATAAATAAATAGAAATAAAATCTTTTTTAAAAAGAAAGAAAAAAAGAACAAACACATATATAGCTGAGTACTTTACAGACATTATCTTATGTAAAGCAACAATGTGGTAACTAAGTACTTTTGTTATCCCTCCTTACAGACAAGAAAACCAAGGTTCTAAAAAGCAGAACATTGAATGATTGGGTGATCTGCCTGTACAGCCTGACCAGTTCTCTCCACAACAGGAAATTTCCTCCATTGCCAATATCATTGGATTAGAACAAAACAGTCTGTGCAGATACAGTCTGATACTCCATGAAAGGATTGGACCCCAATGATGTTGCGTCTGATACATGGATTTGGGGTAAGGAGTCCTTTTGCAAAATTATTCTTGGTGGTATCCAGAATGTAAATGTATATCTTGTCTGAGTTAATAATAATCAGCTTCCAATCTGGGTTGGAATATCCAACTGTCTCTCTTTTATTTATAACCAGTGACAACCTGGTCCAGTATTAAGACTTGACAATAATTTCCTGATGTTTTATATCCATGAAAGAAGAAAGAAAAAAGTGAACAAACTCCTATAGCCATTTAGGTCTTGAATAGCACAGACAATCAGAAAATCAGCTATCTTGACAATTTAATGGCCAAACATATAACTAAGTTATTTACATCTATTTTACCAATTATCATTGTTATTTGAGCCTTTTCTTTGTAATGAGAACATTAGAACACTCACCTTCTGCTCCAGTTAGCCCCCAGAACTTTAAAATAGGCACCAAGGAGGAAATCAGGACAGAACAAAAGAAACAAAAGAAAACAAAAACAAAACAAAAGAGAGTTAACTAAAATTCAGTCTTCATGATATGAGGAGATGGATAGTTCAGTGTTTGTGGATGTCCACAGATAAGTCGTCACAGGTCATCACATGTCATGTCAGCCCATTTGGCAAAAGTCCTGTTATTTCTGCCATCCGTATGTGCATCAGCTGGAGACTTTAATGGCATGACAGGGCTGTAGGACTCTCTGGCCCTTGACTTGGTTTTTACCCAGCTTTCAAAACCACAGCTCTGATCTTTGCTGGTGTGTTAAGAGAATAATCTTTAATGGATTTGGTATTCAGATCATCATTTAGAATGGAGACCTTAGAAATGTAAGAATTAAGGCAGTTGAGGAAGATCAACAGTGATCATTGAGCATGATGACCCCCAGTGATCACAACCCAAATGATCCACAGAATTTAGGAAAGTTCTGAGTGTCCACCTCCCTCTCCTTTTGATTCTGCCTCACCCTCTCTCTGGATCTCTCTATTCTTCCGTTCTCTCTGCAGATTTCTTCTCTCTTCTTCTCTTTTCCCAGCTTTGTTTGATTTCATCACACTTTGTTTCTTGTTCAATCCTCATATCATGAAATGAACATATATTTTAATTATAGTTGTTTTATTAAACAAAGTTTTCTAGTTTCTAAGTATTCATTTAAAGTAAAATCACTTGAGTGCTATATTCTCTTTTAGGAGCAAAGAATTATGACCTTCGGTATTTGATCTTTGTTGGGTTTTTCCCCCCTCTCTTTAATGAGTCAATGATACTTTAACAAGAAAGCAACACTCTGCCTTTTCCTGATCTATGAAACCATAAGTCAGGGAAAGTTGTAAAAGGCAATATCTGAGAAAAAATTAATTTGGGAATATCCTGTTTTCTTTCTGAATCTTTATGGAGCTATTTTATTTTAGAAAGAGCTCTCTTTTACCTGTGTTAATTTTTTCCTGTGTTCAAAGCTCTCTGAGCTGCTACAGTCATGGACCTCTGTGGAAAACTTCACACTGTTGTTTCCTACTTTACACATAATATGCCCCAAACTTCTCTCTCTCTCTTTCTTACACACACACACACACACACACACACACCCACCCAGAAGGGAGAAAATACTTTCATGTGAGTATTTCTAAGTTTTATGCAGGTAATCCAGGAAGAGAAAGTTCTTCCCATATAATATTGCATATCATAATTGGTGTACCATAGTAGTTTATTAAATTCCATTTATTATTTGGAGGCTTCCGGAGACAGAGCTCAAGGAGAGTTTTAAGAAAAAGACATTAAATTTAAAAGTCCTTGATAACTGAAAGTATACGTGAAATAAAACTCGACATCCTTCATGATGTGTCCCCTGAGAGCATTAGGCAACCTCTGAGAGGGCATCATGAGGTGACTTGGCTGAGATGGAAGGACAGCCTCAGACACAGGCAACAAATTAAGGGAGTTTTGAGACCAAACTAGAGGAAGGTGAGAAAAGTATATTGAAAGTGTGTTCTGTGTACATATCTAGTGCACATATCAGGCATTAATACGTGCCACAAATAAGATGACATTTCAGTAAGGTAAATGTGACAAGGTTTGGAGTAATGGACTAACAAACACCGGTAGAAGTTTTAGGAGACTCATTATCCCTTTATTTTAAAAAAGCGATATCACTCCTCTCACAGGGCTCTTTGGAGAGGCCGCCGTGTGGGTGAAGGTGAGGGAAGATGGGCAGCATTTTGTGCCCCTCCTTCACTGCTTTCATCAGGGAAAGTCTTCTTTCATCTGTTTTACACGTAAGGTCCTGGGTAAGATTTAATTTAGAAAAAAGATTTATCCTCTAAGGGGAAAAAAAAAGTTTTAAAGTGACTGATTGAGCTCCCTATTCTCTGAGCCCAGGGTAGCCGAGCCTCCTGCCCATGCCCAGGTGTCCTGCCTTGGTTGAGGAAGCCACAGCCCACAGAGGGTTTGGCAAGCCCACTCTTGCACCGTGGCCCACGGGTTGCTAATAGATCATGACAGTTAACATTTACCAGGTACATATTCTGTGCCAGGAATTATTCTCAGTTTTTTACGTATTCTACCTTTTACTATTCTTGGACAATGTATTTATATATTAATGCATCGTAAACCAGGCTACCTCTTACAATCAATGACAACCTAGAGTCAATGAAGTGCAATAAACCACCTAATCCTCACCTTTGTGAGGTAATTATTTTTATCGTTCATTTTAGAGATGAGAGAACTGAAAAAGGGTTCGGGAAACTTGTGCAAGGTCACACTTGTAAGTGCTAATGTGTGTCTACTGCTCAAACATATTGCCAATGGCAAGAGGCCCAGGATGATTCCTATTATTGTAGGAACAGACAATTGGACATGGGAATACAATGACATCACATGAAATTACGTGTAACTTGCCGAGAAGAGGAAGCTTAAGACTCACAATTCTCTGTATTTCTATAAACTCTGTCCTCTGTTAGTAATTTTCTTATTCTTAGTAAAAATCATCAGTCTTTTAATGAGAAAAATGACAAGGAAGTTTTTGCCTTGAAAGGGTATGTGTTGAGTCCATTAAAACTGATCCTTGCACATAGCAGGGACCTGTTAAATATTAGTTCCCTGACTTTCTTCAGGGGTCAAAAAAACCAAACAAACCCAAAAACCACTTTCTTATGGATCATACCTTTAAAATGTTATCACAGTGGTGGTTGCCACGTCTGATGCTGAATTTATTTGCTAAATAGACATTGAGGAATATTGTGGTTAGGGCTCTGACAATCTCAGTTATTTCTAAACAGATTTACAAGATGTAAAATAATTTTCCTGACTACTCAAGAAATAGGAAAGGGGCACCTGGGTGGCTCAGTGGGTTAAAGCCTCTGCCTTTGGCTCAGGTCATGATCTCAGGGTCCTGGGATCAAGCCCTACATTGGGCTCTCTGCTCAGCTGGGAGCCTGCTTCCCCTGCCACCCCCCCCATCCCGCCCCGCCCTCCTCCTGCTGCTTTGCCTACTTGTGATCTCAATCCCTCTGTCAAATAAACAAATAAAATCTTCCAAAAAAAAAAAAAAAGAAGAAGAAGAAGAAGAAGAAAAAGAAAGAAAGAAAGAAAGAAAAGAAAGAAAGAAAGAAAGAAAGAAAGAAAGAAAGAAAGAAAGAAAGAAAGAAAAAGAGGAAAGACCTTTAGGCAAAGGAGGATCATCTATAATTGTTCACTCTAAACTCACTGGAATAAAGGTGAAAAGAATTAAAATGAATCATTCTGATCAGGTATAGAATGTCTTAATTGTTAGAAAGATGAATAAGAACAAGACCCACAGGGGAGCTTAGTATGCTTCCGCTTTGTGTGTGCATGAAGTGGGGAAAATACATGGTTTCCCTGTCACCTAGTGAGAGCAAATGGGCAAATGACGTGAATTTAGCATACGTCACCTAGGAGGCCTGTGGCTTAGGAACATGCTGAGTCAATTTGCTACTTGAGAATTTACATCGCCTTGATGGTGGACTTCCCCAAAAGTGGAATTCTAAGCAACCTCACATCCCTACCTGGGGAAAGCAGAGATTTCCTTTTTCCTTTATCTCTGACAGTCCAATCGTGAGGTGGATTTAGACCAGACCTTATTCCTTCCACCCACATTTTCCTTTACATAACAACAGAAAAAGATTTTTCCTACAGCTTAGTCACTGGCAGATTAAATAGCATTCTGAAAATTAGGAGGCAAAGTGACAAACTGCTTTCAAGGAATTTGTTTTTCATCTCTAAGTTGAGGAGTCTTGAACTCATTATTCAGCATTTATCATAAACATGCACTAACCTGAAAGATAAAATAAGATGCTACTTAAAACAATAAATAGGAAGCATTACATCATCAGAAAACACTTATGGAGACTGTGCTTATTTGGTATTTCTTGAGATGATATCAGGTCCCTGCTTTGTGAAGACACACGGCAAACCTTAATGACACGCGTGCTTGAGAAAATGAAAGCACGCAGGCCTTTATGTGTGAAAATGACACTAAATAAGATCAGACAAATGTGCACTCGAGGTTTGTTTTTCAGTCGCACTGAGGGTTTTTTTCCATAATTTCTGTTCACATTTACTGCTGATGACCCATGTATGATTTTAAGATGAAGTTAGAAGGAGTTAGAAGCACCATTTTTGCTCACAAAATGGATTTTGTCTTTGAGACTTTCACAGGAATTAAAACCTATAATCTAGACTTACATGAATTTGGGGACAGGCTAGTAAAGCACACATTAAGACATTGGTAAGATACGGAAGTCATGACAATATTAGCTACATCTAGATTAATCTGATAAAATTAGTTGGGTGAATTATTATGGAATAAGAATTTCAGACATTTAATGTGCTGGGGAGATTCCTTCATTAGGCTTAGCATTAAATTCATCTCAATGATGGTGGGTTAAATTCCTTGGTTGTTTTTTTCTGTTTTTAGGCAGCACCTCAGATAACGGCCACTGGCTACAATGTAAAGACTCCGGATGACTGTTCTTGCTCGCTGCTTTCTTTCCAGGGTCTGGCACAATGCAGGGCACACAAAGGCACTTAGTAAATATTTGCTGCATTAATGACTGATTGATTGAATGACTGAAAGGCCTAATTCACTGATTATTGGCATGTATAAGAAATGTAATTGCATACCAACCACCTGCTCAACCCTGATTCTTACAAATAGAGAATTGAGACTTAGCAGGCACAAAATGAGATAGAACAACTTTAGTCTATTAATCTAAGCATCACGAAAGCAGATAACGCAGGTTCTAGAAAATAGATAGTGACTTCTCTGCAGTTATAGCCACCCAAAGAAGCCTGCAGGTGTACCCTAGATAAGATAGTTTCCGCTCATGTAAGAGAATCACTTGTTAATTAATGTAGAAGCGGTCACTTGAACAGAAAGCTAGGCAAATGCCTTGAGCCGTTAAAAAATAATTTCCTTCAGAAAAGCATTTCTTTTGATGGTAACTTTTAAAAATAATTTATGTAGTTTCTTTTTCAGTAGCCGTGCTCGATCTGTATCGTGCAGCATTATTAGCATTTGTTAACAACAGAAGTGGTAAGGAAATTACTCACCACAATAGTTAGATTGGGTTATTAGAGGCAAAGGGAGAAGAGTGGCCTTACAAGTACTCAGTTCAGATTGCTGCAGTCAGCAGAGGTGTGGGCCATGGTGGGGGAGGATGTGAGAATGGAGGAGGGAATTGGCTTGCCTCAGTTTCTGGTGAAGCATTAAAATTTGTAATGCAAGCCACCTAGCTTGCAAGAGCAATTAGTTTCCTTTGTTCTAGAAAAGAAGGGTTGCTGGGGAATACATTCAGATGAGGAATAAACACAGCTCTAAACTTTCTTTGAGTTTGAATTTCATGAAGCCCCATTTACAGAAAGAAGGGGATGGCTTAAGAAAGCAATATATATATATATATATATATATATATATATATATATAGTTTTTAATTTTTAAGATTGGAAAATTAGATTGTATCAGTCATTTCTCAAGAATGGTTCGGTGATGGGGCACCTGGGTGGCTCAGTGGGTTGGGGCCTCTGCTTTCGGCTCAGGTCATGATCCCAGGGTCCTGGGATCGAGCCCCGCATCAGGCTCTCTGCTCAGCAGGGAGCCTGCTTCCTCCTCTCTCTCTGTCTGCCTCTCTGCCTACTTGTGATCTCTGTCAAATGAATGAATAAAATATTAAAAAAAAAAAAAAAAAGAATGGTTCGGTGCCATAGCTTTGGTCTCCAGTGACAAATTTGCATGTTCCGTGTGCTTTGGTCCCTGTGTGTCTGTGCATAATGAAGACATCTTTGTTCATTTAAAGTTCATTCATTCAACATTTATTTATTAAAAAGCAACTAGTCACACTTCCTCTATTTTTTCTGTGTGTGAGAAAATGGAATGGTCTTTAACTGTGTGTTACTGCACACAGCTGGCAGATGTTTTAACAGTATTTTTGTGAAAATGGAAAAAAGAAAAACAAAAACATCTCCCTCTCTGTACAAAAGAATTATTTTTGAAAGTACCTCTTCCTCTGAGAGGATATAGCACTATGTCCTAGCTGAGAGAAGTGCATTCTGGATTTCAGCCTCTGGCTGGGCACCATTTTGCAAAACACAAAAAGTACACCTATATATGGAATCTAGTCTTAGGTGCAGCCTTACAAAAACAGTTTGGGTTTTGTCCAGTTTTGGGTGATTTGGGCCGAGTATAAGGAGAGTTCCTTCAGTCTGTGTTAGACACAGAGTCTGTATACCAACAACTCTGGTCTCAATTCTTCATCTGCCAAATGAGGGAGTTGGACTAGATTCCTTTTTCTTCCCCTAAAAAAATATGCATTTTGATTATAGAGTAGGGAGTTTAAGGGCATGGGCTTTAGAGTCAGACTACTTGAGTTTGAATTCTAACTCTACGATTTAAGAGCAATTTCATCTTGGAGAATCTCTCTGACCCTTAGTTTCTTTATTTGTAAAACAGAGATGGCACTACTTAATACCTAGTTCATAGAGTTATTATGAGAATTAAATGTGATGTGGCATGCAAAGCACTCAGTACAATATCTGGAGTAAGTATTCAATAATGATTAGCCATGTTGATGATGATGATGACCTTGTGATTCCATATCTCCAAGAAAACCAAGGGCAGCTAATCCCATCTTCTGCCTAGCAGAGTTCTTGCATCAGTAATCTCATTAATACTCAATATTTTATCTACATTTTCCACTCAGCCTATTATAATGCCTTTTGGGTCACTTATCTACAGGAAATAAGGACATTCATTTTACAGGCCTTGACAAGGCTGCTGCCCTCTATCACCTAATACTATTGCAATACTTCTTTAGATACTTGCTGCCTTTCTAGGAGAAAGGCAAAAAATTGGTGTTTGGACTGACACCACTTCATGCTCCTAAAAGTAGCCTCTAGAGATTCTGAAGAATAATCCCTCAAGCAGATGAATCCCTGAAGCACCTAAGAACCACAATGCATCAGTTAGCCATTGCCATATAACCAACACCCCCAAAACATAGTGGCTAAAAACAATGACCACTTATTATTTCTCATAAGTTATGGGATGGCTTAATAACTCTGCTGATCTGGGATAGATTTAACTGATCTTGGTTGGGCTCACTCCTGTGTTTGTAATCAGTAGCAGATTGGCCTTGTCCTGGACACTAAGTAACTAAGTACTCCTTACAAGGCTCCCATGTCTCTCCAGCCTGGGCATATATATATATATATATATATATATATATATATATATATATTAAGATTTTATTTATTTATTTGACAGAGAGAGAGAGAGAGATCACAAGTAGGCAAAGAGGCAGGCAGAGAGAGAGGAGGAAGCAGGCTCCCCACTGAGCAGAGAGCCCGATTTGGGGCTCGATTCTAGGACCCTGGGATCATGACCTGAGCCAAAGACCGAGGCTTAACCCACTAAGCCACCTAGGCAGCCCAGCCTAGGCATATTTTGATGGTAGTACCAGGGGTCCAAAAAAGAAAATGGAGATAACAAGTCTTTTTTTCAAGTCTTTGCTTGGGGCAAGTTTACTACTATCTCATTAAAAAAAAGCAAGTCATGTCCCCAAGCCCAGAGTCACCAAGGAAGGGTACCACCGAAGGATATGGAGAGAGGGAGGCATGAAAAACTGGGGCCACCGCTACAATCTACCACACAGATTAAAAATTATCTTTAAAGATTTCTAGCTTATAAATGTATCTAGTTGACAGCTTCATTGTTTTAATAGTCAGTCACTATTATATATATTATAAGCTTATTTTATATATGTAATTGTTTCATGCTTTATTCACAAGAAATGCCTTCAATAACATTAAAAAATCTACAAATAAGTTGCTGGTTTCTAATTAAATGATAAAATCATGTCTGCAGCATTGTTTTGTTTTCTACTTCCCTGCATGGCTTTGTCAGGATTTTCTGAGCATTGATCATCTCAAAGATATAATTGCCACCAACCAGTGCAGCTTAAAGACTTTCCTATACCCCAAACATTGTTGAATAGAGGCCCCCGAAAAGTCCCACATGCACTTTAAACAACAAACAGAAAGAAAGCTAGCAGATATTTGAGTGTGAAAGATTGAGCAGCATCTTGATCAAGTTCTCTTCATGAACTTCCTCTAATGTGTTCTTTTAGAAATTTTAGAAATTTTGGCAAAATTCTTTCAAAGCAGATAAAAAATAAAAAGGGAGGGTGAATTTATCCCTGCTAAGGTAAAACTGAAGCATTGAATTATTATACAGGTAAATCATATGCTGGGGATGCCACCTAAGACAGTATAGAAGACTGGGTGTCCCCATTTCATAACAATTAGGTGTCCTGACTGCATAGAAGCCAGGTTAGAGAGGCCAGATAGCACCCATCAAAGAGCTGGTTCAAAGTGGCTTCCAAAATCCTAGTTATCAAAACCTGCAAGTCATCCAGAGTGTAAGCTATTAGAATTCTCATTTGGACCTTTGCTTTAGGATCTGCCAAAATACTCTTGAAATTGTCAAATATACCTCCTAATTTAGTTTACATCTCCAAATTCTGTCATAGCGACAAGGGCTCAGACCCTTAAGAAAACCTCGACGTATCTGAAGACAGCATGTGGTCTTCTCTTATGAGCCAAACCAGTTTAATATTTTCTCAAAGGACCTAGTTTCCAACAATATCATGATTTTGTTCCCTGTTTTTCTCTAGACCTTGCAGTTCTTTGTCATATCTACTCTTAAATACGGTGACATGGAGGACATTGGGGAGATGGAGAGGAAAAGGGAGTTGGGGGAAATCAGAGTGGGAGATGAACCATGAGAGACTATGGACTCTGAGAAACAAACTGAAGGTTTTGGAGGGGATGTGGATGGGGGGTTGGGTGAGCCTGGTGGTGGGTATTATGGAAGGCATGTATTGCATGGAGCACTAGGTGTGGTGCATAAACAATGAATTCTGGAACACTGAAAAGAAATTTTAAAAATAAATAAAAATTAAAAAAAAACAAAACCAAAAAAAGATTCAAGATTAGGAAGTCATCATAATTTTTTTTTATTTTATTGGTACTGTGTTAATAAATAGAGGACTTTTAAAAAGTTTTTATGTCAATAGTGGGATATATATTAGTAGATGTACTATATTAAACAATCCAATTTCTAAAATAAATCCTACTTGACCATGAAAAAAAAAAATATGGTGACTGTCCTGCCCAGGGTATAATAAATTGGGACAGTTCCCAGGTTCTACACCTTCTGTGTCTCCCACCACCACCCCCACCACCACACCACACACACATTGTAACAGTGGCTAGGAAATGACTCAGGAGGTAGAGTATGCAGGAAAAAAATGAGATTACCAGCACAAGTGTAGAAAAACACATGAAGGTTTCATATATAAATGTACTCCATCAATAAACTCATCCTTCCTTACCATAGCAGTTAGTAAAAGAGTCCTTCCCTTTTTCCACAGACTCTGTAGGATGTATGTGACTAATTAAGATTCCTATCTCCTTCCATGTCTGTCTTTAATATTTACTGCAACAAAAGGTCATCTAAACTAAGAGTCAGCCCCAAATGATGTGATTTACCCTCACCTGTCTCACTGACCCAACCATTGTTGATAACCACAATTGTTAGTTACCACCGATAATGACCCCAGGTGGCAACCAAAATCCATAACTCTAATAATGGCAAGGGAAACAAAAACCACACACACCAAAAAAACTTAAACTCCAGATTTATAAGTCATTCTTTTGACCATGCAACCTGATAGATGTTTCTCTTTTGATCAGTATACCAATGCTCACTATATTCAGTTGCACTGCTATAACTCCCTAGTCTTCTTTACCTTTTTTCTCCTTAAGTATTCAAATCTTAGTATTTTCTCACAAAAGTAGGAGGTATGGATTGACTGAGTGCATAAAGAAGAGAGTTACCCCTGTGGGTCCTGCTGTACATATTTGCCTCTTCCTTATGAAGCATTGCATGGGACAAGTCCTCCAGGATCCACTCTGAGAACTCTGGCCCAATTCCCCAGCTGAGAGCACAAGCATCCTTCCCAAGGGAAGCAGCTAAAAGAACAAGCTTCCCCCGCCCTTAGGTTTTCCACCTCATCATTGTGTTCCAGTAGGCTAACTTTAGCTGCCACCACTCAGAGGAAAATGGGGAGATAATATAAAATACCCTTAAAGATCTCTTTGTTAGTAATCTAGCATGTAAGTAGGGATATTTCCTGTTTTCTCCCACTGATTTTCCAAATCTAGAGTTTAGGGCCATTCATTCAATCAATGAATATTTGAATACATATTTTGTACCAGGCAAATATACCAAGAATGCCAGGACTCATGGAGATTATATTCTGGTGGGTAGAAACAGATAATGAATAGATAATAATACAAAATATAACATATGTCAGACACTGATAATTGCTTAAGAGAGAAACAGTAGAGAAAGATAGGGAGTGTGGGGGTTGGGAGTAGATGCTGTTTTTCATTGTGTACACAAAGAAGGTCTAGGAATAAAGAAATAAGGAAGTAAGCCATGTGAATAGCTGTTGGAAGAACATCCCAGGAAGAAGAAATAGCCAGTGGAGATGTCAAATAAGCAGCTAGATGTACAAGTCTAGAGTTTGAGAGAGAGTTCAGACCTAGAAATATAAATTTGGAATTATCAGCATGTATATGGTGTTTAAGCTGAGAAGCTGGTTGAGATCACCAAGGATGTTAGTGTAGATGGAGGAAAGAGGAGGTGTGAGAATTAAGCCTCAAAGTGTAAAGCTTAGGGTAATGAGGAGCAATCAGCAAAGGTACCTGGGGAAGAATGCACACTGATGAAGGAGAAAAATCCAGAGTGTCGGTAGGTGAAGTAAGCTGTAGGCTGCAAACTGATGGGCTTATAGCAGTGGGGGAAGTTGTTAGTGAACTTGAAAAGGGCTATTTCAGTGAGTTAGTATGGACAAAAATGGGGTTTAAGAGAGAATGAGAGGAGAGAGAAAAGAGTCAGTAAGAAGAGATCATTATTCCAGAGTTTTGCTATAAAGGGGAGCAGGGAAATGAAATCATAGGGAGAGAGCGGTGAACAGTCAAAACTTTTTTTCCCCAGATTTCTTTCTTTCTTTTGTTCTTTTTTTTTTTTTTACTTTCTTAAAATTTATTTGTGTGTGTGTGTGTTCCAAAATTCATTGGTTTTGCACCCAGTGGGAGGGACAGAGGGAGAGGGAGAGAGAATCCCAAGCAGACTCCATGCTGAACATGGAGCTTGACATAGGGCACGATCTCACAAGCCTGAGATCATGACCCAAGCTGAAAACAGGAGTCAGATTCTTGACAGACTGTGCCGCTGATGTGCCCCAAAGCTATTTTTAAGGTGGGAAAAATAGCCTGTTTCT
Source organism: Mustela nivalis (assembly GCF_964662115.1). NCBI lineage: Eukaryota > Metazoa > Chordata > Mammalia > Carnivora > Mustelidae > Mustela > Mustela nivalis. The sequence continues at coordinate 86,626,956 of NC_139023.1, read as the reverse complement.
ATGATCATGAGAATGATCTATTAGAAATGAGAAAATTGATGGTTGGGTGGTGGGGAGAATTGCTACAGTGATGTCCTTGAGTGATAAAGTGAAGGCAGGATCTAGTGCATAAGTAGAGGCCTTGCCCTTAGACAGGAATACAAACTATTCCTTCAGTGTAACAGGAGGGAATGTTGAGTATATGGATAGAGATACAGCTAGGTTAGATAGATAGGGTGGTAAGAGCATGAAGAAGCTCTTTTCTGATTACTTGTATTTCCTCAGAGAAAATGGAAATAAGGTCATCAGCTGAGAATGAAGATGGGGAAGGAGGAATTGGAAGAGGGGATAAGATGTGAAATAATCATATGGGAATGGGAGAAAATTAATGAACTGGGGGATTTTGTTAGATTATTGGGTGGCTCTGTAGTCCATTTGAGGTTGATGGTCATGCATTTTTAGTGAGACCAGTAGATATGGATGCATGTTTTCCTGAAGTCAAGGTCAGCTGTGTACATGTGAGCTCAGAGTAGGTGTAGAGATGGATGTAACCATTGTTGTACTTTTGCCACATAAAGACAAGGGAGTAAGGGGATGATAATGATGATGGACAAGAGGCAAGTGATGACATGAAGATGGAGTAGGGGACAATCCAAAGTTAGTAAGATCAGTAAGTTGCAGGAGGTGACATGAAGGATGTTGGAGTTGGGGCACTAGAGAGTATAAGTTGGAAAGACAGGAGGTGGTGGTCAGAGGGTAGGATGCTTGGAATTGAGGTTATAAAGGGATTAAGTGATTGTTAATAACAAGGTCTAGTGGGATATGACCACGAAAGTCAGTGGCAGAGGAATGGTATAGGCAAGATCTTTGAGAGAGTTGAGTCAAGGAATTGACAGGCCAGAATATCAGAAGGATTATTTATGTGAATATTTAAATCACCAAGAATTGTCCGGAGCAATGTTGAAGGAAGTAAGTGACAATGAACTAAGGGTTAAAATTTCAAGGAAAGAGGGAAAGGGACCTGGGATTTGTTGTTAGGAGGTGGGAGGTGGGAGCATTGGGGAAAGACAGAAACAAGGAAACTAGCTGGTGGTAGGCCTTATGGCATGCAGTTCAATGCAGGTGATTGTTTTTAGGTGGAGGAAGCAAGAATAATCTGGAATTGGCAATAAGGAGCAAGTCATTTGCGTCTTGTCTTCTTTACTCTTCATCTTTTGTATCTCCTAGAGTGTATCCTTCTAGTTAGATATTATAGCAATATGTAGATATTGCTTCTTGGCTTTCTTTACTCCCCAACTTTTTTCCTTGTTGTGTTCACTTAGTATTCTGGGGATCCAATGCTTAGGCCTGATTCTACATTAGAATCACCTGAAGAGATTTTTGAACATTATATTATACACAGGCCCTTTGAGGTATATTGATTTAATTATTCTAGGGTGGGGTCCAAGCATCCCTAGTCTTTAAAGTTCTCCAGGGGATTCTAGTGGACCGGCAGTTTAAGAACCACTGTCCCAGAGAAAAGTTTGAAAAGGTTTGAGTCTTTGTAGACATATGCATTGTTATGGAGAATGGTCCACAGTTTTCATCATATCCTTGAAAAGATTCCTGACTGAAGAAGACTAACACTAAGCCCCTTATTTTTCTAATGAAAAAACTTTAACCTTAATTAATTTTTTAAAAATCTTTTTCATTAGAGATGGAGATGAGAATTGGGAAAAGGGAGAAATCTGGAAAGAACCATACCAACCTAGGTAAAATGCTGGAGTCTTTTCCAGAACATCAGCAGGAATTTGAAACCTCCATGAAGTGGAATCCATGAGGCTAGCCCACTACCCTGTGCATCCAAGATCATCTCTGCCTCCCTTCCTGCCCTCTAAAAATGTGAAATGTACACGGGTCGCTGACTCTGGAGCTCTCTCACAGATGGTTTCTGCGTAGGAGTATTGCGCACACCAAGCTCACTTAGCACCTGCTTTTTACGATGTGAAAACTGCACATCCATCATATGAGCGTCACCTCAAATTATATAATTTTTTCTCACAAAGTGGAAAAAAGAGGTTTCAGAATATGCATTCAACTTCTGCTGGCCTCCTAGAGGAGCAAGATGGGTCAAGAATTAGGTCATAACATTGGGGAACTCTGGAGGCAAAGGCCCTCTCAGGCTGCTATGGATGCCACTCTCCTTTGGTTGCTGCATCCACACTCTTGTCCTCACTGCTGCAGCAGGGCCAGCTGCCGATGTGCTCAGATTTGTGAATTTACTCATGTATTAAAATATTTGCCAACATGAACTTGATGGTTCTGGTTCCTTCACCACAGATCTTAATCCTCTGATAGGGAAGATAGGAATGTCTTAGAATCACACACTTTAATTATAACCATCATTTTTACTTAGCCCTCTTTTATCTATTCAGTTGGGTTTCTGAGATGCTCAAACCAAGCTATGACATTTCTAAGCAGCTGGCACAAAGATAATAGGGAACGATTTATAACTTGTTAAAAAAGAAAGATTCTGGTGAAAGTGGTAGCCAGAAGAAATTACTAAATATCTACCTTGGTCATAAAGTTGCCCAATTCTAACCTCATAAGTATTAACACTTGCTTGTCCCTGCACATATTAGGGGAAACATTTGGCAGATAGAACACGTCCTCACATGCACTGGGTAAAATTACAAGTGACTACTTTGTCTCTCTTTTCTCTCCCTTTCTTCCTACCACTGGTTGTCAATCTCCCTTTCTTCTTTCTGCTTATAGTCCTCTAACCCAACCTCACATGCACGCTTAACTTCCACCCCCACATAACATCCACTGACTCATGCTCTCATAACCACCCACACAGTGGCTCACCGTGTGCTCCTTTCATGTCCATTTCTGTCCAGGTGCCTTGGCTTTTTAGTTTTTGCCTGATTCTCAACAGGAGTAGCCTTCAGGTCTGCAAGCCTTTGGAGTCCGAAGTGGCTAGACCAACCATGGGTTAACCTGTCACTCTCCCTACTCCTCCATAGTATTTGGATCAACTTTTGGAGGAAATTGTGATGACACACATAAATCTAAAGAATTTAGCACAAGATCTCCAGAGTGGAGACTGCAAATTAGCAGTCCTTAGGTGACTCCGGTCAGTGTTACCTTTAGCCTACGGGTTTTGATTTTTTTTTTTTTAAGATTTTATTTATTTATTTGAGAGAATGAGAGAGAGAGAGAGAGAGAGAGAGAGAGAGAGAACAAGTCAGGGGAGGGGCAGAGAAGCAGGCTCCCCAATGAGCAGGAACCCCAGTGTGAGACTTGATCCCAGGACCCTGGGATCATGACCTGAGCCAAAGAGGGATGCTTAACCAACTGAGCCTCCCAGGCACCCTACACAGGATCTTAAAAATATTCTGAGACATGTTATCTTTAACAAAAATATTGAGTCAACATTTAAAGTTAGGAGATACTACAACATTTGTGTAACATTTAGTCTGCAGTCCAGCAAGGCAATCATTGGTTAAAGCTGATTCACCCTTGTACTCCATAGATAAGTTTAAATTTTCCAGTTTCCCACAGTCCCCACCACCCCTGGCCCTTCCCAACTTCCTACCTCTTCACTCATTTATGGTACTTGTCTTGCTCATGGAGGTGTTTGTGCTGAGCATCTTCTCTATAGCTGCCACAAATGGAATCCAATCCAGCTGGGTAAGAACCCAAACCTAAAAAGATAAATTACCCTGGTAGTCATGAAAACACAGAAGGAAGAGCTGCCCCCGGCTCTTTCCTTCATAGAAAGAGCATCTGCTTTGGGAACAAATATGTTTGAGTCTAAACCCAACTTTAGGTGGGTGATTCACTTAGCTGCTACAAAGTTGAGTTTTCGTTATTATCAAAAGGATGTATTAATTGAAACATTGCTGTGAAATAATTTATTTAATAAAATACCTTACACAGTAAATGCTAGCTGCTATTAGTATCTACTTTCCCTTCCCTTTCTGGCCTTATGCATTCTTGAGTACTAATGAGTACACGTGCACAGTATTGATAAACATGTTAGCAGGGAGAAAGGGTGATGCCAATAATATTGGCCAATAATGATGAAGCCGAACAAGTTCAAGAGTATTCCCAAGATTAGGGGTGCCCCAGAGAGCTAGATGGGCAGAAGCTTTTGTCATAGTACCTACAAGCAGGACCCTAAAATTTGTCAAATTTTTTGTATCTCTGCTATGTTGATAGGCCAGAAGAGAGATGCCAAGGATCTAACTAGAGTAATGGTAGTAGAGAAGGAAAGAAAGGGGAAATTTTAACAAAACTGTAAGAATTAAAATTGATTGATATGTAAGGATTATGTTGATTTTGTACTCCATCAACTTCGCTTAGTTTGAGTTATATTTCCTAGAATTTTATTCTCTGTATGGTTCTGGGCCAAGGGTGGCCACATGAGGCATATGGCCTTGATTTGGAAGGAAGAAGTGAAACAGCAGCCATCATGTTGTCACGGATCTGCTAACTCACCTGGGCAGCGCCTGCTAACTCACCTTGTCCAGCTGTTGCTCATCTCTTCCTTTAGCTCTTCAAGTACTGGACTGGGCACAGCTCTCAGACTTATGGTAGCAGCTTCTCCTGCTGGTCATCAGGATTAGATGCAGTGAGAGAGACATGAGTTCCAGTGCTTTCTTTTAGGTTCTATTTTATTCTTGATTCTTATTTTTCCTCACTCTTCTCCACAGATGTCCATCTTTCCTTCCTGACTGCCAGCCCCACTAAGGGCTGGACATAGATGAATGTCCAAAAGATAACTAAAGATATATATCTAAAGTTCTTGGAAAGACTCCCCTAATGGCTCTCAAGAGAATGGAAGAAGCATTGAATTAATCTAGAGAACCTAGATATCTAGGTTCTCATTCCCAATTCAGGACTCACTTTCATCAGGGCTTCCATCTCTTGGTCACAGCTTCACCCACATTACTACTCTGGCTGTGCATAATCTAGAGATGACTTTTGTCTTGGATATATCAGATACTATCCTCGGAGAAGTAATGGCCATAAGTGCTTTATCCTAGATCTTCAGTCCTTTCTTTTTTTTTTTTTTTTTATAATGATCACTTTCTAATATCTTATATAATTTACTAATATGCTATCTTTATTATTTATTTTCTGTATTTTCCCACTAGAGTATAAGCTTCATGGAGTCAGGTCTTTAGCTTTCTGTACACTGATGTAAACAAAATATTCAGAACTGTGGCACGTACTAAGGACCCAAAAATAGTTTGGGAGTTAAATTGAATGCTTATACTACATAGTGAGATTCAGCAATGATGGTATAATGAGCTCTCCTATCTGTATTCAGAATCAGAAACAAATGTGCAGAAAGATATGAAAAATGTAGAAGGTATTGGTCACATATGACATGATATAAATCAAAGTTAATGGGCTTACAGCTTTTGGGTCCAGACATGATGAATGTTATTCAATGCCACATCAATATCATAGCCACTTGTTGTCCTAACAATGATAGAAGCAACTATCTCAAAATATGAGATGAGGCAAATAGAGCATGACTTAGAAGGGATACTCAAGTACTAGCATCTGAAATAATTTACCCTTTTGTGTAACAGTTTAGAACACAGAATTTCCAATAATTGAGATATTTTAGACTTTAATAGCTATTGCATGCTTCCAACCTGTTAAGTATTGTGTGAAGCAATTTTTGTGCTTTCACTCATTTTATCCTTTCACAAACCAGCAAGTCGTTATCATCACTTTGCAAAGGAGGAAACTGAGATACAGAAATGCTATTTAACATTCTCAGAGTCACACAAATATTAAATGAATTTGCCTGTACCAGGCTACCTTCTGAGTTGGCTCCCGTGGTGAACATATATATAAAGAAAAAAAAAAGTGCAGGGTATTTTTGTTTTCTTATTTGTGGTTGCAATAATGGGCAATCTCACTCTATTCCCCTCTTTCCCTCTATAAGAGGATTCTTTGCTTTCAGGGATGGTTCCTGGGCTCTCCTTTGTTATACAGAAAGCAAATACAGAGTGGATAAGAAAGCTGTAAAGACAGAGGTTAATATAGATCCACATAATACAACTCTGATCAGTGAAGAGAGTGACAAAAGCCTCTTTGGCTTGAGTTTATGGTACAATTTTTTGGGAAACCCTGAAGACAAATTTTGGAGCTAATTTGGTATCAAGGCAATATGGAGGATAAGATGGGGAAATGAGATTTTATTTTGAAAGTAGTCCCCATCTAGCACATTCAGGAGAGACTGTTGTAAAAGATTAAACACTGTTTATCTACTTTTCAGTTACTGGACCACATTGTTTCTTTAGGAAAGTCCACACAGAACTGGATCACAAAGTGGCTTGCTTATATGGTTTATGTTTTGAAAAGAAGGAAAATGGGTCATTAGTTCCATCATCACCCAAGTTTGAAATCGTTAAATAATCTGATGCCTCCTCTATTAGCAATCTACTGTTACATAATAAATCATCCTGAAATTTAGTAGCTAAAAACCATAATAAGAGCTTATTATGTCTCAGAGTTTCATCCCCATGTGGACTTCTTTATAGGACTTTTAAGTGGTCTTACAACATGGTAGCTGGCCTCCCATGGAGTAGACAAACCAAGAAAGGCGGGGAAAGCTGCTTTTTTGACCTAGTCTTGGAAGTCCCATGCCATCACTTCTTCCATGTCCCACTGGTCACACAGGTCAGCTCTACTGTGAGACAGGTCAGCTTTACCATGAAAGGGACTCACCAGGCATGAATACCAAGGATCACTGTGGGGAGGGAAATCATCTTAGAGACTGGCAACCAAACCTCCCTTTTTCTTTTTCCCTAAATACAAATGGTTCCCGAATACTGATTGTCCTTCCTTTATGTGTTTTCCCATTTCCACTATCTCCACTATTCAACTCCTACACCTTATCTTGACAATGCCTTGATCAATGCAATGGCCTCTTAATTGGTTTCTTACCTCTAGTACATTCCATATTTCTTTTCCATTCCATATTTCTTTTTATCCTATCTATCATTCTTTAACAGAGCTTGTTCTGTAACTGTAGTTACTTACATTCTTTTGTATCCATTTATTCCCCAACTAGGTTGACAGGCTTTGGAAAGCATTGTTGCATGCATTTGCATATCTCCACAGCTCCTAAACTGTGCCTCAGAGAGGGTATGATCAAGGAAAAACCAGTGGAACCTACTGAGTAAGCAGAGATGGCTGAGCCAGACAAATGCTGAATTTAAATCCCAACTTTGCTACTTCCAAGCTGTGTGATCTCAGGCAAGTTATTCAACCTCTCTGAGCTTCTGTTTTCTTACTTCTAAAAAGCAAGTTAGTCATAACTAATAATAATATTTATAAAATAATTGCTCTAAGTATGAACAATTATTAGTAATAAACTATTATAATCAATAATTTCTGCATTTCAGAGCATGAGGATTAGATAAAGGGTATGTACAAAGGACCTAGCATTATATCTTGAACATACTAAATGCTTAATAAATTGTAACCATTCACATGTCACATCATTGGAATTTAATGGTCTTCTAAAAAATTAAAACTGAAGAAAGAAGTATTTGGCCAAAAGACCCTAACTCTGACAATTCTCTTTCTCCAACTTTCAGGGGCTTTCTGAGGAGTTCTGGGCCAGTAGCATCCAGTAGAACTCTCTTCAGTGATGGAAATATTCTATATCTGCACTGTTCAGTGGGGTAGCTGCTCACCACATGCAGCCATTGAGCCTTGGCATGTGGCTAGTGTGAGGAAGTGTGTTTTTTAGTTGTATTTAAATTTAAATAGCCACATGTGATGAGTGACAACCACAGTATTCAGGACAGTTCAATAATCTATAGTTCTCTAGTACTCTAGTCTATAGTCTGTCTAGTTCTTTGGTCTTTATTTCTATAGTCTATAGTTCTCTGGCTTTATAGCACTGCATTAAGCATCCTGTTAAATAGGCCTGCTTTCATTCTTCTTTGTGGATGGGTATGGTGCTATAAAAACTGCTCCGTGAAAATCTGAAGTTGAATGCCTAGAAATCGAGCAAGGATCATGTTATAATTCCCTTCCTCAAGAAGTACTGACTGACTTATCTTCTTTCTGTGTCCATGAACACAGAGAATGCCAGAGAATAAGAAGAAGATGTGACTTCTGTTTTGAGAACGGTAGGAGGATCTAGGACATTCAAGCTGCATACACACCAGAAAATAACTTGAGTTAATATGATAAGTGACAGAATAATTAGTATACAGTTGCTATTTATGATTTTATTATCCATTTTAATATAATCACATGTATATCATCCTCACCATCTTCACCATCTCATTCCCAGGCCCTCTGCCTCATATTGTGTTTAATCCTCACAAAACCCTATAGTGTAGATGTAATACTCTCCCTCCTTTTTGTAGATGGGGAAACTGAGGCTCTAGAAGGCTAGGAAAATTTTCTACAGCCATATTGTAAGAGAATGGCAGAGCAGGACTTTGAACACAGAACTATCATGATCCAAAGTCTGCTTTGTTAACCATTCTGCTATACGGCCTCGTCCTTTAAAATGTATCCTTCACATTGCTTGCCTGGTTTTGAATGTCCATCTGTAATATTTATTTTAATTGTACAATTACATGTGTTCACGGGAAGAAATTTTTAAAATATAGAGAAGATAAGGAAAGAAAGAAAGAAAACAAGAAAGAGAAAGAAAGAAAGAAAGAATAAATTAATTTTGTTGGCATTCGTTGTAGCCTTGTTGACCCATTGCCAAGAGTAATCACACAACATTATTTACTACCAAGCCTGTCTCCCCTAGGGAGATAGGGCCAGCCCAGTGTGAGTTTCTTTATGGGATCAGATCACACGCACACAATGGAATGTCAGTCTCTGAAAGGATTTACTGAATACAATTGATTCTAGGCCGATTTCCTCACTCTCAGAGGAGGGAATTAAAGGCCCACAAGTTTGAATAACTCGCAATGATAATTCTCAAGAAAATAAATTATTCCTCACAGGGAAAAGGCACCAGAGCATTCAGAAACTCCTCTATGCATATATAGGTTATATTTCGTTTTATGATATTCCTAAATCCATTTGTTCATAAGTTCAGTGACAGTCTATAGGCAGCCACTACTGCCATCTGTTGGTGGTGGGCAGTGTTGATACGTTTCAACATAGGTACATAAAATGGTTCTTATCTAAGTTTATTAAGTTGAATTGTCATCACAGGAACCTCTGTATTTATTAAAAAAAAAAAAGCATATGGAATCAGACAGACGTGGATTCATATCTTGGCTGTGCCTAAAGTGTGACCACTTTCATTTTGGATTTTCCATTTGTTTATTGGGGATATCGAATTCATATGAATGTTGTAAGAATTATAACATATAATGTTGTAATGAATGTGTATTACTTTGGATAGATGCTAGCCAAAATCTCAGTGGCTTAACACTGTTTATTGTTAACATTATAGTGTCTTGCTCGTAACACGGTTCAAAGTGGGTGCTCTGAATCACTAGGCAGCTCTAGGACCAAGTTTCTATCATCTTATGACTCTACCGTCTTCAACTCTGGCCTCTAAGGTCATCCTGGAACCCAACATCAACAATTAGAGCAAGAGGAGAAGGCATGGAGTATGCAAGGAGGTTTTTATGGGCCAGACCTGGAGCTACATACATTACTTCTATACTTCTTCCATGTGCCAGAACTCAGTCTTCTGATTGCTTCTCATTGCTGATAAGACTGAGAAACATGGTCTAGCAGTCTCTCTGTCACAGCCATAATTTTAAGTAATAAAAACATAAGCATCACTCTAATGCAGTTGTGAATTTTTCTTTACATATTATGTAATACTATTTATATTTTTGTCAGTTATTAGTATGGTACAGATATGAAATTAAAAGGCAATGTAGTGTGATGAAATGAGCAGTGGTCTTGGAGATGTGGCTTCTAATTCTGTGTGATCTTGAACATATCACTCAGTCAATCTGAACTCCAGTCCTCATCTAGAGGCTGACAGGGGTAAATCCAACGATGTATCTGTGTCATCTGTCTCCACTGCCATATCCCTCACTCTAAAAGTTTATAGCTTTTTGCACAAAAGTAACACAAAGCAAAATGTGCAATGACTCCCAAAGTAGAAAAGCGATAGAACACAAGTGTTGAATGGGCTTAGATGGGAAGATATTTTAAAAGAGAAGCAGCTTTAAGCCTATTCTTGGAAGAGGGAATGGTACCCAAAAGAGGGCATGAAGTATGGAATGCCATGCAAGAAAGGCATAAAGATCATAAACAAGAATTTGGGGGAGGGAGCATGGTAAGAATAACCTGACTGAAAAGGAATGTGTGTTAGAGTGAGGCTGGGGATGAATTTAAAAAGTAGTTTGATAGGTAGAAAGAAAGAAAACATTAACATTAAGCTGCCAGACTTAGGAACTCTTATTTAATCCAAAAAGATCCCAGAAGAAAGCCAAATATGGTTTTTGTATGGGCAACTGACATCATGAAAATCTGTTAGTCATTATGAAAAGAAATGTGATTAGATCATAGTCTTTGACGTGACAGTACCTTTTATTAAATTGTTGAATGTCAAAGGTCTACTTGGTCCATAAATATTCTTCCAAATATGTTAGTTACATGAATTCTATACCCATTTCAAGGAAGAAGAGTTTTACGTGGTCTTGGAGAAAAGATGAGAATGTGGGAAGAATCAAATAGTTTACATTGAAAGAGAGCCCTCAGTTCTTTGCTTTATTTTGTTTTAGTTTTTTTTTTTTTTTTTAAATCAAGGATAAAAATGTAGGTAAGAACATGAGTCAGAGCAAACTCAGAAAGTACCTAGAAGCCTTCAGCATTTGAAGACTGCTGGCTAGTTTCATGTGGGTGAAGTTCGGTTTTCAGAAAGACAAATTGAAAATAGAACTTGTTTGTTTAGATTTTGCCATTCTCTAGGGGACGTACAAGAATGTTCAATGAACTCTGAGGGGGAAGAATTTCTTCTTGGGAACTGACGCCAGAGACTTGTAACTCTGGAGAGAATATGGCCTGGATCAGATCCTAAGCACAGTACAGTTTTTCTCTGGACCAAATCTGAGGAGACATGGTCTTAGCCAAGGTAAATGCCAAGTAGAAGCTCAGGTGTGGCCCTCTAAGCAGGTTTCCAAGAAAGGCCTCTGTCACACCCTCAGTAAGCGTGAGAGGGTTGAAACATTTCCCAGGAAAGTTACTGATGACACCTTTGACTCTTCTTCAGCTCTACTAAGCTCTTGGGAAGCACCATTTTTGTTTTTATTTTTAAGAAAAAGGTTATTTTCGAGGGGTAACTCTCTGTGATTTACTGCATATTAACTTTTTTACGCAAATGAAATAGTCTATTAATAACCACATGACTGTGGCAAGTCACAAGTCTTTTCTGGGCTTCAGGCTTTGGTTTTCTTCTCTGTAAAATACAGAGACTAGATTATATAATCTCTGAGGCTTCTTCCTGATCTGAAATGATAAGTTCTAATTCAAACAACTTCCTCTTTCTGGTGAAGTAACATGAAGCCTGAGGTTACTTTATCACATTCTTCTAAATCTCCATATCACTCTTAAAACGCAGAGGAAAAAACTAACAGTCCATTGAGCATGTACAGCGGGAAGACTCCTCTGTTCGGTGCAATAGCATGTTGGCTGGGAACACTGAGCTCGGAGCTACTTCCCTCCCACCCCCAGGACCGGGGGAGTTCACATCTTTATTCTTCTTAGAAACACCAGTGTTTTTATTGTGGTTGTACAACAGGTTCTCTGACTGCACTTTCCAGTTTGGCAATAGTTTATTTGCCATCTGTTCTTATTCTCGATTGTATTTCCATGTTTTTAAATGGGTTCTTCTTCGTTCTCAGGACGTAATTCCTTCTAAAAAAAAAAATCTTATCCTAATAGAGCAAGTTTACCAGCGGCGTCGAAGACAGAGTATGTGACAATGATATGATAGGCCATGATGATGAGAGCCAGAAAAACATCAAAGATTTCAGAGCTGGACTCATAAGGTAGCTATTAGCTATATGCGGCTTTTAAAATTGAAATTAGCTAGAATTGAATTAGCATTAAAAATTCAGTTCCTCTGCCATACTAACCACATTTCAAGGGCTCAACAGGCACATGTGGCTAGTGACTACCATTTTGTAGAGCACAGACATATCACATTTTCCTCACTGCAGAAAAAGCTCAATTGGTCAGTGCTGCCTTAGAGAGCAATCGTCACAGAATCACATTCTTAGGGAATATCAGGGAACTTGGAAACCACATAAGACATTCTTCTATCCCAGGCAGTTCAAATCTTTCCAGTACCTGAGAATTTATCACCTTACAAAGTGGAATATTTCGTTTTCCTAAAACTTTATATTATAACGTTCTTCCTTAAACTGGGTCAAAATCCATATCCCATTAACTCCTGCTGTCTCTAAACACAGGCTAAGTGAACTTTACCAGAGCATCAGTGCCTCTGTTGTATCTACTTAAACTCCTCTTTCTCAGTTAGCCAGGCCACAGGCAAGACAGCTGAAGCTGGCCACTCCATGGCCAAGCTAGGACTGAATCCATGTTTCCAGCTGGTGTGTTCCATTCCAACCTTACTGCTTCCAAGTGCAGCGACTATGTCATTAAAGAATGTATGCAGATGAGTTTGTAGAGCTGAAGCTCTTGTTCTTTTATCTTTCTTTCCATTCTGTTGTTTTCCCTCCATTTTAAAAAATTTCCTTTTTCACTGCATACTTCCTAAGAGACTCAAGGTTCTTTCTTCCCCAGTGGAGCAAAAAGTATGCAAAGTCTGCATGAATATTCCAGAAGATGAAACAATTGCCGCCCCCCCCCCCATAACCATAGCTGGCAAGCATAGAAATCACACAAATGGCTTGCTTTAGTTTGCTAGTTTCAAAGCAGTATGAAGATAGAAGAGGAAGCTAAAAGCACTAAAGAGAAATGACCTACTTCTAAATGGTGTCTAAAAGAGAGGATGATCTTGATTACTCTTCAGTAAGAAAGGGCATCTACCTCCCCATGGAGCTCTGTGGAGACTTTGTAGGTGAGCTATGGTAAATGCCAGTTATTGCTTCAGATCTGTGCTACAAGCCCTCACTGGGTCTGTGCTGGGGAAACAAAAGGATTGAAACATTGTCTTTACCCTCCAGTCACTGACAGGGATGCTAGGTGGAGTCAATAAATAGTCAATTACCACCCTAGACTGTTGTGCTGAGCTTGGATGGGTGTGTTTAAAAGGAAACAGTAAATCAGTCCTGGTGCTCAAATGGTCCCAGAAGTTGCTGTCACAGCAAAGCAACTGGGAGTCACTAAATACAGGGACCCGCAGACCAAGCTTCCTAGGAAAGAAGACTCTGCCCAAAGTAGACTGGGCCCAGCAAAGGATCTGGTGCTTCTTAAACAGCTATCTTCTCTAACAACAAAAAAACTGTTCCCTGATTCACTTCATTAAAAAGAGGTAATGTCACCGGCCGGAACCACCAGCCGTGCCCCTTGACATTCAGGTCCATGGTTGACTGTATATATATGGAGGTTTGTGTATGTGTATATGTACGTGTGTATCTATATCCATCCATATATATGAACAACACACATAGATAGGATAGATAGAACTTAATATAAAATTATTTTATGTATATATGTATGTATACAAATACATATATGGGTATGATTTTATATATTTTTATATTTTAATTGTCTTATATTTGTACACAGGGGAATATTTATGCATACATACTTCTACTTGCATACACTTATAAATACATGTAATATTTTTATATAACACATATGTACATATATGTATGCACACATTTCTGGAAGGACAATTGAGGACATTTCTGGAAGGATATATAAGACATTTTTTATGGTGGTAGCCTTAGAAGAGCAGGGATAAAGATCTTGGAGGGGCAATGTGGAGGGATACATTGCACTTTATTTTATAACTCTTATGTATATTATGTCATTTTTTATTGCCTATTAATTACTTTTAGAACAACAAAAACATTTTTATTAATATTGGGTTAAGCTAAGGGCACCATCACCAACTTTGCCCTGTTCTCCAACAAGAATTCCAAAATGCCAATAGAGTTAAGGACCTTGTTCCAGGCTGGGCTCATCCAGGTGCTTTGCCTTAGATAACTTAAGTTACTGTGTTTTTCTCCACATTAGCTGACAGAGATAATGAGGCTCAAATTAAGATTCTATGAGATGATATATGCGACACACACATATGTAAAACACTGTGACAGTGTTTTACAACTGTAAACTTCTCCACGCGAGTCCATAACCCTGGCAGGTGGAAGAGTATCCAGAACTACCCAACTTTACTGCTACCACCTGGGCCCTGTCATGTGTGCCGCAGACAGGGATGGGCTGTGTTGTGTTGACAGGGAAAGGAGAGGGAGCAGGAAGAAAAGAAATGAGAAGGGGCAGTAGCCGAGGGTAAGATAGGAGATGGTGGACGGGAGCCCTGTGGGAGGCCGATGCAAGGCGGGTCCCCGTGCAGAAGGGGGCTCCACTCTGGCACAGGGCCTGAGCTGCCACAGCTTGCTACTATTCCCAGCTGATACCTGAACACCTGCGTCGGGACTGTGACATATCATTCTGGATAGTGTCAGGAGAATAGAGTGAATTCATGTCTGCGGTCCAAAGGCTGGGCCTCCTCCCACTGTCCTCTGCCAGACTACTTTACTTACTCTCTTGAATCCTCCAATTACGAGTTCAACCAGCATATCTTGACTTTCTCCTCTCAGCCAGGAACTGTGCTCAGTCCTAGGGACATGGGATGAACATAATATTGTCCCAGTGATCAAGACAGTCCCGTTAATAGTGGGTAAGGACAGGGGAATAACAGGTGCTGTCACAGCAGTGAGATGTGCAGAATGCTATGATGGAGGCCATGCATAGGGATGGGGAAGAGATATTGAAGAAGAGGTAGGAGTTTGCTGGACAGAGAGGATTTGAACAGAGAGCATGAAAATGCCTGAGGGATTCAGAGGAAAGTGAGTAATTGGGTTTGGCCCAAATAGAGAGTGAGGGCAAAGTGACAGGTAGGTCTGGAAAGGCAGGGTTGGGTCAGTTTAAGTGGCATTTGGTATTGTGCTAAGGAGTTTGCACTCTGCCCAGTCAGCTGAAAGGTGAGGAAGATGAGAATCAGTTCATTTGATTTTACATCTTTAGTGAAGGAAAACTTGTATAGCTACCTAGTTATTTACCTTTAACAAACATACTTTACTTGTAATAAGAATGGTTCAGCCTACTTATTTCATTGCAAAGGGCAATTTGACATTTATATTCTATTTCTCGCAAATAATTGATTGGCCACTCAGTATTATTGGGCATAAAGCTCGAAAGAAAATTAACCCTCTTTGGGAATCAGAATCCCTGGTTGGATAAATTGATAAAAGTTATGATTTTTCTCCCATGAAAATGTAAATACAGAATTCTGCATATAATTACAGGTAATTCATTGAACTCTCTTAAAAATTCCCAAGTTCCAGGGTTGTATAGATAATCAAATGATGGTTTTTGCTTTGACAATATTTTTTCTTTTTTTAACAAGAAAATTATGTAGCAAGTGTTAGGCACTGACCTAAAGCCTCATGTTCGATTTAATAAAATGAATTCAAAATCTTTTTTCAGTGGTAAAGTCTGAGATCATCTCCCCAATACAGTGTAGAATGTGGAATGATTTTGAAGTCTTTTTGATTAAATGGACTCTAACTCATATTTTATTAATAGAGAGAGGCTCGTTAAGCTATTTTAGGATACCCAAACATGAAATGATAGAGGAAATAATTCTATAAAATAAGATGAAAAACAACAATTCCATCAGATGTAAAATTTTCAAAAGCTTCTTCTGCTGCTGCTACATATATGCTAGAATGAGTCTAGCTATAAATAAAAATCTCTCGAATTTTAGGGCTTGCTAACATTCAGAGTAAAATACGACTCCTTTCTTGTTTTATCAACCTAAGAGACCCTTGAAATTGCACTCTTTTTGCACATGGAGCAAGGGTAACATCTTTTGGAAATGTATTACTGGGCTTTCCTATTTGGAACCTGCAGAAAAGGCCAGGGAAGGGTGGGGCTAGAGTTGGAGGGTAGGTTGTGTATTTGAACCTTTTGTGACACAAGTGCAAAGAAAAGGAGTCACTGTTTGCCTTCTGAAAACCAAGATAGGATTTGCTTTTTCTGATATTATTGAAAAATAAGACACTTCTCCTGAATGCCTTATTGTCCTATTAACATGGGAAGAACCTGGTCTGGTGACTTGATCTTGAAGTTTGATGTAAGGAGGGAGGATAGGACAGCTGGACGAGAAGTGCGGCAAGAACCTGTGGATGGGTGTGGCTGGGGAAAGGGGCAGGTGAGGAAACACTGAGTCCTGGCCTCCTCCTCTTGGCTCAAGCCCTGGCAGGAACATATCTAGCTAAGCAGAGTGGCTCCACCTCTGTACAACATGATGAGATAGCACTGGTTTGCAAGGCATGTGTAGGGAGAGTATGAGCTAGCCCTCTTGAGCTCCCCTTGGCCCTTGGACAACACAGTGAGTTCTAAAGTTTCTGCTGGCAGGAGGAGGGCTGCAGAAGAAAGCAGATGGTATTGGTTGTCTAACCGGGCAAAAATCTCCAGGCGAAAGCAAAATGGCTTTGAAGCCAGGTGACAGCCGAACTTCAGGGCCAAGTCACCAGAGAGAACTCTTGATGTCAGGCCAATCTGAGAGAGCACAGAGCGGTCATGCCAGCCTCAGAGTTCGGGAACAGCCACTAGCAGGATGCCCAGAGGAAGAAGCATGGACAGCAGGCAGCACATGGCCAGGGATGCCAGGGAGAACACGGTAAAGCCCCTCAGACACCCAGCTGCTACCCAAAAGGGAAAGCAACATTCTGAAAGTCTGAGCATTTACTGAAAGGTAGAATCACCCAAAACAAAACATTTAAACCAGCTCTGATGGATGGTATCACATTATATTTGAAGAGATTGAAATTTACACCAAAAGGATACTGTTTAAAACATCAACTATTTGTTGGTGCATCTAAATATCTGTTCCAGCCAGCAGCATGGAGGCTCATAGGAGAAAAAAGTCAGCCATAGAGAAATGAAGAAGCTACATTTCCTTTGCATGTTTAAGGGTGCTGTGAGTGAATTTGGAATCCCAGCTACATCTTTTTCCTGCCTCACAATTCTAACACAAATTCAGGATTATGTCTTAATTTATTACTTTCTTTGAAAAAAAAAAAAGAGAAAAAAATCCAAATTTTAATTAACAGGGTTTATCATTTTAAATACACTAGGCAAATATCATTATACGTGTTTAATAAATTATTGACTTTTCTGTTACATAGACCATATATTTTGCATATAGGCATGTGTGTGTGTGACACATACATGTATATATCTTAATATTCTCTATTTCCTTTTTTTTTTTTTTTTTTGGGTTACATTTCCTGTGTGCTGAGCTGGGGTATTTATTCTTCTGAATGATGCAATGGGTTAACAAGATAATAGGAAGGAAATCTTTTAAGGTACAAGGACCTTGACAGTACAGTTTGTTTCGGTTTGATTAAACAGATGGAATTCCACGCAAGTGGAAAGTTGTGAAGGCGGACACCTATAGCACATACAACATCAGTGAACAAAAGCGGTGGGAAGTCACTGAAATGAAAGATGGCAGAATGGTTTCTAGCATCTCACCTTTTACCAACAAAGCTCCGCTGCTGTGAGCCTTCTTTACGTTCAAAATCCAGGTTTTGTAACAATAAGAAAAAGTGGTGTTTTTACCTGTGAAATGCTAAATCCTAACCATCAGAGAATGGAGTGGGTGATTGCCTGGAAAACGACTCATACATTCCTTGAACTTCTCTCTCAAAGAGTAACTCGTTTATGAACATGTCGAAGAACCCCTGGGAGCTACAGTAAATGTGGGAGTTTTTGTCTGAATAGAACTATTGAAATCTATGATAAGAATTATCCTTCATTTTGTCATACATGTTATCGAGATAGCAAAAGTCAAACGTTAAGTGTCATAGTTTAGAAGGTTTGGTATGACCTAATTTTAGTTAATTGGAAAATTTTCTAATTAAAAATGAATATATTTTAAGTGACAGAATGCTTAAAGGACACTTTCTTCCTAACTAATTCTGTAATGCTGAAACAAGACTTAATCAAAAACAATAGTATGAAGATCCAAATTTAACTTTCTTCATTTTTCAAAAGGATATAAATCTTATCAATTTAACTAGAAAATATTTTGTTTCCTGCTGAGTTGCATTTTTGTAGGACACAGAGTCGGAGAAATTACAGCACTACGGTAACTATTTTAGCATCAGTAATTTTAGATACATTATTTTCAATAAAGAAAAAATATCCAATTTAAAGGAGAGAAAATGTGCTTAACATTTGTAAATGTTGAAGTTGTGCTCTCTGAAAAGAATGCAGCAAAAGGAGAGCCTATGTTTTAGGAGAGTATCCACCAAGGGGGTAAATGAGAAATTATGATTCTTGCCATTAAACACTTGTACCATTATTCCATGCTTGATTTCCCTTTGTTTCTTCTTCTTTAGTGGCACAAGTGGTTTGTGGCCAAAGAAAGTGCAGACTGTTTCCCTAGGTGCCCTCACCAACACCCACCAGCACTCTGAGGAACAAGCAGCTGCTCGGTGACTCGGTGACGGTAAACAACACTCACGAGGAAGCCCCTTTGAAAAGCTCAGGTCAGTGTTCACAAGAGGACAGTTCTCCCACCAAGTGCCATGTAGAATGAACATTGCTTCTACACAGAGGAGAGCTGCAGGAATACTGCTATCCAGGGAAGAGGGCACAGGAAGGAGACTCCACAAAGACAGGGCTTGGGAGGACTGATTATCCTCGGTTTCAATCCCAGTTCCAGTAGCTGCTCAGACAAATCTCGCAAGCGCTCTGCACCCATCTTCTCACGTGTTGCACAGAAGGAAGGATACAAGCTATATGAGATGGTTATGAGTATAAATAAGTTAAACGGATAAAGTGCCTGGCCTTTAGAAGAGCATATGCGTTCCCCTTCCTGGTATTCCTGCTTCCATTAGTGAACACGTACATGGGGACTAAATGTTTTTTTTTTTTTTTAAGATTTTATTTATTTATGTGTCAGACAGAGATCACAAGTAGGCAGAGAGGCAGGCAGAGAGAGAGAGAGAGAGAGAGAGAGAGAGGGAAGCAGGCTTCCTGCGGAGCAGAGAGCCCGATGCGGGGCTCGATCCCAGGACCCTGAGATCATGACCCCAGCCGAAGGCAGCAGCCCAAACCACTGAACCACCCAGGCACCCCGGGACTAAATGTTCTAACTGAATCGCCTACTTGTTCCTATACGCACACATGTCATCCTTGGGCTCTCACCCGGGGTGAAAATGGACTGATTTGAGGGTCATCCCTTCTGCCACCTGCCGTCAGAGAAAGAGAATGGATCCCCAGACCATGTGGCCTCAGCCAGTAGCGACTTCTAGCTCTGTTTTGGCACCTTGTACTTCCCACACCCCTCCTCTGAGCCTGGGAGAGAGGAAAGCCCAATGCTGGCCCAATTATAGCCTTTCTTGTTAGTGCAGACAGTCCGCTCCAGAGCTCTGGGAAGATCCTTGAATATCCTCTTTCCTCTCTCCTTCCACCCCCTCCCCCCACGCACATTCACTATAGTGATTCCACGCCTCCCTAAACTGCATCAGTGTGGATGTATCCCTCTCTGTGCCAAGCACTCCCACATTAAATAATCTCTCTCATAATATTCATAATAATTTTCAGATATCATAGCTAAGGCTAAGACTGAAGTGTAGAGATATCAAAGAGGTGTGCCTAAGATGAACCTCGTAGTGATAACTGGGACTAGAATCCAGATCTTTTGACTTCAAATGCAAGCATTTTTGTATTTATACTGTGCTATTCTGCTTTCTGATCTTGTCAACAATTAATATATTTTCTGGAATGTCAGAGACAAGACACTGTCCTTCCACATCTCATTTCAGTACTTACTCAATTCTATGGAGAATGATGATCTTACGATGTTATTTAGCAGCATTCATACATAGTAGCATTTAGCAGATGTGTTAAGTTTGAAGACTAAGGAACATTAAGTACCTAAAACATTTTAAAAGAGTGATTCACTACCATTACTCAAAAAATATGCAAGGAGGATGATTCACTATAGAAAGTTTAAATGAGACTTTGAAGCAGACGATGTACGAATCATAAATAATTTTTTTAAGAGAGAGAGAGAAAGAAAAGAAAAAAAAAAACCCTTTGTGGTTGCTTTTCTTACAACTAAATATCATTTTACTAGAAAAGGGCTCAGCCAGCATATTGATTCATCCTGGACAGACACTGTTTTTTGTTTTAGATTTTTTTTTTAAGACCTATTGTTCATTTTAATAATTTCATTTCTTCTCCTTCTCATTCTTGATCTCCTTCTCTCCTCCTTCTCTTATCTTCTACCTCCTCCTTTTCCTTTTCTCATTTTTGGGGGTATAAAAGTTAGTTCATACAAAGAAATTCCATATTGTACTACACAATTAACACCTATCAAAATGACCTTTATGTTGGTCTTCATTTATTCTTTCTCCTTATCGGTAGATAATGCCTAGTATTTCTCTAAAAGAGAAATAAAGGTACTAGAATGGTCTGTTTCTAAAAGTAGAACAGAGGAAAGTCAGTATTGAGAAATTACAAACGCACTTTTCAGGAAGTTTCCAAGTTTCTCTAAGAGAGGGTCTTAGGATTCTCCAGAGAATCAGAACCACAGAATGTGCACATACTTATAGAAAAAGAAACATTTGTTTTAAGGAATTGACTCACACAATTGTGAAGGCTGACACGTCCAAAAGCTGCAGGATAGGCTGACAAGCTAGAGACACAGGGAAGAAGAGTCCTTGCCTCAGTTCAGTCTGAAGGCATTATGTTGGCAGAATTCCCTCTTGTTCAAGAGAGGTCAGATTTTTTCCCATTAAGGCTTTCAACTGCTTGGAAGACATCCACCCATATTGCAGAGTACTGGTAATTGGCTTTATTCTGTCTCCTGAGCTAAATGTTAATTTCATCTTTAAAAAGTACTTTCACAGAAACATCTAGAATAATGTTTGACCAAACTTCTGGGTAACATGGCCTAGCTAAGTTGACACATGAAATTAACCACCCTGGATG
Source organism: Mustela nivalis (assembly GCF_964662115.1). Lineage (NCBI taxonomy): Eukaryota > Metazoa > Chordata > Mammalia > Carnivora > Mustelidae > Mustela > Mustela nivalis. Next base: position 86,605,818 of record NC_139023.1, on the reverse strand, counting down.
GCCAGATGGTACTCCAGTTCTCTGAAGAGCATTACACCGTGTCCCATTTCAACATTATCAGAAGAAGTGGAGTGGTCTCTTGATAAATGGTATCAGATATAATTCCTGTTCTTTCTCTGGCTTAGCCAGAAATATTTATGTTTTTATTTTTTACAACCTAAAACCTGGTTCCCTACATTTATGGAAATTTAGAAAAGAAAGTGTTACCTCAGCTCCAACTGGGATGTGACAATTCAATAGCAATTTTCATACCTGGCAAAGCTGGCAAAATTCTTTCCTGCAAGCTCCAAAGATTTAACCATTTCTTCCCTATTAGTCACTATGAAAAATGGCATAAATTTATGGAATTTTTAGAATCACTTTCCCAGAATGTTATAATTCCAGTTCTTCATTCCTTTCTTTAAGCTTCTAATACGACTCATCCCTTAATCTGTCCCCCATTTCTTGTAGATGTAAGAATAACCCAAGGGCAATTAAGTCAGACCTGGGAAAGGCAGGGGATAGTGTGGGTCCTGACTACCCACAGTCCTAAGTAATTCTATTTTTCCCAGGGCTAGCACCTGAGGAAATTGTTATATTCTCTCTCTCTCCACCTCCATGTGTGTGTGTGTGTGTGTGTGAAGCTTTGAGGAATGAAGCTCGGAATTCAAAGAAAGAGGCAGAGGACAGAAAATAAAGAGGGAATTGCCATTTTTGTGTTTTCAGTTCACTGTCCCTAAGTGTCTAAAAAATTGGGACTGAGGAGGTACTGTGAAATTTAGAAAAATTTAGAAAATTTAGAAATTAAAAATTTAGAAAAAAAAATGCTCACTGTATTGTAAAAAGTCCCTCTAAATCTCCAGCAAGATTGACTTGGCATTGGTGCTGTGAAGAATGGGATGAAAAAGAGAAAGTCTGGAGGGGAAAGGCATCCCGCGCCCTGGGAGCATGCGCAAGTGACGGCAGTTGGTGAGAAGGTGGCCTGACCAGCGTGGATAGCAGCAAGAAAAAATATTGAGTAAGGAGCATAAAGCCACATTTTGGAGGTCTTGGAAATCCTCCTGAGATGAGACTTGTCACAACTGCGTTGTGATGAATAGGGAACAGACATGATGGGGGGAAGGGCAGGATGAAGAGAAATGAACAGAGGGCCACAGAGGGAGCTTTGGGGAAGCCCAAGTCCTACAGGGTCAGTAGACATGTGTGTTTCTTGTCTCACAACTGATGTCCCCCCTGGAGTTAGAAGGAGGTCATCCGATGATGGTAAAGGCAAGAGCTTAAGATTGAGAGCTTGAGACAACATTGTTCAGTTGAGTTGTGTAAACTGTTTTTGAGCTTCTGCTCTGAAATGGCTGCAATGCTAGGTGTTAGAAATATGAAAATGAATAAAATATGTCCTCTATCTTCTGGAATATCCCAGTCTTCTGGCATCAATAAAAAAAAAATTAATGAACTTGCAACACAAGCTAGGCTTGATCTCCTATTTGACTGTGAGCACTGAGACATGGTGGTCTAGTGTGGGATGTGGGAGACTTACTATGGAGGCCAATCTGGTGTTCACAGTCATGTCAAAGTGAGCTGATGATCAAAACTGGATGATTAGAGATCCCGGTGAAAATCAAGTTCCATCCATGCAGGGAGGGAGTGGAGAGAGGCTCACATATAAGATGGTTGTAGCTTAAGATTCAGTATAAATTCTGAGATCTCATGATGAGGTCCAGGGAGTGAATATGCAAATGTGCTTCTGCTCTGTAATGAAGATGGAGGACAAGAACCAGTTTGGGTGACGAGCCATGAGATCCAAGAGTAGGATGAGTTGTTAGTGGACAATAACTTTCGTGCACTTGTGACAGGGTGAAATCGTTCCTCAGACTGGGCTAAGAAAATATTTCTTTATATTTCCATAAAGCATCTCAATTTCTTCATGACTGTATCCTCTAGATAATAGGGGGAAAAGTCCTAAATATTAGTTTAGTCTGTAAATAAACTTAGTACTTTTAATGAGAAGAAATAACTACATAATTTGCAGGGCTTAGCATAAAGTGAGAATGTAGTCTTCCCTATTAAAAAATTCAGAATTTCAAGATAGAGTATTTAGCAAACCAGGGATGCTTCTGGTAGCACACTCACAGAACTACACCTGGTAATAAATTCAACAATCCCTTTAGGGGATTGTTCTTAAAATGCTTAGGTTATGGACACTGGGGAGGGTATGTGCTATGGTGAGTGCTGTAAGTGTATAAGTGTAAGTGTATATGTAAGTGTGTAAGCCTGATGATTCACAGAACTGTACCCCTGGGACAAATAATACATTATATGTTAATAAAAAAAATAAAGTGCTTAGGGTCTGATTTCCTTTCTCTCTCTCTCTCTCTCTCTCTCTCTCTCTCTCTCACACACACACACACACACAGAGTTTTATCTCACACGGAGCCATCAGTGTACTACAGCCAGCTTGTACCAGCTGGAAAGTCATCCTCCCCCAGCTCTGTACTTAATATTTTGTGGATAACTTGAAATCAGCCATGGTGGGAAAATTTACAGCATGAAATTAGCAAGTACTAGAAAGCATAGCCTTTTTCTCCAGTGAGCTGGTTATTAAACATTTACTAACACACCATTGTATGTATGTTTCTAAACAAAGACAGCTTCTTTTCATTTGCTGTATTCCTAACCCTCAGAATGATGCCCAGTGCATATAGGATGCTAAGTTGTTTACCATGTGAATAAATATCCTTCTCTGTCCCCAGAAAAGCATGTTCATGACCTAGATAGCACAGTTGAAGGTGTCATTTCTGCCTACAGAAGAAATTCTGCCATTTGAGAGCTCAATGAATTTAGAAAACTCTCTTTTCATAAAGCCTGGCTTCAGCAACTGTTGTCTTCTACCTAAATCCTATAGAATATAAACTGAATATTAGTGTTTCTGTTGTCTTTGCATTCCTGCTAGAACAATTCTAAACCTCTGTTAGCCGAATAGATGCCTCTGGAAAAAGATTGTGGGGAGTGCGTCTGTACAAGGGCATTCAAAAAGAGAGAAATAATTCAAGATATATGATCTCAGATATACATCACTTTTTTCAAGAGGCTAAACCAAAGAGAAGTTACCATGGCAGGCATTTGTAGACACTGAGGAGGACAATATGCCATAAAAGGAGCCACAGAGAGAGATTTTATTTCTATCAGGGATGTGTCTTGGAGTCATTCAAACCATTTCACAAAGGTGGAGGTCTATTTCTATAATGTAAAGGGGAAAACTATATTCTTTTTGTGGTGTCTCTCTTTTGCTACTCACATAGAACGCTTCACTTCTGATACTTGTGGTCACCAAATGTATGAGGACTTTTCCCCCAAGCAATGCTTCTGAGACAACACTTGGGTGTCCCACAATTCAATTTAATTCTGATGGTAACTTGAATTAGTGCAGGACCCACAGGTTGAGGGTTCAGTCCCACAAGACTGCTCCCCAACTTTAGGCACCAACTACAAATGGTAGGCCCTAGATTACCCACAGTTTTATACAACTTAGTTACAAATCAGAGATTTCTATGACCTTTCTCCTTGAATTCCATTGTTCCCAGAACAGCCCAGAGAACTTAATGAAATACTTTCTCCAGTTTATTATTTAATAATAAATAATGATATAATTATTATATGATAAGGAATATCATAAGGGATATAGATTAACAGCCAGATGAGAAGTACATAAGGTGTGATCTGGAAGGGTCCTGAATGTAGGAGCTTCTGTCTCTGTGGAGTTAAGGTGTTCCACCTACCCTGTATGCAGATGTGTTTACCCACCGGG